>NW_021703765.1:9201115-9573615 GCF_005190385.1 Monodon monoceros | reverse complement strand
GATTCGCATTTGCATCAGTGAACTCACTAAAGTAGACTGCCTTCCCTAGTGTGGGGACCATCTAATCAGCTGAGAGCCTGAATAGAACAAAATGCAGAGGAAGGAGAAATTTGCCCATTCCTGACTGATTATTGATTACTTGAACTGAGACATTTATCTTCTTCTGCCCTTGGTGCTCCTGGTCTGAAGCTCTTTAGACTTGGACTCAATTATACCACTGGCTCTCCTGGCTTGCAGATGGCACATTGTAGGACTTCTTAGCCTCCGTAATTGTGTGAACAGTTTATATATAT
This sequence comes from Monodon monoceros, assembly GCF_005190385.1. Classification (NCBI taxonomy): domain Eukaryota; kingdom Metazoa; phylum Chordata; class Mammalia; order Artiodactyla; family Monodontidae; genus Monodon; species Monodon monoceros. The sequence goes on along the minus strand of NW_021703765.1, from coordinate 9,573,322 downwards.
ATATATGTATATGTATATGTATATATATATATACATACAGCCTGTTGATTCTACTTCTCTGGAGAACACTGACTAATACACAAAGTCTAGTCAATCTATTCTTTAAAATCCTATTTCTTTCCTCAACTGCTCCAGCATGGTTAAGGATGTGAAAAACATAAAGAAGTTGTCTGTCATACAATACATTTTACAAATTTGTTTTACTACCTAAACAGTGAAATATTTTCTTTAGACAATGACAGTAGGAACACGCAACCTGTAACAGAATCAAGCCACTTAAAATTGTCCCATTAACTTCAGTTTAAATATCTTGAATGAGGAGATAGGTTTTACATAACTTGAAAAAAAATTGTCCTACAATATTCATGCTCATTGGTATTGGATGTTGAAAGAAGCCCATTACTAAACTAGAAAGAGTTTAGTGGGGAGAGTACTGAAGTTCAATATTTATAGACTATTTTTTCAACTCCAAAATGACAAACTCCTAAAAGATATTTTAACTAACACATTGTGTTTCAGTTTCCGTTTTAATTGTGTTTAGATGTCTTTTAATGTAACAAATGGCTTTCAGATATTTAGCCCCTGCATGGACATTTTAACTTTTACATAAAATAATACAGAATTTAGCAATTATTGGCATAGAAAGTTTATTGGAAATAGTCATTGTTTGCATCAATTAAAACTCATCATGGTCCCCAATTCCCATTTTGTTGTATCCTCACAATTAACTCAGAAAGTGAACACAATCACTTTGCTACATTGCTGATAGGATCCTATAATATGGTATATAATTTTATAAAATCCAAATTAAAAAATATACCTGAAAGGGGCCATTCATGTATTTTTAACTAAATGGCATTTCATCCAAGCAATTTTTAGCAATTTTAGGTTAACAATTTCTTTGGACATGGTAATCCTGTATTTTCACATTACTTGTGGAATTAGCAACTGTTTTAACTAAAGAAAACACCATCTGCATAGTTTATGTGATCTCAAGGGAGATCACATGGTTTCTAGGAAGGTATTATCATTTTTAATTCCAGGAAGGGTTGCTATTCTTCCTTAGTGAAAAGGCAAAAATACCTTGACCTTATCCTTAAAATTATGGGGCACAGATTAACTGTGCCTCTATGGGCTCCTATTTTAAGTCTGTTTTTTTTCTTGAGCCTGTGTGCTCCTTCCCTTTCAAGGGCACACCTTTTATTTCACCAGACTCTCTCTGAGTCTTTCTCTATTTCTATAATTGTCTCTTCCACCTGGGTATTCACCAGATTTTCTCCCATTTCTGATACCCTTCGCAGCTACCTGGGTTTGGGCTACACCTGAGCAGAAACAGTAGACAGGCGCCATCTGGTGAAATTCAGGTCCCTCACTTTTTCTGCTGTGTCGGCTCCAACCTCATGGTTCCCTTCATCTCAACAAGATTCCTGGTATCTTTTGGATACATCTGTTAATATTATTTTTCTGGTTATTCTACAAAAAGCTGGAAGGAGCAGTATACTGCCCTCCACACCCGCTTCCTATCTCAGTTCAGAAACCACAGAACACATGGCCACCAGCAAAATACCAAACTGATCTAAACTGAAGTCCTGAAATGTGATGACTCTGAGAGTGAGGCTGGATTTACTTTTTTTTTTTTTTTTAACTTAAGATCGTTTTTACTTGAACAATAACTACCTGAAATAGAAGAGTCAACCCATTTGTTAAATTACCACAAGCAAATTTTAAATTGCTATGTTAAGGATCAGAGATCATTCTGAAAATAATGACGTTTTTAGTGTTAATTTCTCATGCATATTTAATTCAGTGACCTGCTTTAAACGGTCCAGCTAACACATAAATCTATGGGGGGTTTTCTGGGTTTTTTCTCAAGAAATTATTTTCCCTACTCTTTGTCAATGGAAGGTTCAGATCTTAATTTAGTATCTTTGATTTTCTGCTTAAAGGAGTATTATCTTAAGGAGGGAAACATTTCTGGAACTAAATATTTTTAAAATTATTTTAATTTTATTTATTATAAAAATGATAACATTTCTATGCAAGATTTGCCTATAAAACAAACATTTAGTAGGCATAGTTTAAAGGAAATATACTCAGTTAAAAGTGATAGTGTAGAAGCTAGCATAGGTATTATGTTTTAAAATAGTTTAAAATATGTTTTCAGTATTAATGCTACATATAGATAAACTACTGATTGTCTTTATTATCATGAAAACTTGGGTGATCTCTTTTCTTAATAAGCTGCCAGCCCTGGATACAGGTTCTGTCCTCTCGTTTTGATGTAATTAGATTTAATGAGTAGCCTTTGCCATTTACCAGCTGTACCAACCTAGGGGAGCCACCCAGTATTGTTATGTTTTGTTTAATGATCCACAAAATGGAGAAAATAACAGCACTCAATTCACAAGGTTGCTCCAAGGACAAAATATGAGTCAACATATGCAAAGACCTCAGAACAGGGCTTATCACTGAGCACATGCTAAAGAGACCACCACCACCACCATCTTCATCGTCATTATCATCATCATCAATGTCCATATGCTTCTAATCAGTTGATTTTTTTCCACACTCCAAGCACATAAGATCTTTCTGAGTCCAAATCAAAGCTCAGGTATTTTTTTCCTTTGTGAAATTAATATATAAAGGACCCAAGTAACTGATGAAACATAGATTTATTTTTCTTTTACTGCTTTTCAAAGGCTGGGGATCATAAAGTAAACATTTCCAATTACAGCAGCTCTTGCCCAGGAGATATCAAAACTCACATCATGTTTCTTCACAACAGGTTCTAATAAAGTGAAGCTGATAAGGACCACTGACTTTTGGTAACCTCAGGATGTCAGATTCTTACTGCACGTAATGAAAACACTTTTCTATCCAGTGAACAAAGGGACTTGTTTTAACCAGCTGTGTATACACAGAACTAATTCTATCTTATTCCAACTGCTATTTTTGAACGCTTAATTAGCTTAGTCATCCTGAATTTCCCCTTTCTAGCACTTAAAAAGTCCTAAGTCTTCCCCTTAGTAATTACCCAACGAATTTCTTCTCTTTAAAAAAAAAAAAAAAAAAAAAGCTTTTTAAGCTTTTATTCTTTGAAAGATTAATTTTAAAAATTATTTTCAAACAATTCCTCTTCTTCCTTTTGATGGAGTCCCAGCCATGGTAAATAAAAAAGAAAAAAAAAGTGCCCACTTGAGGGAGTGGAGTTTATGATAATAGAGTGACAAAGAATGATAAAGACAACAATTGGGGGAAGTTTTAAAATGCCTGAAATTCATCATGTTGTGCCTGAGAAAATATTCTTGCTGGTTCTCTAATGTAAAGGGGTCCAATAATCGATGCAGTCAAAATCAAGGTCAAGAATAAGTAGCACTGGGCTTCCCTGCTGGCGCAGTGGTTGAGAGTCTGCCTGCCGATGCAGGGGACACGGGTTCGTCCCTCGGTCCGGGAGGATCCCACGTGCCGCGGAGCGGCTGCGCCCGTGAGCCATGGCCGCTGAGCCTGCGCGTCCGGAGTCTGTGCTTCGCAACGGGAGAGGCCGCGACAGTGAGAGGCCCGCGTACCGCAAAAAAGTAGCACTAATGTGAAAAATACATCTTCTAAAAACATTTCAGGAATAGAAATATTTGCCCTTTTTAATAATTTGCCTAATGTTAAAGTCATTGCTATTTAGACATGACCTATCAATACTCAAATATTATTTACACAAACTAATAAATTTTTAAAATGTATGTATATGATGAATTAGATTTTCCAAAGCATTTGAAACTGATTGTAAACTTAATAAATTAAGTTTTCCACAGGTCTAGCTCTTTATATAGTCACAAATACTGGATTCTCTTAAATGCTTTAAATCCTTTTAAAGTTAGACAGGCAAACACAATGAATATACTTAGCCCCCTCCCAAATCCAACAATAATAACAATGTCTGTTAAGGAGAGTGTTATTACCATGATTTTCCTTTATTTGTTCAGCTTAACTTTTTTCATTCTCAGCTCCAATAGCAATATCTCCAACTTTGTAAACTTCAAGACCCAGTTTATTTTGTCATAACAGAAGCCTTAATGCTCTTAGATTCTTTGTGCTCCCAACTGAAATGAATTTTCTCTCAGGTAATTTATAGATAATCTGTCTAGTTTTCAGGAAAAAATCTCAAACTTTTGCCCTTAGTACAACTCAGTGATAAACTGTTTGATGAAGTTTAAATGTCCGGTTAGAAGAATTATTCTTCTTAACTAAGTGTGGATTATCTAAGTGCCTGAATATATAATTGCACTCACTTGTACATCTTACTTTCTTTCTTTATACTGAATATTCTATATGCCTTTCCCTTTTTTGTTGCTGCTTTTCTTTTTTTAATGCATCAGCATAATCATTATTATCTGTATCAAACAGACGAAGTATGGGACTATATATAACTTCCTTGTATCACTGCAAGGATGACATTGACATGCCCATTGTCACTTCCCGTGGAGGCTGTCCCTTGGGTGAAGTGGACTTTTTATCTAATGGGGGACAGACATATAAAGGCAGAGAGGTGAAATGGGTCTCTTTCTTTATGTCTTTGGGAGGGCTGTAATAGCACTGTCTTCTACTACAGAAATGTCCTAATGAAGTATCCTAATTGGGTTAGGGATCTCATATCCCGAGGTACCATGACTTGAATGTCCTAAAAGAAACTACCAATACTATCAGAAAATATCCAAAGTAATATGATTCAAAACTCGTACCTAATAATAAAGCAGTGTGTGAATGAGAAAATAAATAAATACATGAATACAATGCATGGATAAATATCCAAAATGTCCTATATTACAAAGAGTGCGTATTGTCCCACAGTACCTTCCACATATCCAGAATATACCTCAAAGCAATACATCTCCTTAGGTGTTGTTGCATGGTGTTGTGTGCTGGAGCCTCTCACCCTGAGAGATGGAGAATGGCCACAACTGTAGCAGTTGGTCATATACATTTCATGGAAGATATTATCTAAATGGAATGAGTATAAAAATCAGATGGACATTTCCATGGCAACCTTCGCATATGATCATTTCTCCCCTTGCAAAGGATGTAGCTAGCAGAAGATAAAGAAATAGAAAAATAAACCCTGGCAACTCTCAGCTTGTGGTTGTGTGGATACTCACACCTGGACCAAGGTGTTTTACATGTAAAACAGATAATTTCACAAAACACCAACCTCAGATGAGACCATTCTGTGACCACACCAGAGTGAGATAAAAACAAGACCATTTCACCATGAGACAACCATACACTTAGAAAAAACAAGAAAAATAGATTCATATCATACAGTTATCAAATACTGAATTTAACATACTCCATCATTTCATATCAAGGCTAAATATAGATCACTGCACAGATGAAGATAGATGCAGATAATTATAGAAAAATAGAGAACGTATACCATGCAAGAAACACAAAGGAGAAAGGAAAGTGCTCATCTCAGTTCTGTAATTTTGAGAATGAAAAAGTGGTGTGACTGAAATATATTGAAAGATGTTTTAATATATTACAGAGCTATAATTATATGAAATATGGGAAAAAAAGAAAATTCTATACAAAAAAAACAGAAATAGTACAATAAATGAAAACATAGCTGTACATTCATTTATATTCTATAAACTGAATGAGGTATATAACTTTCTTGGATATTTCAGGGCAATTTATTTCATCAAATCATTTACATGAAAATGGATTTTAAAATATTAGACTAGGAAATTAATGAAAATGTGCACTTAGCCCAATCAGCTTCTGAATTCTAGCTAAGACAGAAATACTTTTAAAATATATGAATTATCTACAATAATGTGAAATAATACTTCTTACAGCTTACTGGAATGTTAAATTTTTACAGTGTGAAGGATGCTTTTTTCTCTCTAATGCAATAAGCTTTTTAAATCACAGTCATTGTTAAATAAGAATCCTAATATATATGACATTTTCACAGATTACTTTGTTTATAATTTTAAAATTGAATTGCTGACAAAAGAAGTATTTCAGTTCAATTTACATTTCTATTGTGGCAGCTTTTATGTTTTCACTCCTGGCTTTCTAATGGCGATCATAATTCTCAGTATGAAAAAAGGCACTTCTCTGCTTTTCCCTAGACAAAAGGACAACTCATCATATGCTTTATTTTGAAAAAGGCATCATATTTCTGAGATACATATTATTTGTATGACCTCAAGTTGAGAGATAAAAAGCACATAAATTTATATATTTATTTGAATATAAAATGTATACAGTTTTACTTAATGAGCTTTGGAAAAGTGTTCAAAGCCGCTGAGGTATTAGATCTTGGTTGTAGATGACTGAAATAGATTCTGGTTAACCTAAACCAGATGATAGATCATATTGGGTAACTCACATAATTAATGGGAAGATTGAAGAAACACGCTTATAATGAGGATGGCAACCATAGAGACTAGGTTTCAGAACATCAGTGAAATCGCAGGACAAGGACAGCCTGATGAGGGTAATGCAGCTGCCACCCACTCAGACCTGGAAGTTAGATGGTGCCACTGGACCTCTGTCATGAATGAATGCTTCATTGTTTCTGACCCTTTTTACCCCTTTCTCCAGTTTCAAATTCCACACTGAAGCCATCTGTATTAGTTTTCTGGGGCTGCAGTAACACATGACCACAAGGTTGATGGCTCAAAGCAGAACAATTTATTCTCTCACAATTCTAGAGGCCAGAAGTCCAAAATCAAGGCACTGGCAGGGCTTCATTTCCCACAGAATATTCTAATGGAGAATCCCTTCTTGCCTCTTCCGTCCTCTGCTAGCCCAGGTGTTTCTTGGAGCTTTTCCTGGCTATTTAATTTTAAATAATTTAAAATAAAAAACTGTTATAAATTCAGTCCCTCCATCACACTAGCCGTATTTCAAATGCTCAAAAGTCACAGCTGGCCCCTGGCTACTGTATAAGACTATGCAGTATACACACATCTGTCTTCACACAAAGTTCTCTTGGACAGCACTGCTCTGGAATAGTCCCTGAAAAAAAGAAGTGGTTTCACCTACTGGGCTTCAAACAACAAAGAGTCCTACGATTGCCTATTACTTGTATAGTAAATTCAATATTTATTTTTCATCATCACTGAGATAGTTGTTTATTCTACATTTGGATATGATTTCACTGCCTCAGTCAATTCCACCCACCACAAACTCACTGATGGCTTTCTCCACCCTCATGGCTGTTCATGCAAAATCTAAGAACTTACTTCACAGACAAATTATTAGGCAGTGGACTGTCCTCTTAATATGCCTTCTGCAATATAAAATCAGCCCACCTTGTAGAAGGAGAAATCAACTACCGAAGGCTCAATTATAGTCTAAGTGTATGCTGATTTACAAGCTGCTCTGCATAAATTGATCTAGCCACTCATCTTTGACATTTCCCCCAAAGTCAATGAACATGGTTGCTGCAACTAACATAAGGTATCCCACTTCAGATAATTATACCCAATTACCTGCTTGCAAAATATGTGCTTCCAAAACCAGTGGCTCTGTACTACTAGCCTAGCAGTCACAGTATGTAAAAATTTCATTGGAAAAATAATGAGGCTTATTTGAAATTAGAAGTTGAAGCAAACCCCCAGATAAAAGAATTTTCTCTGGACATTATGATAATGACTTCTCCATTTTTATTACTTTTTATTCTTAGTTTTCAAAGATATGTGTTTTTTCATAGCTGCCTGCTCTTCTCCAATTAGACGTATCTCAGATGTCTCAGATGTGACTAATTATATTTAAAATATTCCTTCTATTTTTGTATCAACTTTTTTTTTTTAATATGAGTGGTTAGGTTTTGTGGTTTTGATTCCTAAATTCATTCTTTGTTATGCTCTGATATTTGGTAAAATTTTAAATGTACTAGTCAAACTTAAGGATAAATGGCTAGATTAATAAGATTTGGTAATTTGAGTTAATTTGCTCACCCCATGTAAACATTTTACTTCTACCCCTGAGTCAGCACAAATGCGGGATTCTGATGACTAAGCCCTGATCCTGGTGATGTTGTGGGAAGAAAGAAGGAAGTTGGTGATGGATGGTTTAACTTCATTGTGTGTCAGTGATTTTTCTATCTGGTAATGATTCCTATATTTCCCCAGAAAGCTGGGTTACCTGTGACAAACTCCATTTTTCCATATCCAGTGTTTACACTGAATTCTGACTTTTAAGATTTTCTACATTAGAGAGCAGTATTTAAATTACCTTGGGACAAACTACAGAAGCCAGTTGCTGTGAATAAGTTAACATGTGGAGACATTATCTTGTTGCTTTGTTTTCATAAATAAATTATCTAGTTAAATATCTCAGAGCATTCTGCTTTGAAGCTCGTCCTAAATTTACAGATCACTTCATGTTGTAATTAACTTTTTTGGAAAATTTACCTTATTGATGATAATCTTTTATTGATTTTCCAGAATGGAATATTCCTCAACTCAATCTAGTTATACTGTCAATCTCACCCATCCTGCTTTACATATCATACATACTCATTGCAATCTGGGTCTGTCCATGATTCTAGTCATGACTTTTCAATACCAAAATGCATTCATTTGTTGTTTTACCTTTCTTCCAATAATTAATACATTTCTTTCTTTCTTTCTTTTGAAAAGTTAGAAGAAAATATTGCATAGGATACTCCTGCCATTAACGAAGAGTTTTAAAAAAAGGAATTCTATGGAGTTTTTCTGTGATGAATTTCACAAGTTAATATTAGAGTCAAAAAATATTTGACATTTCAACAATGCTAACTTCCCATTTGGCATCAACAAATATATTTTAGGAAATAAATATGTCAATGGTATACAACTTTATAATGTGAAATTTTGAGAAAGTAGCAATTGAAATCTCAAATACAGTATCAGGGCTCATTTAAACATGAACTTAAAAATAGTTTGATGGCTGTGAACCTTTTCTTTTACTATCAATAAATAGAATGTCTGTAAATATTTTTAAAGAAAAATAATACTAGTATAAGTTATTAAATGTACTACTAATCCTAGACCTGTAATGTTTAGTTACCATCCACAATAGTAAAAAAATTCTATTTTGCATTGCATGCATTTCTCTTTGATTCATTCAAATAGTGTCTACTTTAAAGTTTCAAATAGTTAGAGTGGAGAGGGAATATTTCTGGGTAAGTGTTAATAAGCTTGTTGTTAAGATAACTAATTTCTATAATTAAAAATAGAGGATTCAGCAACCCTAATGCACCTTCAGTAACATGATCATTAATTAATAGCTGCATGTAATTTATATATCGGTCAAAACAATGAAAATGGAATTCCTAGAAAGACACACTAAAAACATTTATTAATGATGTAAGTTGGTAGAGAAATATTTTTTCCCTATTATGTTGCAGAATACATTTGGGTGAAACATAAATACACATGCTTTTGCAAGGTGGGCAGGATGGATCACCAGGAGGAAAAATAAATAAATGTAGCTATGTAATTTACATGACTTAATATGACTAGATCAATTGTGCTGTAAATTTGATGGGTATTTTAATATTAAACAAATGGTGAATATCTATTTCTTTCAAAATATCTGGGAAAGGAGTAAGAAGAAGATAGTGTGTGCTTTCATAATAAATTTGTAATGATATTTTTTCCGATAGTAATGTGCAATGTTCTGATTTTGTGTCTATTAAATACTTAAAGATGGAGAGGAATTTATGCACTATGACTGAAATCATTCACTGACAAAATGTGACCACTTACTGCTTAATTTAGTTAAGAACCAGCAGAAAATATGAGACACATATTGTGTCAGAGCGTTTATTGGATATTTATCATTTTGCCATATAAAAGAAAAATTTCCACTTAACTTGAAGTGTTGGTTGAATAATAGCTTGAAAAGAATCTTAAAGGAGCAACTATTTTAACTAATGGAAGATTAAATGATATAACTGCTAATCCACTTCTAAGTTGAATATTTCATGATTGTACAGGGTGGACATTAGGCAAAATGCATTTATCATCTGATTCATAAGCGAGCAGACCTTACTCATAAGAATTTTTGAAGTAGTACCTGGAAGTATCTGACAAAAGAAAAATTGTGAATTTCCTTATACTGATATATTTATATATTTTTCCATTGAATAAAACAAGAGAGCCACAGAAATAAGCTCAATTTATGACTAAGGATAAGTAATTTGAAATAAATTTCACAAAGAAAGTTACACATTAAATTCATTTCCTTTTTTGTTGTTGCTTTGAAAGTGAGGAAAATATTTTTTTTCTCAACCAAAAGAGCTTTTTCCAGTTTGACTTAAATGAAAGTGTCTATTGTGTCACACCAGGTGTCCATCTATGTTCAGATATCCTAGCAGAGACTAATAAAGGAATATTACTTCTTAACCAGAAGCTTTGCCTGAAATACATGGAGACAAACTGACAATAACATCAATATCTCCCAGTAAAAGATAAAAGCCAGATATTATTTTAATAAAAAATGATTAGAAAGTATAGGAGCACATGAACTGCACACAAATAGAGAATGCAATAATGCCCAAACAACCTAAAATGTTTAAAAATTATTTACTGTGAATAACTATAAGAAAAGTCCCACATATTTCTCATAAAGAGATATTTTAAGACTACCTATGGCAGAAGGTGGGATCAAGATGACAGAGTAGGAAGACCCTAAGCTCACCTCCTCCCAGGGACACACCAAAACTATGAATACGTATAGAACAAGCCTGGAATGACCTGAAGACTAGCAGAACAGCTCTTTTATAATTAAGGATATAAAGAAAAAAACATATCAAGACAGGTAGGAGGGGGAGAAAAACAGCCTACTCAGGACCCACATTCCTGGGGGATGATTGAAAAGAGGAAGGGGATATCACAGACTCACAGGTCCTTTCTAAGGAGCAAGGGATTAGAACCCCACATTGGACACCTCAGCCTTGGCGTCTGGCACCAGGAAGATGAGCCCCCTTAAATGATTTTGAAAATCAGCAAGGCTTATGACCAGGAGAGCTGGAGAGCTGGAGGAAACCAAGACTCTGTCTTAAAGGGCTTGCCTACAAGCTTACTTGCTCCCAGTTTCAGCACAGAGGCAGCAGATTGAAAAGTGCAGCTGCCCCAGCACATCCTCCAGCCCACCCCCAACTCCAGCTCCAACACACCGTGGGAGAAGCCCCTGCTGGCACCAGGCTCTGGCTGGCTCCAAAGCCATGCATCATATGTAGTCTGTAGGAGACACTTCTACACAAGGGCACACCTGGGAGAGATAACTGTTTTGCTTCATTTATAAAGACAAACATAGAAAATCAAACAAAATGAAAAGGCAGAGGAATATATTCCAAACAAAAGAATAAGATAAAACCCAAGAAAAAACCAACAGAAAAAAGACAACAAATAACAAGAGTTGATGAGAATGTGGAATAAAAGATACCCTCGTGTACTGTTGGTGGGAATGTAAATCAGTGCAGCCCCTATGGAAAACAGTAGGAGGTTCCTCAAAACATTACACATAGAACTATTTATTATAAGATCCAGCAACTCTACTCCTGGGTATTTCTCGGAAGAAAATGAAAACACTAATTTGAAAAGATATATGCACCCCAATGTTCATTGCAGCGTTACTTACAATAGCTAAGATATGGAAGCAACCTAAGTGTCCATCAACAGATAAATGAATTAAAAGATGTCCTATATATAAACAATAGAATATTATTACTCAACCATAAAAAAGAATGAAATATTGCCACTTACAACAACATGGCTGGATTTGGAGGGTATTGTGCTAAGTGAAATAAGTCAGGCAGAGAAAGACAAATACTGTATGTTTTAACTTATGTGGAACCTAAAAAACAAAACAAACAAACATAACAAAACAAATAGACTCAGGGATATAGAGAACAAACTAGAGGTTGCCAGAGGGTAAGGGGGCTGGGAGATGGGCAAAATAGGTGAAGGGAATTAAGAGGTACAAACTACCATTTATAAAATAAATAAATCACAGAGATGTAATGTACAGCAGAGAGAATATTGTCAATAATATTGTAATGTATAAAAATGTTGAATCACTAGCTTGTACAACTGAAACTATTATATTATTATAAGTCAATTATACTTCAATTAAAAATAAATACTATGGCAGCAATTAACAGACACTGTAAAGAATAAGTTTCAGAGACCAGTGCAATATCACCTTAGTATTTTCTTCATTATTTTTGATCAGGTTTCATTTAATCTAAGCATAGATAAATAAATTTGTAGTTTTCCAAAGGCAATGTCATTCATATTATTCATTTAAATGACAACGATTAGAATATTTTTGATGGGTTGTAAAATTGGTGTATCAAGGAAAATATGAATAATCACCACTAATCAAGTAAAACAACCAGAAGTTATTGCCAGTATATTTACCATGTCTTATGTAAAATTAATGAATCATTTTTCTTTCTTATGTAAACAACAGCCTCCACAAAGTATATATACTACAATATTATCAGAAAGAGATGTGTTCCCTTATTCATTAATTTATTCATTAATCTGATACAGTGTATTGATTGTCTACATGTAGCAGGAACTGTACTTGTCACTGAAGTTAAAACAGTTGAAAAAGCAGAATCACAACCATCACAACAAAGCCAAATTTTTGTACAGGATTACTGATTCAGACGGGATGGAAAATGAAAATTCCTGAAATTTTCTCCAGGCTCAAACAAGAAAAAAATGCGCTAGGGGATAAATTACACTAAAGATTATTTTCTATAAGTTTGAAGTTCAAAGGAAAGAAAGAAAAATCTGCAAAGGAACTGCTTACACACACATGTGCACACACACACACACACACGTGAATTTTAACCGAATATCGAGTGAAAGGAAAATTTATGGCTATTGACAAAAGGAAGCAATCAATTTTGAGAATTATCATGGACAGAATATCAAAGACCAGCCCAAGAGGCCTGCAGAGTAAAGGAACTGATCCTGAGACACTTCGTACACGAATAACTTCCATAAAGAAACTCCCAGAATCAAAAGGTAGGGAAATAAATGAAAGTCTAACATGCAACTGAAAAATGGATTTAAGGAGAGGGAATAGAGGAAATTGGAGACAGACAGTGTGGGAGAAAGAAATGGACAAGCATTTTCAGAATTGAAGAAGACATGATGCTACAAATCCAGAAGGCATAAGTTGTTTGAATTAAGGTAGATAAAATATACATCTAGACACATTTTATTTACACTGCAAATACTGAAGGAAACGTTTTAAAACCTAAAGCCACCAGAGAAGAAAGAGAACAATTACAAAGTCAAGACAATTAGAATAATAATTTTCTCAACAAGAAACATTAAAGCCAGAAGATGGTAATACAATATGTTCAAAGTACTGAGATAAATTCAATGTCTTCTCTGAATTGCATGCCCAGAAAAACTATCTTTCAAAGTCAAAGGTGAAAATATACATATAAACAAAAACTGAGTTTAACCCCAATGCTCATGCTAAAGCAATAAGAAATATAATGCAAAAAAAAATAAATGGGGAAATGATCATAGAAGGAAAATCTACTCATTCTTGAAATGCCAAATATTTAGTATAGCTGGTATGATGGTTGACTTTATGTGTTAATTGGACTGGCCTTGGGGTGCCCAGATTAAACATTATTTTATTTCTGGGTGTGTCTAGGAGAGTTTTTCTGGATGGGATTAGGATTTGAATCAATGGAGTTAGTAAAGTACATTGCCCTCCCCAGAGTAGGTGGGCCTCACCCAATTTTTTGAGGCTCTGATTAGAGCACAAGATGGAGGAAGAAGAAAGCAGCCCCTTTTTACTGCCTCACTGTTCTGTAAACCAGGGTTTACACCATCGGCTCCCCTGGATCTCAGGCCTTCCTACTTGGATCAAATTATACCACTGGCTTTTCTGGATCTTCAGTTTACAAACAGCAGATTGTGGGACTTCTCAGCCTCAGTAATCACATGAGACAATTCCTCATAATAAATCTATCTACCTATCTATCTGTCTGTATCTATCTGTCTGAATCTATCTATCTATCTATCTATCTAATCTGTTTCTCTGGAAAACCCTGACTAAAACAGCTGAATCATAGTTTATTAATGTAGGTGAGAGTTTTCCAATGGAATGTTTCAAACTGCGTGCCAAGGAAAATACTGTATAGATGTTTGACTATAGGTAGGCATAGAGGTACATGTTTGCACACACACACTTTATTTTGTTTTACATCTTAATCATATAAAAAATAAAAAGGATATCATGTAGAGCAGAACAGAAATAATTCTTTGCCTTTTGAGATGATTAGATTAATTTCAGTTTATTTATTGACTATAATGTAAATCCCTATAGGTTTAAAATCTTGGTGGACTTTCTATTTAATACACATTTTGAAAACTAGAGAAAAAGTTCGTAGGCATCATAGCACTATTTCTTGGTAGTAATGAATCCTATTACATTTATGACTATATTATCATATCAGTTAATGCATTTTCTGTGTACTGATGCAGTTCCACCCCCGACATCCATCAACAAAATGAATCTTTTTTCAAGGTCTCTGCATGAATACTAAATAAATCAATAGAAAATATGCAGAATCATAATGTGGAAGATAAATCCATGTTAACTGTAGCTTGACTAATGCTGTTGTTCAGCATTTTTACTTTGACAACTACATTTTCTTATATTGTAATATACAAACACCCACCTTTTCCAAGTTAAACTTACTTTTATTCCAATCAAGCCCAATTTATCAATTGCAATAAACAAATAGGACATTGGATACTTCTAGAGAGAAACAGGAAATATGACAGGAGTTACATAACCTTTCCCCATATATTAGGTATTACTATTTGATTTCTTCATAACTGTTACTTTCCGTACAGTCTGTACCTTCTCAGCATGCATGTTGCTGGCATCAGTTTCTTCCTATGGAGAGTGCATTTCTGCATTCAGGTTTTCTTTTTGGCAATATTATTATGATGTTAACTGCTGATGTCAAAATATCATTTCTATTTATCCCAGAAACAGAGAGACGATAAAGAAGTGTGAGGAAAATGTCGTTTTCACCAGGATAATCTCCAGGTGATATTATCCCAAAGATAACTTTCCAGAATACTGTTTTTCTTGTATTATTTTCTCCCAAACTTCTTTTGACGAACTGTTGACCTTAAAGTCCTAAGTATCCAACATACTGCTAGGAGACAAATCTCCCCCTGCATGCTTCTGTCTGAATGAGCCCATTACAAACTTTCTGTGATTGATTCAAGCACTTCAGATAGTATTTCTTGTAATAACTACTTTGGAATAGCCCAGGTACAGTGAAAACCATAACTTTCATGACCATAGAATTTGTTAAGGAGGTTTACTAAAATAATTTGAATGATCTTACTTAGATCTTATTTCACCTGTCATTTAGGTCTTACTTGATACTCTATTTCAAAAGGAAAAGAGTAATAACAAAATGAATTAATATGTACTTTATGGTAATATAAATCTGAATCAAAAAAGGATATATTTGCTCAGTGATGACTCTATTAAGAATTTTCTCATGCATCTACACTCTTAATTCTCACACAGACCTATGAATTTTTTTTAACATCTTTATTGGAGTATAATTGCTTTACAATGGTGTGTTAGTTTCTGTTTTACAACAAAATGAATCAGTTATATATATACATATGTTCCCATATCTCTTCCCTCTTGCATCTCCCTCCCTCCCTCCCTCCCTATCCCACCCCTCCAGGTGATCACAAAGCACCGAGCTGATCTCCCTGTGCTATGCGGCTGCTTCCCACTAGCTATCTACCTTATGTTTGGTAGTGTATATATGTCCATGCCTCTCTCTTGCTTTGTCACAGCTTACCCTTCCCCCTCCCCATATCCTCAACTCCATTCTCTAGTAGGTCTGTGTCTTTATTCCTGTCTTACCCCTAGGTTCTTCTTGACTTTTCTTAAATTCCATATATGTGTGTTAGCATACAGTATTTGTCTCTCTCTTTCTGACTTACTTCACTCTGTATGACAGACTCTAGGTCTATCCACCTCATTACAAATAGCTCAATTTCGTTTCTTTTTATGGCTGAGTAATATTCCATTGTATATATGTGCCACATCTTCTTTATCCATTCATCCGATGATGGACACTTAGGTTGTTTCCATGTCCTGGCTACTGTAAATAGAGCTGCAATGAACATTTTGGTACATGACTCTTGTTGAATTATGGTTTTCTCAGGGTATATGCCCAGTAGTGGGATTGTTGGGTCATATGGTAGTTCTATCTGTAGACAAACGTATGAATTGCATACAGTTATCATTTTGACTTTCTAGATGAGAAAATGCCCAAGGAAATCTATTATATAGGTTTACACACAAAGTGAATTGGGGGAAGGGTGAATTCACTTCTACACAGGTGCGCAGTGCTGTTTTCTTAACCCTCACCTTCTCTTGATTCCTATCAACACACTTCATGAAATTATAGGATATTTCTCTTACTATGATTCTATTGCCTTTTTTTACTAAAATATTTACCTCATAGAAAAATAAACAACAGCCTATAATCATAAAGATATTTCAATCTAATTTTAGGAACAATGGGAAACAGAAAAAAGTGTGAGTAAAAGGCGGTTTAGGAAATGTTAGCAAACATAAGTAAGGTTTCTAAAAATCTTTATTTTTTGGTATTTTCATAACTTCTTGCTTTGGAATATTTCTTGGTTAGCTTATAATGAGAATTAGTTGTTAGTTATTGTTGGTGTCTCAGGAACGCCCACCCCATATGTAGCCATCAAAGTAGCAATCAGCTAAGTGTCACCTGCCTGCTGGGACAGTTTCCCTCTCTTTCCCTATTAATTGTTAGAGTCTAAGTTTGGCAAAGCTGGAGATTCATTTTGATTAATTGTATTTCAGTTATTTCTATTTTCAATTTTTCAGCAAGGCCCAGGCATGATACAAACATTCTTATATGAATTTAACCTTTTTTTTTGAATTTTATTTTATTTTTTATTGACGTATGGTTGATTTACAATGTTGTGCCACTCTCTTCTGTACCGCAAAGTGAGCTTAATTTTTTTATTAATGAAAATTTTAAGAAAGACAGGGCTGTCATACTGCTTTAAATATGGTTGTCTAAAAAGACATGTTATCGGAACTGCAAAATATTGATGTTTTTCCATCCAATTATAGTACTATCTACCAAACATGCTATATGTGTTTGCTATTTAATTAAAATACTTTAAGCAATGTGCCTTTTACAAGTTTTCTTTGACACACATAAGAACAAAGGAAATTTGTAGTAATCATGATATAGCATTTTATCTTAAAATAATTATATATAAAAATAAATTAGAATAGTGCAAAAGTTAGTGAATTTCCCAAATACAAAATGGGCCTCATGAAAAATATTTTCATTCCAATTTTACATAGACTTTCAAAAACATTATGTCTACCTTTTACAATTTACAATTCATAGAGAGAAAGGCCACAAGATATTTGTGATTTAAACAAAGTTTGATTATAAATTTATAAGTGTCTGTTTTTCCCAGTGAGTATAGTATTTGAGTGGAAGTAAGCATTATTTATCTGGTTTTTTTGCTCCTCACTTAAATGTGATGCAAGTCTTAGAATGGGTAAATATCTGTAACACTTCATATCGTATAGCATATGTTTAATAGCTTTAATTGTGAGGTCTATAGGTAATAATGATATAGGCTGCTTAAATCTACAATTATTTCATAGTAGATAAAAGTTCAGTATGATTATGATGATCATAACAAATATGTGCTATCACACATCTTTTTCCTCAAATTTCAAAACATTATAGTTTGAAAACACATTCAAACTGTTTTCAAGGAGCAGTCAATATGTGATTTTATTTATGCTTTATGTGAGTAAAAATTTATTTTCTACAATATAAGAAAAACACTATCTGATTGTAACAATAAATGAACCTATGTAATTTAAAACAAATGCAGTGAAACCCTAAATGAAATCAAATAGATAGTCCATTCAATTAAAAAAAAATGAAAAAACAAAAACATTGATACTGTTAGAAATACTCCAAGCTTAATGTAGAAGGAATTTTCTTCTGTATTAGGGAATATAGAAGTACTTGTAAAAATTTTTTAATGAACTACTTTAAATCGTTCTCAAAATCAAATGATCATACATGCCTGAGCCTGTTTCTGGACTCTATATTGAGTAGAAACTCAATAAATCTGGCCCACAGCATGTTTTTCTATGACCCATAGGTTAAGAATGTTCTTACACCTTTAAACGTGGTATAAAAACACACAACAATAACAAATAAAAAGAGAATTTGCAAAAAAATTCTATGCAGCTGAAAAACTGAAATATTTACTATCTTGTGCTACACAGAAATCTTTGCCCACCCTTGTACTATATTTTTAAACTTTTTCCAGCTTTATTTAGGTACGACTGATATGTATCATTGTACAAATTTAAGGTGTACAGCATAATGGTTTGACTTATATATATTGTGAAATGATTACCAGTCTTTAGTTAGCATCCATCATCACATATAGAAACAATAAAAAGACAAAGCAAAAAAAGAAAAGAAAAAAAATTTTTCTTGTGATGAGAACTCTTAGGATTTACTCTCAACAATTTTCATATATATCATTACTTTTATAGAAGCATGTCTCCTATTATTTTCAACATAGTTACTTATTTGATCATATTGGTATCAGCCAATGAAACTGTTTAAATTTTTAAATGTACCCCAAAGAAATTTAATATCATAGTGATTTAATATCATCTATCAACTATTAAACATCAGCTGTTTTAATTTGTTCTTTCTACGCCTACAGCACATATTTCTATTTAATTTCCTTCACATAATATATACATATATTCCTATTATGTTAATTTAAATATAATAAGTATATGATAGGAATAAACAGTTTAACAGAAGAGTGTGCTGTAAGACTATGTAAGTGGAAAATAGGAATCTTCAGTTTCCAATAATATTTTGGCAAAATCAATGAATAATTAGTCTCCTTAAAGTCTGAAAAGATGTTAAATTATTATAAAGCATCACCTTAACTCTATCAGATATTTTATTTGAAGATTCATAATTTATCTGTTGGAATTAAAAGCGGAAAATTATCCATATGCCTTCTTTTTTTTTTTTTTTTTTTTTTTTGACTGTGTTGGGTCTTTTTTGCCATGCAGGCTTTCTTTAGTAGCAGCGAGAGGGGGCTACTCTTCATTGTGGTGCCTGGGCTTCTCATTGCAGGGGCTTCTCTTGTTACAGAGCACGGACTCTAGGCACGTGGGCTTCAGTAGGTGTGGCTCACGTGCTCTAGAGCGCAGGCTCAGTAGTTGTGGCTCATGGGCTTAGTTGCTCCGCGACATGTGGAATCTTCCCGGACCAGGACTTGAACCCGTGTCCCCTGCATTGGCAGGCGGATTCTTAACCACTGCGCCACCAGGGAAGCCCCCATAAACCTTCTTGAAAAAAATGTAAGCATGCAGCTAAAACCCAGATGAGACAAGGATGACTGAGAATGATGTGCCCTAAGCATTCTCATTATTGAGAATGATGAAAAGAGAGATGGGGTTTTCCAACATACTTTCAAAAAAGTGTTAACTATCTTCTCTTTGAAAGAGATATGGCATAAAACATCATCATAATCTTTTGCCCGGATGAAATAGGATGCTGCTGCCTTCGATAATTTTAAGGGCATTCTCTATGCTTTTTTCTCACAAGACACTCTCTGGATCACCTCTTGTTTCATAATAACGGAGGGTGTATGTAAATATTGTCACTCCCTCCTCCTTCCCTATTCTACAATATATGTGAGTTCCACGGATTGAGGAGGGAAGGTGGATGTAACACCTGGCACTAGGGGAAGAATAACCTTATTTTATAGGAAGTTTTCCTTGTCCACTAGAGTCTGACACGCAGAGAACAGCAAAGGCATAGGTTAAGATCATTTTTAGGGTTGTTGGCATAATGTTGAGGGAAATTCTTTTTGATAGTTTATATTTTTGTTACTGAAGTAGAGATTGAGTTCATTAAAATTATGCACGAGTAGCAGTGCCATAGGTTCAAAAAAAAAGAAAAAGAAAAGAAAAACATTTGAAACATCCACTATGGAGAGGATGGGGAAAAAAAGAAAAAACAGTTAAAACAAAAGGTTTTCTAAGCACTAATTAGGGCTCAGTTGAAGTTGAGTTAGGAAACTGATAAAGAGATCAAATCTGAGACGTTGTAATTTTTTCCAGTAGACTTGATCAGTCCTGGATTTGCTATAGAGAAGCTACCTGGATGGATTGATGTAGGATAAAGGTGTTCCTAGCATAAGGCAACAGAGCATAATTGCTGAGTTTAATTAAAAAGGAGACGTTCACAGAGCATGCAGTTGATATAACAGGGAGAAAATGAGGGCTCAAGAGGGAGGGGTCTGTCTGAGGCTCAAGAACATTCATTGAATAACCCCTGAATGAACCAGAAAAAAACTTGTATATTTGACTTAATTTCATAAGGAGGATCATTTTAAGTGAATGACAAAATTTGGACAATTATCATAGAAGAGTTTGGATAACATGGATAAAATTAGTGGACCACTGGAGAAAAAAGTCAATAAACTCAGCTTAAGGAGATTGCATGGACAATCAACATAAATTTGCCTAGAATTATGCACCCAAAATTTTAGGGGCAAATGTGTTCATTTCAATGCGATGTTTTAACACTGAAAAAAGTGTTGACATTAAAATCCTGGAAAAAGTGTTATATGTAGTTCACCAAAAATACCAGCATCAGTCAATATTTATAGGGAGCATATGCACTTGCCAAAAGGTGTGTATTTTTGCCATTCAACTTGTTAATTTGAGATAAAGTAATACCTTGATAAGAACGCAGGCATATTTATAAATAAAGTAAAAAAATTAATTGTAGGTTATCTTAAATATTAATGTATAAATACTGTGGAGAAACTGACATTTTTAAATTCTGAGAAGTAATGTATTTTACAAATAGTGTTATATTTATGTTTGACCTCAAATAACAGAACAAGCACAGGTACAGAATATTTTAAAGTACTGACTTAAAATTTCAATTCTCAGCATTGCTTATTCAAAAAAACCCACAACACTTCTCTTTCAGCAGTCAATGTGTTAGTTAGGGTTCTCCAGACCAACAGAACCAATAGAAAAAGAATCTATATGTGTCGTAGATTAAAGGGGTGTGGTCTGCCACTTCATAAAAGCTACTGGAAGGGTATTAGGACTGGAACATTTTGTGTAAGAGTAAAATGCAAATAAACAGAGGAGATAGATGAAGATCAGAATATATGGGGGTTTGTAAGTCATATCAAAAAGTTTGGGCTTTGTGAAAAACCACTGAAAAGTTTAATAATATGGCAAATATAAAATAAGAGTAATCTCGTAAGTAAAGGGATGCCATAATCATGTTTATGTATTTTGAAAGATAACACTGGATATACTGTAAAAATTCATTGAAATTATGATTCCCTTCTTTGAAGAACTTACATTTTAATAAAACACGCCTCATAATATAATTAGATACAATATAACAATTATTATGCATATGAGTAGCATTACTTCTGCTTGGCTGTCTTCTTTTAGCACGGTAAGGGAAGGATGGCCTATTAGAAGTCTGTGTTAATTGGCCACATGAGAAATAGCTATGATCCAGATAAGTGTGGTAGCAATAGGAGTAACAATTCTCATATCAGACAAAATAGACTTTAAATTAAAGACTATTATGAGAGACAAAGAAGGACACTACATAATGATCAAGGGATCAATCCAAAAAGAAGATATAACAATTGTAAATATTTGTGCACCCAATATAGGAGCACCTGAATACATAAGGCAAATGCTAACAGCCATAAAAAGGGAAATTGACAGTAAACCAATCATAGTAGGAGACTTTAAGACCCCACTTTCACCAATGGAAAGATCATCCAAAATGAAAATAAATAAGGAAACACAAGCTATAAATGATACATTAAACAAGATGGACTTCATTGATATTTATAGGACATTCCATCCAAAAACAACAGAATACGCTTCCTTCTCAAGTGTTCATGGAACTTTCTCCAGGATAGATTATATCCTGGGTCATAAATCAAGCCTTGCTAAATTTAAGAAAATTGAAATCATATCAAATATCTTTTCCGACCACAATGCTATGAGACTAGATATCGATTACAGAAGAAAAATCTGTAAAATGCAAACACATGAAGGCTAAAAAATATACTACTAAATAACCAAGAGATCACTGAAGAAATCAAAGAGGAAATCAAAAAATCCCTGGAAACAAATGACAATGAAAACCCGATGACCCAAAACCTCTGGGATGCAGCAAAAGCAGTCCTAAGAGGGAAGTTTATGGCAATACAATGCTACCTCAAAAAACAAGAAACTTCTCACATAAACAACCTAACCGTACACCTAAAGCAATTAGACAAATAAGAACAAAAATAACCCAAAGTTAGCAGAAGGAAAGAAATCATAAAGATCAGATCAGAAATAAATGAAAAAGATATGAAGGAAACGATAGCAAAGATCAATAAAAATAAAAGCTGGTTCTTTGAGAAGATAAATAAAATTGATAAACCATTAGCCAGACTCATCAAGAAAAAAAGGGAGACGACTCAAATCAAAAGAATTAGATATGAAAAAGGAGAGGTAACAACTGACACTGCAGAAATACAAAGGATCATGATAGATTACTACAAAAAACTATATGCCAGTAAAATGGACAACGTGCAAGAGATGGACAAATTCTTAGAAAAGCACAACCTTCCAAGACTGAACCAGGAAGAAACAGAAAATATAAACAGACCAATCACAAGCACTGAAATTGAAACTCTGATTATAATCTTCCAACAAACAAAAGCCCAGGACCAGATGGATTCACAGGCGAATTCTATCAAACATTTAGAGAAGAGCTAACACCTTTACTTCTCAAACTCTTCCAAAGTATAGCAGAGGGAGGAACACTCCCAAACTCATTCTACGAGGCCACCGTTACCCTGATACCAAAACCAGACAAAGATGTCACAAAAAAAGAAAACTACAGGCCAATATCACTGCTGAACATAGATGCAAAAATCCTGAAAAAATACTAGCAAACAGAATGCAACAGCACATTAAAAGGATCATACACCACGATCAAGTGAGGTTTATCCCAGGAATGCAAGGATTCTTCAATACACACAAATCAATCTATGTGATAAACCATATTAACAAACTGAAGGAGAAAAACCATATGGCCTTCTCAACAGATGCAGAAAAAGCTGTTTACAAAATTCAACACCCATTTATGATAAAAGCTCTCCAGAAAGTAGGCATAGAGGGAACGTACCTGAACATATTAAAGGCCATATATGACAAACCCACAGCCAACATCGTTCTCAATGGTAAAATCCTGAAACCATTTCCACTAAAATCAGGAACAGACAAGGTTGCCCACTCTCAGCATTATTATTCAACATAGTTTTGGAAGTTTTAGCCACAGCAATCAGAGAAGAAAAGGAAATAAAAGTAATCCAAATCAGAAAAGAAGAAGTAAAGCTGTCACTGTTTGCAGATTACATGATCCTATACATAGAGAATCCTAAAGATGCTACCAGAAAACTACTAGAGCTAATCAATGAGTTTCGTAAAGTAGCAGGATACAAAAATAGTGCACAGAAATCTCTTGCATTCCTATACACTAATGATGAAAACTCTGAAAGAGAAATTAAGGAAACACTCCCTTTTACCATTGCAACAAAGAGAATAACATACCAAGGAATAAACCTACCTAAGGAGACAAAAGACCTGTATGTAGAAAATTATAAGACACTGATGAAAGAAATTAAAGATGATACATACAGATGGAGAGATATAACATGTTCCCAGATTAGAAGAATAAACATTGTGAAAATTACTATACTACCCAAAGCAATCTACAGATTCAATGCAATCCCTATCAACCTATCAATAGTATTTTCCACAGAACTAGAACAAAAAATTTCACATTTTGTATGGAAACACAAAAGACCCCAAATAGCCAAAGCAATCTTGAGAAAGAAAAACGGAGCTGGAAGAATAAGGTTCCCTGACTTCAGACTATACTACAATGCTACAGTAATCAAGACAGTATGTTACTGGCACAAACACAGAAATATAGATCAATGGAACAGGATAGAAAGCCGGGAGATAAACCCATTCACATATAGTAACCTTATCTTTGATAAAGGAGGCAAGAATATACAATGGAGAAAAGACACACTCTTCAATAACTGGTGCTGGGAAAACTGGACAGCTACATGTAAAAGAATGAAATTAGAACACTCCCTAACACCATACACAAAAATAAACTCAAAATGGATTAAAGACCTAAAGGTAAGGCCAGAGACTATCAAACTCTTAGAGGAAAACATAGGCAGAGCACTCTATGACATAAATCACAGCAAGATCCTTTTTGAACCACCTCCTAGAGAAATGGAAATAAAAACAAAAATGTGCAAATGGGACCTAATGAAACTTAAAAGCTTTTGCACAGCAAAGAAACCACAAACAAGATGAAAAGACAACCCTCAGAATGGGAGAAAATATTTGCAAATGAAGCAAGTGACAAAGGATTAACCTCCAAAATATACAAGAAGCTCATGCAGCTTAATGTCAAAAGAACAAAAAACCTGATTCAAAAATGGGCAGAAGGCGTAAACAGACATGTCTCCAAAGAAGATATACAGTTTGCCAACAAACACATGAAAGGATGCTCAACATCACTAATCATTAGAGAAATGCAAATGAAAACTATAATGAGGTATCACCTTACACTGGTCAGAATGCGCATCATCAAAAAATCTACAAACAGTAAATGCTGGAGAGGGTGTGGAGAAAAGGGAATCCTCTTGCACTGTTGGTGGGAATGTAAATTGATACAGCCACTATGGAGAACAGTATGGAGGTTCCTTAAAAAACTAAAAATAGATCTACCGTATGACACAGCAATCCCACTACTGGGCTTATACCGTGAGAAAACCATAATTCAAAAAGAGTCATGTACCACAATGTTCCTTGCAGCTCTATTTACAATAGCCAGGACATGGAAGCAACCTAAGTGTCCATCGACAGATGAATGTGTAAAGAACAGTGGCACATATATACAATGGAATATTACTCAGCCATAAAAGGAAATGAAATTGAGTTATTTGAAGTTAGGTGGATGGTCCTAGATAGTGTCATACAGAGTGAGTCAGAAAGAGAAAAACAGATACCATATACTAACACGTATATATGGAATCTAAACAAAAAATAAAAAAAGGTTCTGAAGAACCAGGGGCAGGACAGGAAGAAAGACGCAGACATAGAGAATGGAATTGAGGACACACAGGGAGGGGGAAGGGTAAGCTGGGACGAAGTGAGAGAGTAGCATGGACGTGTATACACTACCAAATGTAAAATAGCTAGTGGGAATTAGGCGCAAAGCACAGAGAGATCAGCTCGGTGCTTTGTGTCCGCCTTGAGGGACGGTGTGGGGGGTGTGGGAGGGAGATGCAAGAGGGAGGACATATGCTGATTCACTGTGTTATGCAGCAGAAACTAACACACCATTGTAAAGCAATTGTACTCCACTAAAGATGTTAAAAAAAACAAGTTGAAGCTGGTTGATGAGTAAAAGGGGCTTTACTATAGTATTCTTTTGTATTTGTGTTTGTTTTAAATTTTACATAGTAAGTACTTTAAAAATAAAAGCAAATAACAAAACAAAACAAATGAATCCTACTCTGGGCATAATAGTTTATCTTAATATTTTGCATAACTTCAAAAACTCATTTTGTTTTATCTTCACAGTAATGATCTGAGTCTATTGTTTTACTCTTCAGCCTAATTAATAGGCTAATAGTCAATTAAAAAGTTATTCAAGGGTGAGTGGAGATATTTTTTAATATGGTGTCAAATGGTCTTCCTAGCATGTCCCAAATCTCTTTTGCTATAGCTTTATTCCTATACTGTTCTCCCAATCCTGGAACTTCACAAGGGTCATGTGTTATTTTTCCCTAGTACTATGATTAAATCAATTTTAGAGTGCAATTAAAACTTTTACCCTCATCTTATCGACTTAAGTTTACAATATTAACACCATAAAGTCACTTGTCTTGTAGGCATTGAGATGATTCCATGAAAGCTGCTTCTGAAGACAGTAGCTTATTTTACATGGATTCATGGTATAATTAATATATTTCTCTCAGATACAGACAATTAAATTTGTACACTTATTGTGCAATTTTGATCTATTTATCTCCTAGAATGGAGAGGAATCTATGCCACAAGTTCTAATTAAGGTCTCCCCTGCTCACCACTCCTTTCACAGCCATTTAAACTCTAGATAATTTTAAATGCTTGTGATTCCCAGCACATTCCGGGATGCTTCATATTTATTTCCTGTCTTTGCTTATGGTACCACTTTTCCTTGGTTTTTGGACCACTCCACCTTTCTGGTCTGTCAGTTTTAAAAACAGTACTCTGTTTATATGTCCTGTTTCCTCCTAGGAGAGTTGATGATGCACTCTTTAATGTCCCATCCTGTGTATGAATCTATAAGAATACCTGTAACACTTTATTGTACTAATTTATTTTCAGTTCTGTTTATCTCCCTGTAACTGAAAGCCAATTAATGGCAAGAACTGTGTCTTCTATGTATCCTTATTCCTATCATATGTCTCAGGGCATATATCACTCGGTAGAAGGTTAATAAGTGTTGAACGCATGAATGAATGAGTGAATGAATAAAGGATTCATTATTCATTATTAACCGATCTCCTGAAAGAATCAGGGTCTGAAAACTATCATATTTCATCTAAGTTTAGGGAATATTTTCAAGCAATTATATAGAATTTTTACCTTTCAATATTGAGCTATAAAGACATTATGGACAGGAGAAGCATAGGCTCATCTTCATAATGTGATTTCAATGATAGAAGGTCAGTAAGTAGATAGTCTGGTTAGTATTACAAAAGAACTAGGAGGATTGAGATTATTAGTTTTCAATCTGAAAAGCAATTTTTGTAGTGATCTCTAGATATTACTTTTGAATATGTTAGGTTAATGTGACTTTTGAGTTTCTATCCTTTAGGAAAATGGTGAATATATTTCAGAACAGAAGTTAAGAACATGGGCTGCAGATTCAAGCCCATATATATAATTTGCCTCATTGGTGTTAATTTGAATACTTGATATATGGTCCTGGTTGTATGTAGCCTGGATGAAATAGCATCCCCTTTCTGGGTCATCATTCCCCTTATAATGAAGGAAAACAACAATAAGCAAACCATATGATAGCTCGTAAGCTGTTGCTAAGAGGCAGCATGTATCATTCTCACTGTCATACCACTTGCCAAAGAAAGTAACATGGCAAATCCTAATACATGAGTGTGTCAAAACAACATAATCCTCTTGTAGAAAGAGAATTTTTAGAGAGATCATAACATTTCACTTCCCTGAAGAATTAGTTGTGAGTGTGAAATCAATAATGCAGAGTTAGAGTATAATTTCTGGAGTGGCTTCTATGAAAAGTTAATAGAATTTGGGATCTATAATACCAGAAAATGGAAGAAATGTAGAACAGAAGTCTTTTAATTGGAACTACATAAAAGTCAAAGTGTCTGGGCAGAAGTGTTTGCAGATGTGTCTGTTTGGCAGTGGAAAGATGCATTAGTTCCTCACTAATTGCCTGTATTTTCTAAGTGAAGCATAAGGGAAGGTCATCAGCTGAGAATCTGTAGGCAGCATGGAAAGTTTAGGGAGAAATAAAACAGTCTCTTCTGATGAAGGAAACAAAAATTCCGTAAAAATATATAGAGTAAGATTATTTGGTATTTTTGGTATCGACTTGCAATCAGTAACCATATATAAATATATAATAAGACAATATAGCACAATTGTGTGAGAAGAATGTAAGTTAAATATGGATCTCTTTGGAATTATTTGACTAGAAACAAGGATGTTATCAACATTGAAGGGGCTTGTAGGATTCAAGAAAATTTTATTCCCAATCTACAATATTTTCTGCAAAACACTTGTCAGAAGATCTTTTAAAAAATAGATGGAACAGTGTTTATTACTGTGGAATGTAGAGTGTGTGAATTGTATATAAAATCTACAAGGGACTGGTATATAATTTTCACATTAACTTCTGACCAGAGCCTCTGGAATAGTTTAAATGTGAAATTCTATGTAAATATATTATTACTGAGTTTGGATGATATTAAAAAGAGGTCATATTTATGTGTGAAATAGAGTTCTAAGAGTTTTCCCATTGTAACTCATTTAGAACTCACAGCAACACTATAAAATAGGTATAGTATCTGTTTTCCCACTTCTAACGTGAAGAAACAGATCATAGAGGCTAAATGCCTGAGGTCACAAATCCAGGATTCAAATTTTAGCAATGTGATCCCAGAGGCCACTTTCTTATGTCCCTTTCCATATAGATTGTGACAAATCATTGTGATGACTCTAGCTTTATTTTGGGGATGAAATAATTGTAAGAGGAGAAAGAAATGGCAGGCCACTCCAGCTTGAACTATAGTTTGAAGGATGCCAAGACAGCAGTTTATCCTTCATAAGATATGAAGAATCTAGTCTTGGGATTGTTGGGTCTCAAATAAGTTCATAGCTAAACATAGACCTATGAAAAAAATGTGTCTGTTTATTCTCATAAAAACTCATTACTGATTGTAATAGACATTTGATTCTTAAAACAGACATTAAAAACCTAAGTACAAATTCCTTCTATGATAGAGTGGTGGAGTGAAACATTTTATATTCAGTTTTATTCTTTTTTAATTATGTATAGGGCTAAAATGATATTGTGTATCCTGTCCTTTAGCTTTTGCCCATGTTTCCAGAGTGACTATCAATTACTAAGATACCTTGATATTCCTCATTTAGAAAATACCACATTAGCCATAATCATTACTTAATATTTACATGATATTTAATATCTAAGAGATCTCTGTGAATCTTCAGAGAAGTGTCAAAACCAATTAAAACTTCTAAAAATATGAGTTAAATTATGCTTACATTTGAAACATTATCTTACCAGTATATTATCCTCAAACTATAATAATAAATGTAGAATTGCTTAGGAAAGAAATATTTCCAAATGGAATGACATAGTAGGGTGTATTTGTTTATTAAACTGTTAAGTTAATTTTTGATGGTTTTCAGTATTGTTTAAAAAAACACTGAACTTTCTACATTGTAAATTGAGATACCCCACCTTAAGGAATGAAAAGGACAGACTAAAAATAATGGTAATTATATAAAAGGTGTGTAGGAATGGCTTAGCTAAAGTGTAAGTTCACTAATTGTAACAGGGTTTCTGGCTTTTGGTTGGCAAGTCTACAGGACTGAAGTGGAAATCTATTTCTAGACGCTCATTATAAGTAAATGCAATCAAGCATCATCATATCCTAAAAGTCTAGACTGAAAATGACACCTCTGGAAGGACCATAGACATGATATGTTAAAGTATGTAAGGATAATCATTAAAATATGACACAACCTGAGAAGAGTGAGAGAAATATCTGCATCAAATAATTTTATTTTAATAAAGAATATAATTCACCAGTACCTAAAGCAACAGATTTTTTTTCTACTGGTCAAGCAAATTTGTAAGCTAAAAAAACAGGGCAGAAATTAATTAGTTTAGATGGATAAAAGTGCATAAATAATTGACTGTAATTGAATAAGGTAGAATAGTAATGGATAGAGCTGAATAGCTAGCTGTAGGGTACAAAGTTTAGACCTTCCTAAAATTTCATGTATACACATAATTATTTCTACTGACTCCCATAAACAGCCTCGCTTGTTGATCAGCAAACAGGAGTTTATTAATTTTAACTACACATAAAGCACAACTTCTGAAGGTCAGAAACAACAGAAGCTTATCTCCCTTCACGTACAATAAAAATATTGCATCTAGGTATTAATGTCTCAAAGTTTAGCTAGCTGCTTCTCGATATATAGCTTTAATCTCAATGCAGCATTTCTCTGCCTTTTCAAAGTCTTAACGGACCAGATTCAAAATGTTAAGAAAGATGGATCAAATAATTTCACAATAGCTCCAGGGAAAAAAATCAAAGTCATTGGATTTAATTCTGCTGCATGCATTAGTATTTGTTTAAAGGAAGGCCTTGGTTATTAGTCTTAGTTAATATAGATTGAATAATATTCCCAGAGTTGTCTGTTTAAAGCTAAAATTAAAATACAGATGAAAAATTTCCCTTAACTTCATGGCTATATGGCAAGCCTTTTAGCTAATATTATATTAATGCTATATGTATAATTGTAATATATAGCAATAGGCTATTAAGTCTCTGAATTATGGTCTCAGAACTGGAAGAAATGTTTCTATAATCTATATATGTAGTTCACTTTGCATCAGTCATGAAAATATAAAAACCTAATCTAGAATTCACCCTGTCTGGGTTCTTACATGGCAGAGAATTGTTTCACTGAACTCCAAGTTTCTATGAAATGCCTAATTTATACAAAACACGCACAGATGTTAAACCCTTTAGACTGGGGACAGTGTTCTCTTGTTTATGATGACTTACTCATCTTGCTGATTGTGATTCACACTTGGTTCTTAGGTCTATTATGTTGGCCATGAAACGAATACACGTAAACTGGTGCACAATGTCTGCTCTGTCTGTAGATATAGAGAGTTCTAAAGAGCTCCGCATTTCAAACATACTTTCAACATCTGTGGCTTTTGTTGTTTGGTAAGAGGTTAAGGGGACTCTTGATGGAGGATTAAATTTGTTCATATGAGATTGCAAAGATGCCAGCTGTGATCAAGAGGGTGCTAGAACATTCTAAATGAGAGTCTGATTAATCACCACTACATGTGAGAAAGGAACAGGAACCCCACCAGGGCTCTGGAACCCACACCTCCACTTCAACAGAGCAGCTTCTAGTTTTGTCCATTTTCTGCAGAAGATTTATTTTAAAAAACATTTTCCAAGCTTTTTTAATACCTCTGATTTGACAGATTTGCAGCAAAAGTTTTTATTATGTCATCCTGTAAGGAAAATATTTAATTAAATTTCTCTTGCATAGTATTTTCTGTGAAACCCTAGCCAACTAGAATATCCTAACTCTACATAATGCTCGATTTTCTCTGCCTTTTTGGTTGTTCTTGTTCCTGAGTTACAAACTGTTGCAGTTAATCACCCAGCTCACGTTGCCTAACTCCTTTCCACACTCTCTTACATGCATATGCCACTGGCTTGCCAGGCACTTTCCCCATGTCTGTCAGTGGATATTTACTCATTCATTCAGCGATTCACAGCAACTATGTTCTAGACACTGAAAAGGCTTTAGAGCTACAACAGCTTAAGAATAAAATTAGTTCCTGGGAATATTTCGGTTATTTTTTTATACTCTGCTCTTCCCTATTTTAGCCACTGTGCTCCGTTCACTATTGTCTCTAATTAAGACTCTCTAAGGTATTTTCCACAATATTGTTTCTTGGATTAAAGATTTTTACGTCAAAAAAAAAAAAAAAGTGATGACCTGCATGTATCTGGCCCTTTAGTGTATTTTTCCCCACATCAATATTGGCTGTATCTACTACTGATTACCTATATTACATTAAATGTTAATTTAAAATCTGCCCTGCTTTTCCTATGTTTACTTTCTGAGAAAAATGTCAACTCTGAGTCTGCAATTTTATTGGTTTTTCCTTTCCCATATCCACAGATACAGGTAACTTTAAAATTAGAAACTTCTGGAGAACAGACTGTTTCCCCAAGTCAACTTTCTAAGGACAACTTCGCATCTTTACTGTTCTTAGGTTTTTCCTTCTTGAATTTCTTCATTAACTCCCCAGATACGTACTGTTAAATCCATCATAAATTGAAAATATCGTAAATTGAAAACGAACTTAATACACTTGGCCCTCTGTATCCATGGGTATACATCTGCAGATTCAACCAACAGTGAATCAGAAATATTTCAGAAAACAATTCCAGGAAGTTTTAAAAAGCAAAACTCGAATTTCCAGCATGATTTTGGCAACTATTTACGTAATTTACATTTGTATTTTACTACTACTTACACAGTATTTACATTGTATTAGGTGTTAGAAGTAACCTAGAGATGATTTAAAATACACTGAAGGATGAGCATAGGTTATATGCAAATACTATGCCATTTTATATAAGGGACTTGAGCATCTGTGGATTTTGATATCCAGGGTGGCTCTGGAACCAATCTCTCTTGGATACTCAGGGATGACTATACACCTAACCTACCGACCATCATAGCTTAGCCTAGCCTACCTTAAATGTGCTCAGAACACCTTACTTACTTAACTTACTACATGAGCCTACAGTTGGGCAAAACTAACAACACAAAACCTATTTTATAATAAAGTGTTGGATATCTCATGTAGTTTACTGAGTATTGTACTGAAAGTGAAAAACAGAATGGTTGTCTGGGTACAGCATGGCTGTCAGTGTATCAGTTGTTTACCTTCGTGGTCACGTGACAGGCTGGGCACAGCACTCACCGAGAGGATTGTAGCCCAGGAAGGGAGCAAAACTCAAAATTCAAAGCATGGCAACTACTGAGTGCGCATCACTTTCACACAATCATAAAGTCAAAAAACTATAAATCAAACCATTGTAAGTCGGGACTATATATTTTGTCCCTTAGTACTAGTGACTACTTTAAAAGTTTACCTAACATTTTTATTTAACTTTTCTCTAAAATGCAATCCACATTATCATGGTTCTCAGAATCAAATACTACAGTCCAGGGCTTCCCTGGTGGCACAGCGGTTGAGAGTCCGCCTGCCGATGCAGGGGACGCGGGTTCGTGCCCCGGTCCGGGAAGATCCCACGTGCCGCGGAGCGGCTGGGCCCGTGAGCCATGGCCGCTGAGCCTGCGCATCCGGAGCCTGTGCTCTGCAGCGGGAGAGGCCACAACAGTGAGAGGCCTGCGTACCGCAAAAAAAAAAAAAAAAAAAAAAAAAGAAGTCAAGCTTTGACTTCTGCACTGTTCCTTATCCTCATTCACGAGGAAGAACATTGGATAAAGTAATGACTTATACTGACTATTCATTATGAACATCTCATTTACAGAACTGTGCTGACAATTCCCATCTTGTGATTATGTTGTGTGGAGGTAAAATTGTCCCCTGAATTAATGACAACTGCATCAGGGCCTAATTTATCCAGTACACTGTTTGAAATGCTTAAACTCATGGAATGTTTGCTTAACGTATTTTCCTTTTGCATACGCTATGCTTTTCGCCTGAGGCAAACCCATCTAATAATTTTCAATTGAACAAAACCATAACTTCTGACCCAATAAATTATTAAGGAATCCTGCCTTGCATCTGATTCATCATTCATCTTACCACAATGGCAGAAGCCTACTGAATTCTCGCCTTGATAAATAGTTCCATTCAAATGTAGGAATAAAGTCATTTGGGTTTGTGTGTGTGTATTTGTTTCTTTACAAAATTATAAGTAAAACTAAATTTTTCATTAAGACTTTATAGCAATAATGTTCTTGCTCTAAAAACTTTATAATCAAGTTATCATTTGTAATTTGCTTCTTAACCCTTGACAGTCCTCCAGAAATAACCATTATATTCTACCTGAGGTTAGATGGAAAAATGAGTTACAGAGTGTAGGATATCAAAATACTGCTTCTCATTCCTTCATTATCTTATTACTTTTGTTCTAATATTCTAAAATAGTCTCTAAAAGTCCAAAATAACATTGTTTACATGGGTATGTTATATAATAAGAGTGGAGTAAAGTGGGGAAGGCATTGCGATGTTTAAAAAACTTCAAAAAGATCATTGAAATCATGTCAGTAGCAAGCAATAAGCTGTGTGTGTAACCTGCCGCATGACATCCAGTCCTGTAAACATATATTGATGCACATTTTTAAAGCATGGAAATGATATTCAATATCTGAATTGCTGGATGCTAGATCTGCGATTAAAATCCTTCCTAGTATGGGAACATATGTATATGTATAACTGATTCACTTTGTTATAAAGCAGAAACTAACACCATTGTAAAGCAGTTATACTCCAATAAAGATGTTAAAAAAAAAAGGAAAAAAAATCCTTCCCAGTAACAAGTTGAAAAACAAACATGATTTTCCATCTGCTTATATTAACCGTTAGTTATCACATTAAAAAGTGCCATCTTAATAATAAAAATGGAACATGTGAAAACATCAGAAAATATCACCAGCCTCTTCAGTTAGCTGTGTTTTACCATTGGCATGAAGACAGCTCTATGATTATTCTTCAATATTTCATTTCATTTTTAGATATTTCCCTCTATTCCATGTTGATCACACAAACTAAAGTGCCATTTTATTTCTTATGAAAGTGTATAATGGTTTTACTTCGAAAATTAAAATTGTTGTTTTGAATTGGTACATTCTCTATTTTAGGTCTCCTGTTATGTTTCTTAAGGGCTGACAAGAGCAGATTCCTATGTTTCTTCTTGGTTGAAAAGAAAATTCATAAGGAATTTTAAAACTACAATTTGAATCAATTGTTCTATCGTTTTTTCCTTTATTCCTAATGGTACAGTTGAGCCAGATGTCTTTTTGTGGGTCCGAGGAGCAAAAAGAAAACAGGAGCAATAATTATATGTTCATGCCTGAGAGTTTCCCGAATCCAATTACTGTATCAAAGGGAACTTGCACCTGCAGTTACACGAAGGCAAGAATAATAAGATGCAGCAGGGATGCTGGACTTGCCTAGAAAACTTCAGAGACTTGCCCTTCTTAGCCTTGCCTCCTACCTCCCCTGTTTCATAAATAAATGCTTGAGTAAGATCTACAGAATAAAATAAGAAATAGAAATAAAACACCCAAAGAAAATAAAAGGTACCCAGCGCCCTATCAATCTCTGGATTTCCTACCAAAGCAAATGACAGAAGCTAGGATAATTTTTCAGGATTCTCATAAACGTGATATGTCCATGAAATATTTAAAAGGTCGCCATCCATTTGGCTGAGGTAGCCAGATAAGCCATAAACTTTGCTGTAAATAGCAGCTGAAGAACCTGATTCTGAGCGGGTGGGGAATTCCTCAAGCAATGTTCAAACCCCCAAAGAATCATTTCTGTTCCTACGCCATCGACTTCTATAGACTCTGTCTCATCACTCCAAACACAAAAAATATGCTCTAGTATAATTTGTATAACAACTTTTGTAGAATGTGTTAGTGGAGTTCATTTAAACTGGAAAAAGTTTTCACCCTTGGCCCTTCAACGTCATACCAGCCCTTACAGTAGGAAATAGGGAGGTAATTATTTCAAATAATAGATTCCCTAAGTTTTAATGATCATATCTGGAGAAAATGTAGATACAAAGATAGAGAGCTCTGAATAAATATAACAACTGAATCAAGGAAGTAATCAGTTTTTTTGTGTCTTGATATAGGAAAATGCAATTGAAAAGTCATGTACTGTAGACATGGATCAGCAGATTGTAAAGCTAATAATATAAGAACTGATGTAGACGCTTATCCGTTTTCTAATTCCTGGGGGTTAAACATTGCCCCAGTGTGAGTGCATGGGGGGTGTGTGTGGGGGGAGGGTTGTTTAGCATGTGCTGAAGGTAATTCTTTTTTTTTTTTTTTTTTAATAGTGTGCTCCGGGCACACTATCACCTATTCTGCCTTTTATTAATTTTATTTATTTATTTTTGCTGTGTTGGGTCTTTGTTTCTGTGCGAGGGCTTTCTCTAGTTGTGGTAAGCGGGGGCCACTCTTCATCGTGGTGCATGGGCCTCTCACTATCGTGGCCTCTCTTGTAGCAGAGCACAGGCTCCAGACACACAGGCTCAGTAGTTGTGGCTCACGGGCCTAGTTGCTTTGTGGCATGTGGGATCCTCCCAGATCAGGGCTCGAACCTGTGTCCCCTGCATTAGCAGGCAGATTCTCAACCACTGCGCCACCAGGGAAGCCCTGAAGGTAATTCTTGAAGCCATCGTTATTCATTCTGTAGTCTCCATTAAATTTTTCTCAACAAAACTTTCATTGTATCAAAAAAAGTCTTGATTTCAAAGATTGCTGTAAACTAGTGTTAACAGATACCCAAACTGGAAGACTGAAGCAACTATTCAGGCGAAAGCATCAAGCACACATTGCATAAGAAATAAAAGCTTTTTAAAATTAGGCCCAAATTTGCCCATTTGTTATTTAGAAGTGACCTTGCCTTCATTAACAGGTGTCTGAGTGTAGACATATTAAGCTAATATTTTTAGAGTTCATTGGCGATATTCTTCTCATCAGTAAAAGAAAAAAAAAAAAACTGATTTGGCCACAGGTTCCATGATGAATATGCTGAGTCACGGCAATGAAAACAGATTGACTGCATTTGTCAATAACATAACACATAGTTCTTATCAATGAAATATGAAAAAGAAAATGTATTGTTTCATATAGATAAATAATTAGGTAAACATCATGAACATTCTCAGCTTATCTAAGGAAATAAATCCACTAGTACAGGTCAAAGCTTCAGTGTATCTTCCTGGTCATCAAAGTGAAAGTGCATGTATTAGTCATCTATTGTTTCATTAGAAGACACTCCAAACTCAGTGGCATAGAATAACATTACATTTATTTTCACTCACACGTATGTGAGATATACCCATTGGACCTCAGCAAACATATGTGTTGTGGTTGGCTGAGGTACAATGGGTATATCTACTTCAGATAGTTGCAGAACTAGCTGGGCTGATTCCCACTGCATTTGGATAAAACATAACTCTTGTCAGCTAAAAAAAAGAGCACAACGTGAGAGTCGTGAGTTAAGATTTATTTGGGGCAAAATGAGAACTATAGCCTGGGAGACAGCATTTCATATGGCTCTGAGGAACTGCTCCAAAGAGGTAGCGGCGAAGGTCAGTGTTATATATGATGTTAGTGAAGGGGGGACGTGCACTCAAGCACACATGTTGGCAGAGGCTTGCTGCTGGTCACGAGGAGCAGATGTCACCTTTAATGATTTTAGTGCTTTTATAGATACGAGGAAATGCAAGAGTTGGGCTCATAAAAATCTTCTTCTGAAAATATCTGTCTAAAGACCTGTTCTTCCAGTTTGTCCCAGAGCACAGAGGGCCTCGTGCCTGGTCTCCACCCTGAACTCCTTGCATTGGGTGTTGAAGGTCAGCAGCTGCAGCCACTCATGAGCTAATCCTTATAGAGGCTGATGGCAGGTGCCCGTTTGTAGTTGGCACTCCCATATTTTAAATTGTGGAGCCCAAGCTAAGGCGGCAGAAACTACCTGAAGAAAGCTTTTCTTCATGATAGAAGAAGTGCAAGAAGTCAAATGGAAGCACACAATCCCTTTTAGGGTGAGCTGGGGAAATGGCGCACTGCCACTGCCCCGTCAGGCCAGCCAGTATCTGGGAGAAGCTTTTCTCCTCCTGAGGGCAGAAGAACAAAAGAGTAGCAGAAGTATGCATTGGCAGAGTTAAAAATGATCACTTATCATGAATTCTTCCCCTCCCATCAAAATAGGTAACCTACATCTCCACTCTTTGAGTCTAGGTTGGCGATGGAATGACTTGCATGCAATGACTTTCAAAGACCAGTTAGAACTTTTCCAACTGCGATCACACAGAGGCTTGACAAGTGTTTGGACATGAGAGCTCACTCAGTTGCTGCTCTGTCAAACCCTAAGACAAACACGTTAATAAGTCCAGACTAGACTTTTAGATACTGAGAGACCACGTGGAACAAATAACGAGCTGTCCCAGTTAAACCAAAGTCTGCCAAACACCAGACAGCAGCTTCCAGCTCACTCTCTCACCTTGGAGGCATGAGCGAACCCAGCAGAGAGCAACAAAGCAGATAAGCCAGAGCAGTCACAGGTTGTTTTACATAAATAAATTGTGATATAACATTGCTGTTGTAACTAACTTTTGAGATTTTTTTTACAAAGAGAAAACCTACATGGAACAGTAATTGTTATCTAGAAATGGGTGTTGTCTTTGTAAATCCTAAAGCATATGGCATTGGCTTTGGAACTGGGTGATAGTCAGAAAATGAAAAATCGCCAAGCACACTGTTGAAGAAGGCTGGAGAAATGGTGCAGAAATTATTACTGAAGGGTGGAAAAAAATGACAACTTATTCACGTCATCATGAGACAATTGGCAGAACTGTAACCTGCAATAGCTTGGCAGATAGAAAATCTACCTCATAAACATGAATTTTTCCAAAGAGATCTCCAGACAGAATATTGAAAGTGTCAGCTGGATGTTCCTAACTACATATGATAAAGAACTTTAGGAGAGAGGGAGGAAACTGTTAAGATTGCAAGAAAAATTTTAAACGGTTACAGAAGAGGCATAAATTATTGGGCTGGAAAATAAACTCTCACTCACCTCGAGGCTCCAAGTCAGTAAAAGATTCTTGAAGTAAAAGAAGGACTAGCGCCATAGTTGATATCAAAGATATGGCTATCTGTATTAATATCTTCAAAAGATTTAATACAATACCTAATACACCCTGTCAGCTACAATAAGAGGCATTACACAAAGTTGAAACATGCAAAGTAGAGAGAGGTCTCAAAAAGAAATGTAGTTTTTTTGTTTTCTTTTTTTTGCCATAAATGGATTATAAACTTAAAGATAATATCCTCACAAAAGTTTTTAAGGGAAACATGGTGGCTTTGACCAAAAAGAATTGAAATTGATCAAATCTCAAAAGGCCCTCAGGATTGCCAACTTTCTACAAGCAGGAAGTTTGTTGAGAAAGCTATTAAACTACAAATGTTGGCAATTTCTTAAGGAAAAAGTGGGATGTCTCAGGAGGCAGAGTAAAGATCCCACATGGTAGAGTCAAAAGACATGTAGAACAATGAACTAGGGATGGCTTCCCACAGATTAGAACTAGGTGAAGTGACATACACTACTGCTTCAGCAGGTGGGCCTGACACCAGGTGCCATTGGAATTTCATACTGTTTGTGGACCAGTGACTCCACGTACCTCTCATTCTTCACGTCTTAAAACATGAGGGTTTACTACAGTTATCCACCAACTGTCTCACCATGATATTTACAAGTGTGAAACGATCATTTGTTTCTTAGTTTATAGGACTGGGGATTAAGAGGTAGCACACTTGAAACACTGCACTGGAAGCATCTCCTTTCTGTCTGAACTTCATATTTATAATGGGTGTGATGTAAATCATAATCAGGGATTTTGATATCATAATTGGATGATAATTTTGGAAGTCTTTGGATGGAAGTGATATTTTACACATGAGGAATGCAACAAAGACTAGGGTAGATTTCAAAATTAATTTAAATTCTTCTCCTTTCATCAAAAGTGGATCTATTATTTAACTCTTAAATCTAGGTGGGCCATGTTTGTTTTCTTGGCTAGTAGAACATTACCATTTCATAAAAGATATATACAAATATTTCATTCTAAATTTGATTATAGTATGTTACCCTAACAAGTAGCTAAATGTTTTGCCGTATAAAGCTCTTTGTGGGATATTCATGTTTGCCTAGTGGTAAATAAATTAACATTGTGTACAAAAAAAAAAGAAAGAGACAATTTTCACTGTTTTATTTACTCTGAAATCTTTTGCAGTTGTGGAGCGTAGTGAAGGTAAAAACTAAATAATAGTATAACTGATTCACTTTGTTATAAAGCAAAAACTAACACACCATTGTAAAGCAATTATACCCCAATAAAGATGTTAAAAAAAAAAAAAGCTAAATAATAGTTTTATTGATGCATAGGAGAGTATTTCAATTACAATACAGTTATATGACAGTAAATTTTCTTAGCCTGTTAAGTTAGACATCAAACCAAAAATATGCAAATAATATAAGCTTTAAATACATAAAATTACACATAATTGTAAAACACTGATGATAATAGTAAAATACATGATTTAATAAACTTTAGTAGTTTTAGTCATGATATTCAAAAAGGGAAAGACAAATATTTTTCTCTTTTAATTACCATTCTATATTATTTTGCAATTGAAATAATCAGTGTTAGAAATCAAGCCAAGTTTTTTTTTCTTCACCTAAAAAATATATATGTATATATAAAAACCACAAGTACTTATACATATTGTATATACGATATATATTATTTCTTCACAGTAAATATATATACATATATAATATTTAGTTATATAGTATGTAGTGTAACGACCCACAAATATAACTTTGTGATTGAAAATAATTTGAAAAGAAAATATACATAAGCTTTTTTGCACGATAAAATGTCATCTATTTAAAATCAAATATACTATAATATACATTGCAGTATAAATTAATATGTACTGATCTGCTGCAAGAAGATAGTTATGGATCTAATAAACATTTATTAAGCAACTGCTATGTATAGGGCATTTCATTATAAATGTTACACATACAAAAAGAACTAAAAGATCATTCTTTTGATTGAAAGATTAAGTGTTCATCTATCTGGAACATATTGATTAATGACAACAAACTCCTTTCGACATACAGAAAACAACTTAGTTCTTGTCTGCTCAATCCAAGAATTTGGTTTGAATGATGAGCCCATAAGCCTTTCAGATGATCCTAGGAAGGAGCTAAATATTAACTTTCAAAAGCAACCAAAAATAAGCCTTTCAAAAATAAACTTAGGCGTATACCTCTTCCTAACTCTAACATCTACACATTACAAAACCCTTAACTCAGACAGGTGTTTAAGAAAAGTTTGTCGATTGATATTTGTTGAATAACTTCAGCTTGGATTTACCTCACTGTGATGATGGCCTGTCTGATATCCCTAGAAATCAGTGGTGAATTGGATGCTTGTTCTCAAATTTTCATACCTTCACTCTTTTGGAATTGTCCATCTGTGCTCTTTGACATTTGGCTTTGTATTTCCTCCCACAATAGACGGAATGTTATCTCTCGTCCCTTTGATGTTGGGCTGCCTGATGACTGTTTTGCCCAGACAATAAGGGCAGAACTATATCCGTTCTCAGCATAGGTCTTAGAAGACAGCACATGTTTTTGCTCACTCTCTGACATCCTGTAGATGAGTGAGGGCCTGTGGTCCCAGATCACAAAGAAATATGGAGCAGACATGAACCTAACCAGCCGTGGCTCATAAAGCCTAGCCACTCCATTTGCCCCCATGAGGATCAATCAGTCAATCAATACAATATTTGTTATTAAAAGACAATGAGATTTATTGTTGCTTTCTGTATAGCATTATTGCAGAAAAAGGCGAAAGTCTTCTTGGATGTTGTAAATCCTATTGAGTTATAAGGAGAAATAGAGTTAGGATTTTTAAAAAAGAAGTACCAAAACTATCTTTTCCTTCCCTCCCTCCCTTCCTTCCTTCCTTCCATTTTTATTAAAATTTAAAAGAATAGGTAGCAAATAGAATATGTAGTATGTCTAGGATGTGTTTTTATGAAATTCAAATTTCCAAACTGAGCATCATTGATCATT
This sequence comes from Monodon monoceros, assembly GCF_005190385.1. Taxonomy (NCBI): domain Eukaryota; kingdom Metazoa; phylum Chordata; class Mammalia; order Artiodactyla; family Monodontidae; genus Monodon; species Monodon monoceros. The sequence goes on along the minus strand of NW_021703765.1, from coordinate 9,531,816 downwards.
AAAGTAATCAAAGTAAAAAGTAGCTTATGTAACTATTCAAATTTATACTTATACCCTTTGCATGTATAGCAAATAGTAAATGATTTTTTGCTCATCTTCCTAAAATTGCTAGATATTTCTTTTTTTTGATTACAAAGAAAAAGCAAGGTAGTGTTTCTTTATTGTTTTCATATTTAATATTTATCTATGATGTTTCAGTAACAGCTTTCCCTGTCCCAGGGAGCTCACTATTGTTTGAGCATTAGGATTGATGTCAACAAACCTTCCCTACTATTATAATAATTTCCTTTATGTATCATCAGAAACATAGAAAGTTAATACTTACACATGAATCAAGTAGATTAATGACATCACAGGCTTATCAGTGTGTCATATGTTTACAAATATAGAACCTTCTGACATTAGTCAGTCAGTGATCGTCATTCGCTACATTCTCCTTACAGTTAAATTCAAAGAAATTTGATGAAATTTTAATACAGCAAAACCTCTGTAAACATTTTCCTACAGCAATCAAGGTGTATAAATTGTAGTAAATCAAATTTCCCTGCACTAGGTAAGATTTTAAATGCTGGTTTTATGAAGGACCATTTTTTTCCAATATATCATTGTTATAATTAATTTTTATTGGAGTATAGTTGCTTTACAATGTTGTGTTAGTTTCTACTGTACAGCAAAGTGAACCAGTTATACATATACATATATCCACTCTTTTTAGATTCTTTTCCCATATAGGCCATTACAGTGTATTGAGTAGAGTTCCCTGTGCTATACAGTAGGCTCTCATTAGTTATCTATTTTATACATAGTATCAGTAGTGTATATATGTCAATCCCAATCTCCCAATTCCTCCCACCCCACCCTTTCCCCCTTGGTATCTATACATTTGTTCTCTATGTCTGTCTCTACTTCTGCTTTGCAAATAAGATCCTCTATACAATTTTTCTAGATTCTACATATATGCATTAATATACAATATTTGTTTTTCTCTTTCTGACTTACTTCACTCTGTATGAGAGTCTCTAGGTCCATTCACATCTCTACAAATGCTAGATACTTCTTATTCTCCTGTTGAAAATAGGCAGGATTGATACATTTCACACTGTAAGAAACTTGATGCCCAGGCTGAAGTGCAGCACAATGGCATCATAAAAGCATAACTTTTATATCTTAGAACATTGTTTACATCCAACAAGAAAAACCAGAGAAGAAATTCTTCCTAGATTTTGTACATAGATATTTCTTAATAGACTTTATATTTACTGTATCAGCAGACTTACTGATAATAAAAACATTCAAATGTGAATCGAGAAGTAAAGGGAAGAAATGAAACGTAGACATTCCTGGACTCCAGAGAGATTAAATCCTTCCTGTATTAATTGTATTTTCTTCTCCTTCTGTTTCTTTGTACCTAAAGCCATGACATCAATACGTGGGAAGTAAAAATTGAGGCAACTACACTTTTACTTGTGGGTACAACACTAAAAAACTTTAATGTACATTCATGTGGGAGGAGGACAGTCTGTCGAGAGAGGCACCACCGTGGGACAACTACTGTGCATCTGGCAGCCACTTGGGGCCTGGGACCAAGAGGGAAATGGGCAGTTTGCTTCCTTTGTTGCTTTCACTTACTCTTCTTTACCTATTTTGCTTAAGGCCAGTTTTCATTACCCGTAACAGAAAGATAGGGTATAGGTAGAAAGTGTGGGTCTTGTTACTGAGATAAATGACTGTTCCAAGTCATATTTTTCTACCAAGAAAAAATAAGACCAGCCAAGATGCTCTCATAAATAAAAAGCATATATTTAAACATTAATCTCATATTTCTCCAGATGAGTCATTTATTCAATAACTAAATGTTGATTATTATATGACTCATATACTGTGCCCCTTTTTCTCTATATCAGCATAAAATGCTGATTTAAAATTTCACAGGAAATAGAGATGGTCTTTTTCGATGGCCTCAAGTTATCACCATAAAAATCTGTCACTAACACAAAGGCATGTTAACAATAATACCAGGAATCAAGGTACCCAGGAAATGGTTAACATTCAGGGGGAAAAAATTAAGAGCTAGAAATTAAAAATAAATGTGGAAATTCTGTAACTATGGGTTTATTTAAGGTTTTATAGATTTCAAAAACAACTCCATCCCCCAAAGAATTAGGAAGATCCAAATATGTATTTTGCTGGATTTGGTCTTCCAGTTTTGCATGCTAAAACCAAAAATTTTGTCTATGATTATTGGAAACTGCCCAAAATTTCTGGAATATTTAATGTCAATCCTCAAATATGTTTCCCCAAAACACATTCAGCTCTGTTTTAATTAGCACTTACTTCTCATGTTGCTTTTATATTCCATATGAAATATTAAGTTTCCCCATATGACCAAATTAACGTAGAGGAACCAGGGTTAAGAAAAGGTAAAGAATAAAAAATTCATGGCATAGCAAATACATGTAATTCCAATTTAAATAAATAAACATAGTTTATGCTTTTGTGGCTTCATTTTATTTTCTTTTAGTGCATATGCATTTGTGTTTTTCTTTCATCTGTGTCCTCAAATTATATTGTATTTTAATCCACTTTCATTCTGTCTGAAATAAAATATCCAAATTCCCTCTATTATGATACGAGTAGTTGATAGGGTATATTTTAACTAGCTGGGGACAGGCTAGTTACAGGTGCTGAAAAGAGTCCAAACAGAGTATTGTCGATATTGTCAACTGAAATAGCAGAGGACACCAAAAACAAAGGTTCACACAAAGTCAAAAAGCATGCAAGTATGCTGAGTCTTCCAAAGGAAGGTGGATAAACCACATTGTCGGTACATTTAAAAGGAGCATGGAAATTAGAAGTCCTATGCCAAGGAAATGAGGACAAGAAGATGTGAATCAGAAGCAAAGGGTGGAGGGATTGATGTGAAAAAAAAAGTCACTAATTTGGTTTTAGTTTGTTTCCATGAAATGACAAAGACTTGGTGGATTGGCTGGACTTAAAGAACTGACTGGTGTTCATATGGTCCTCTCAAATACAGACTTTATATTATTCACCTCTGTATTCCTCACTGTATCTGATCAAAATGCTTTCCAAATAAGAGGTGCACAATAACTATTGTTGAATGGATGAATACGTGGATAATAAGACAGTGCTCTCTGAACCAGATAACTGTGAGTGGCCTTCTGTTTGTCCCAGAATAAATCATAATGCTCTTGCTGTTTTGGCAAGTTTTCACAAAATGCCCAAGGAGTTCTAGGTGCTACAAACTGCTTCCCGACTCTTGCCGTGTGCAGGTTTTCAGAGTTCAAGCTATTGTGTGAATCCCTCCCTTTCTGTGCAGACTTCCTTCCCCAGTATCAAATCGCCTTGGTGATGTCCTTTGGGGCTCATTACTTTCACTTTTTTATTTTCCCTTGGACATATATTTTTTTCCAGCCTCTGAAACAAAGAAACATGAGATCTTGAAAATGAATGGTCACATTAACCCTTTCTTTAGTATCAACTGAAAGGCAAAAATGTCACTTTATCTCATGCCTGGACAATGTTTTTCTGTACTTGTTTTCTTAGAATCTTTCACTTGCAGCCAATGCATTGTTAAAGTAATTATTCAGAGCAAATGCCTATTTCTGCAAATGAATATATAAGTAATTAGTTAAAATGGATTAAGTGACAATATTAATATTTATCATATTACTTTCTAACTGAATTTTTTCTTAATACATATTAAAATTATGTTAAGAAAATAATATTGAATACAAAGCACTTCACAATAAATGGTCTTTAACTTCTGTTATACCAAGTCTCCTTTGGTTTAATATGTTAGTGTTTAAAATTGAATGAAATAAAATCACCAGTCATTTGTTTGAGGTACTGTATAGAGCAGTATTTTGACTGTATTTAAATTGCCGTCACGTATAGTTATAAACATCTTATTGTGTACATCATCTCTGTTGATGTGTTCACCCACACTTCATTACTTTCTCATGTATCATTTTATGGGTTTTTTATAAGGATATAGCCAATGTTTGGGGAAAATGAAGAAATGTGCATGCTCTTCTCTCTTAAAAACCATCTTCAAATTTGAAATCAGTCATTATTTATTATACATTAATTAGCCTCTTCAAGAGTTGAATTTCACAAAGACTTTCTACCACAGTTGGTTTCTTCTACTTTATATGCAATGCTCAGTTTGCTAGGACACAAAATGTGAATGATGAAGCATAGGCATATAAATGTATAATATTTATACATTTTAAATCTTTCTTTAAAACACGAGAGATGATGATTTTCAAACTATATTAGTCTCATTTATCTCCATGATGCCATTAATGTTGTAAAATGTTGCAGCGACATTACTAACTCCTGAAGGCCTGCATCAGCCTTTAGCTACTCAGCCGCATTATTAGATTGTCAACATAATTCAGACATCTCATATAGAAGGAGCCAACCCGCTGGCTTCAATGCTTTGTAAATGTATTTGCTTGATGAAGTAGCTCTGAACATATTGAGGCCTTTACTATTTCAATGCACATCACACTTGCAGAATTATCTCTATTGCTGCTTCAAAAATGCACTTAGATTTACACCTTTGTTTTTCTGTCTTGTACACTTCAGTGTATCTCAATTCTCAGTCACCAAGGAGCAAAGGGTAAAAGAAAATACAACTTGTAAAATTAGCTTAAAAAATCAGTGTTATACTGATCAGCATTACAAAATGACATTTTCATTTACTTTTCCAATTAAGAGATTAAATAAAGCCCCCAAATGTAAAGATAAAATAACATATTTAAGAAATCCACCCAAATATTTATGGTGTAGAGTGGATGCTTTGGTTTTGCAATGAATGGGTATAGCCCTGCCAGATGAGTTTTACATATCAACATAGAAAAAAAATGCAAAAATAATAGTTCGCTTTTAAACTAAATTCAAACATGGAGCACATATGCAAAAATCTAGAACTGAATTTAACATCAGAGTGGAAAAACAGTAGAGATTTGTTTGAAGAGACAGGACACTTGAAATCACAGTGGATGAACAGAGGATACATGAAGTTGAAAGACACAAGATAGAGAACATTCTGTTGGTACTCAGAGTTTACTTTATCACTCCCTGTCTGCAGATGCAATACTAATTTGAATTGACTTAGCACTCCCAAGTTAAGCTTTATTTATTTTGGATTTTGTTTTTTTAATACCTCAACGATAATCACAACGTGTATATTTAGAAGATCTAAGTTGGATAAAGAATCAAACTCTATCACCAAGTAAAACAACCTTCCAGGCAACCCAGTGAGAGGAAATAATGTGGCATAGGACACATAGCGTAGTACACATGGTGGTGATTCTGGAATCCCCTTTTCTTTCCCTACATCTGCTCGGCTTATCAATCACTTAATCACAACAGACTCTATCTCTTATGCTGGGAGCTTAGTTAGAGAATCATTCAATGCAATCTGGGAGTTTAGCTACAGAATCATTCAGTGCTATCTGCAAATACTTACTGAATCCTTGTTATGAGCTAGATACCGTGCTAGGCACACAAGAATCAAAGATGTGGAGATAAGAACACGCAGCCTCAGAAAAGAGACAAGCTCCTAGAAGGGACAAGTATGCAACTGACAAAGCAACATGCTGTGAGAAGTAAAACAACAAAGTATGAACAAAGTGGCCACAGATTTGGGTTGCAGTCATTTCATCTGCTTGGAGGCACTGTGGATTAACTACAAGCAGAAATATATTCATTGTTTTTTTTCCAGCTTTATTGAGGATATAACTGATGTATAACATTTTGTAAGTTTAAGGTGTACAATGTGATGATTTGATACATGTATATGTTGTGAAATGACTATCACAATAAGATTAGTTAACACGTGCATAGTTACGTAATCACATAATTATAAATTTTTTGTGGTGAGAACATTTAAGATTCATCTCTTAGCAACTTTCAAGTATACAATACAGTATTGTTTACTATCATCACCATGCTGAATATTAGATCCCAAGAATTTATTCATTTTATAACTGGAAGTTTATACCCTTTGACTGACATTTCCTCATTTCCCCGACCCTAGCCCCCGGTAACCACCAAGTTACTCTATGTTTCTCTGAGTTTTGGTTTGTTTTAGATTCCACTAAGTGAGATTAGTATTTGTCTTTCTCTGTCTGACTTATTTCATTTAGCATAATGCCCTCAAAGCCTAGCCGCATTATCGAAAATGGCAGAATTTCCTTCTCTTTTTATGGCTGAGTATGTATTTATTTTTCATTGTTTATGTATATATATAAACATCTTCATATATATATATATATATATATATAACATCTTCTTTATATATTCATTTGTTAATGAACACTTACATTGTCTTCATATCTTGGCTACTGTAAAAAATGCTGCAATGAACATGGGAGTGTAGGTATCTCTTTGAGATAGTGATTTCATCCCCATTGTATATGTACCCAAAAGTGGTTTGCTGGATCATATGGTAGTTATAGTCTTAATTTTTTGAGGAACCTCCACACTATTTCCATACTGGCTGCATCAACTTATATTCCCACCAATAGTGTGCAAGAATTTCCCTTATTCCACAGGCCTCTCCAATACTTGTCTCTTTGACTTTTTGATGCTAGCCACGCTAACAGGTGTGAGAAGATATCTCACTGTGGTTTTGATTTGCGTTTCCCTGATGATTAGTGATGTTGAGCTTCTTTTAATGTACTAATTGGCTATTTCTCTGTCTTCTTTGGGAAAATGTCTATTTCACGTCCTTTGTCCTTTTTTGCGGTACGCGGGCCTCTCACTGTTGTGGCCTCTCCCGTTGCGGAGCACAGGCTCTGGACGCGCAAGCTCAGCGGCCATGGCTCATTGGCCCAGCCGCTCTGTGTCATGTGGAATCTTCCCGGACCGGGGCACGAACCCCTGTCCCCTGCATCGGCAGGCGGACTCCCAACCACTGCGCCACCAGTGAAGCCCCTTTGTCCATTTTTAAATTGGATCGTTTGTAGGTTATTTTGTTTTGCTTTGTTTTAGCTATTGAGTTGTATGAGTTTCTTACATATTTTGGCGATTAACTTCCAAACTGATATATGGTTTGCAAATGTTTTCTCCCATTCTGTAGGTGCCTTTTAGTTCTGTTGGTTATTTCTTTTGCTCTGCAGAAGTTTTTAGTTTGATGATGTAGTTCCACTTTTTTTTTTTCTTTGCTTTTGTGCTTGTACTTTTGGTGTCATATCCAAAAAATCATTGCCAAGGCCAATGTCAAGGAGTTTTTACCTATATTTTCCTGCAGGAATTTTACATTTCTACACCTTACATTTAAGTCCTTTAATCCATTTCAGCTTTTGTGAGTGGTGTAAGATAGGGGTCCAATTTTCTTCTTTTTGTGTGAATATTCAGTTTTCCCAGCATAATTTATTGAACAACTTTCTTTTACCCATTGAGTATTTTTGGCTTCCTTGTCAAATATTAGTTGACCATGGGTTTACTTCCAGATTCTTGATTTTATTCCATTGTTCTTTGTGTCTATTTTTGGGCTGGTACTATACTGTTTTGATTATTAGAGCTTGAAATCAGAAAGTGCAATGCCTTTACATTTGTTCTTCTTGCTTTGGCTATTTGGGGTCTTTTGTGGATCTATACAAATTTTAGGGTTGTTTCTTCTATTTCTATGAAAAAATATCATAAAAATTTTGATAGGAATTACATTGACCCTATAGATAGTTTTGAGTACTTTGGACATTTTAACAATATTAATCCTTCTGATCCACAGACACAGTATATCTTTCCATTTATTTGTGTCTTCTTCAATTTATTTCATTTACATGTTATAGTTTTCAGTGTACAAATCTTTCATATTCTTGGTTAAACTTATTCCTAAATATTTTATTGTTTTCTTTATTCTATTGTAAATGTAATTGTTTTCTTTATTTTGCTTTCGGATATGTTGTTGTTAGTTTATAGAAATGCAATTGAGTTTTGTATGTTGATTTTTTTTTATGCTGAAACTTTCCTGACTTCATTGATTAGTTCTACCAGTTTTTTTTGTGTGTGTGTGGTGGGGGCAATTTTTAGGGTTTTCCATATATTAGATAGTGTATTCTGCAAATAGAGACCATTTTACTTCTTTCATTCCTTCTGGATTTTTTGTCCTAGCCTAATAGCTGTGGTCAGGACTTCAAGTACTATGTTGAATAAAAGTGGAGAGGAAGCAAACTTGTCTTGTTCCTGATTTTAGAGAAAAAGCTTTTAGCTTTTCAACATCAAGTATGATGTTAGCTGTGGGTTTGTTATATATGGCATTTATTATGTTAGGGTGTGTTTTCTATCTCTAATTTGTTGAGAGCTTTTATTATGCAACGTGGCTTTAGAAAGATAAATCTGAGCTGAGTTGCTGGGTTGAGGAGAAGGGTATTCCAGACATAGAGATGTAAGAGTCATGTTTAGAATATTGTTTTATAATGGTAAAGATGAAAGAGTCCTAAGAAATCATCTTTTTAAGGTCTGTTATTTTACAGATGAGAAAATCAAGGCCCATTCAAATCTATTGACTTGTCCAAGTCAGTTAGTTATTGGTAGAAACAACTTTAGAAGATTTACTCTAATCACCAGACAGTTCTCTGTGTGATGTCCTGTACCCTGTTGTCTTTTACCCTTTTTTTAATCATTTGGCCTTATGCTACTATACATTTCCAGTCTTGTCTCTTTCCTCAGAATTCTCTTGCTTTTTATGCTTTTGCTATTGTTTCATATTCTGTTATTTTCCTGACTTTACCTCTTCTTTCTCCATCTTCTTGGATCTTGCTTGATACTCCAAGGATACTGAAGGCTAGCACTTTGTCAGTGGTTTCTATATGGACCTTATCATATTTTAGTTAAAATACATTTTGCATTTCCAAAACAGGATACACAATAAACATATAGAAGTAGGTAAAAAAAATTAAGAAAATAACTCATAGCCTCACCATCCATAGATTATCACTGTTAACACATCTGTGTAGATCCTTCCAAATATTTTCCTGTTCTACATTTTTATCCTATGTATTTGAGTTAGTAATTTTGACCTTTCCATTTCTATACATTTAATTTTTAATACTCATTCCATATTCAAATTCCCCATTGTCCCTAAAATTTTCTTCATAGCTGGTTTGTTCCAGTCCAGATCAACTGACAACCTCTCATTTCATTGGAGTCTTATTGTTACAGCTCCTTTCATCTAGAACAGTTTTATTATTTTTTCCTGTCTCTGACTTATGGAAAAGATCAGGCTATTTATTCCCCAGATTATTCCAACTCCTCAACATTTCTAACTACTTTCTTGAGGTATTATCTTCCTCCTCAATATTCCATATTTTCTGTAAAATAGACATTAATTCTTAAAATGTAGATTCAGGTTTTTGGCTAAAATACATCTTAATGGTTATTTACTTTGTAGTGCTTCACATCCCATAATACTAATCATCCTATATGTCCAACCATACTGTTGCTAGGATTCATTAATAATTTAGGCATTGATATTAGTCACTTTTCCTCTTCTAAGTAGCAAGTAATACGCATAGTATTACTTCGGCATCACACAAATAACTTATCCCCATCAACCATTCCCTTAACAGTCTTGAAAGCAGTTATTGACCCTTGAAATAATCTCTCTCTCTCTCTCACTATCTATCAATCTATCTATCGATCTATCTAGCTAGCTAATATCAGGTTATAAAATTATGATTTTCAAAGTAGTTCATTCCCTTATTGACTGATGCCCTTTGGTTATCCTGACATAGAGTTTCTACTGAGAATGTTGGATCAATGTTTAATTTTCTCTATTTAATTACCTTATTTTCAAGGAAGAAACAGGTTTAATAGCTATCTCTAATGATAACATATGGGTGTTATCCAGCTTTCCCTATTGTGAGCAAAATGAGGAGCTAATGGATTTTTAATAAATCAATTAATATTTATCCAATAAAATAATTATCATTTTAGCAAACATTAATAGTGGAATTACCTTCAAGCAGATGTCTATATCCTGTTTATATAGCTCCCTAAATTACTATGTTTCCTTTCCTTCCACCACAATATATTATAATATCCCAATTTCATCTTGTGTCCTTCTTGCTTTACTCCTGGAATCAGCTGTTTTTCAAGGAATCCTGATTCTGTTTAATGTAAATTGCCATTAGAAATCTCTACTTTATCTACATGATGTTAGGGTTACTCATTTTACTGAGGTAAAATTGCTTCCAAGAAATTTCAATTGACAGAGCTAAAAAACAAAAAGTACACATACATGCATACATGTATTTAAACATTTTAGCTATAAATAAACATATAATATAAACATTAAAATACATGTATTTACTTTATATGTATATATTTATATATCACATATTACATGTATTATAAAATTACATTTTATGAACTAAAAGCTTATATATGCATATATCTTAAGTCCATGAATTTGTATTGAAATTTCTAATTTAATTTAAATATTTTAGTTCTTTTGTTATGCTTTATAATTGTACATATTTCCTCCGAATCCAAATATCTTGATTTGTAACACAGTTAACATAGTAATTACTTAATCTGGCAATATATAACAGTAGTTCCAAAACAAAATATCAACTTTGTTGCTAAAAATAACACATAGTGTGAAATTTTAAACGTCCTTGTACTTTTCATTCATGCATCACATAAAGTACAATCTTACAGTACAGTCAACACCTTTCCTTTCAATTACTTGACATAAGTTATTTCCTCCTGTGTTAATACTATGAAATTGATCCAAGATTAGGTTGATTTGTTTGTTTTTATTAACTTATAGAACTTTTTTGTAATTTAGATTTTGTATTTATTTTTTGGAATTAGGAGTGTATTTATTTGATCAAAGACAAAGATTATGTGGAAATTTGTCTTACCTTCCCCCTTAAACTTGTGACCATATAACCTCTCACTTACTAAAGGTAACTAATGGTATTGGTTTCTTGGTTATACAATAGGGTCATTGAATTTCCATGTGAGTATAAAAAATACATACTCATGTGGATTTAAATATGTATTCTGACTGCATCTACCACCTCTTTTTTTTTCCTTCTTTTTAAAAGTGCAAATGTTCTTGTATTAAGTACAATGTTCTGAACTCTGCTTATCAAAATAAACAGGGATCCTCTACTGTTTTTTTTTAACATCTTTATTGGAGTATAATTGCCTTACAATTGTGCGTTAGTTTCTGCTTTATAACAAAATGAATCAGTTATACATATACATATATCCAAATATCTCTTCCCTCTTGCATCTCCCTCCCTCCCAGCCTCCCTATCCCACCTCTCTAGGTGCTCACAAAGCACAGAGCTGATCTCCCTGTGCTATGTGGCTGCTTCCCACTAGCTATTTATTTTACATTTGGTAGTGTATATATGTCCATGCCACTCTCTCATTGTGTCCCAGCTTACCATTCCCCCTCCCCATATCCTCAAGTCCATTCTCTAGTAGGTCTGCGTCTTTATTCCTGTCTTGCCCCTAGGTTTTTCATGACATTGTTTTTTTTTTTTAGATTCCATATATATGTGTTAGCATACGGTATTTGTTTTTCTCTTTCTGACTTACTTCACTCTGTATGACAGACTTTAGGTCCATCCACATCACTACAAATAACTCAATTTCGTTTCTTTTTGTGGCTGAGTAATATTCAATTGTATATATGTGCCACATCTTCTTTATCCATTCATCTGTAGATGGACACTTAGGTTGTTTCCATGTCCTGGCTATTGTAAATAGAGTTTCAATGAACATTGTGGTACCTGACTCTTTTTGAATTATGGTTTTCTCAGGGTATATGTACAGTAGTGGGATCGCTGGGTCGTATGGTAGTTCTACTTTTAGTTTCTTAAAGAACCTCCATACTGTTCTCCATAGTGGCTGTATCAACTTACATTCCCACCAGCAGTGCAAGAGGGTTCCCTTTTCTCCACACCCTCTCCAGCATTTATTGTTTGTAGATTTTTTGATGATGGCCATTCTGGCCAGTGTGAGATGATATCTCATTGTAGTTTTGATTTGCATTTCTCTAATGATTAATGATTTTGAGCATTCTTTCATGTGTTTGTTGGCAGTCTGTATATCTTCTTTGGAGAAATGTCTATTTAGCTCTTCTGCCCATTTTTGGATTGGATTGTTTTTTTTTTTGATATTGAGCTGCTTGTAAATTTTGGAGATTAATCCTTTGTCAGTTGCTTCATTTACAAATATTTTCTCCCATTCTGAGGGTTGTCTTTTCGTCTTGTTTATGGTTTCCTTTACTGTGCAAAAGCTTTTAAGTTTCATTAGGTCCCATTTGTTTATTTTTGTTTCCATTTCTTTAGGAGGTGGGTCAAAAAGGATCTTGCTGTGATTTATGTCATAGAGTGTTCTTCCTGTGTTTTCCTCTAAGAGTTTGATAGTGTCTGGCCTTACATTTAGGTCTTTAATCCATTTTGAATTTATTTTTGTGTTTGGTGTTAGGGAGTGTTCTAATTTCATTCTTTTACATGTAGCTGTCCAATTTTCCCAGCACCACTTATTGAAAAGGCTGTCTTTTCTCCACTATATATTCTTGTCTCCTTTATGAAAGATAAGGTGACCATATGTGCGTGGGTTTATCTCTAGGCTTTCTATCCTTTTCCATTGATCTATCTTTCTGTTTTTGTGCCAGTACCATACTGTCTTGATTACTGTAGCTTTGTAGTATAGTCTGAAGTCAGTGAGCCTGATTCCTCCAGCTCCGTTTTTCTTTCTCAAGATTGCTTTGGCTATTCGGGGTCTTTTGTGTTTCCATTCAAATTGTGACATTTTTTGTTCTAGTTCTGTGAAAAATGCGACTGGTAGTTTGATAGGGATTGCATTGACTCTGTAGATTGCTTTGGGTAGTAGAGTCATTTTCACAATGTTGATTCTTCCAATCCAAGAACATGATATATCTCTCCATCTATTTGTATCATCTTTAATTTCTTTCATCAGTGTCTTATAATTTTCTGCATACAGGTCTTTCATCTCCTTAGGTAGGTTTATTCCTAGATATTTTATTCTTTTTGTTGCAGTAGTAAATGGGAGTGTTTTCGTAATTTCACTTTCAGATTTTTCATCATTAGTATATAGGAATGCCAGAGATTTCTGTGCATTAATTTTGTATCCTGCTACTTTACCAAATTCACTGATTAGCTCTAGTAGTTTTCTGGTAGCATCTTTAGGATTCTCTATGTATAGTATAATGTTATCTGCAAACAGTGACATCTTTACTTCTTCTTTTCCGATTTGGATTCCTTTTATTTCTTTTATTTCTCTGATTGCTGTGGCTAAAATTTCCAAACCTGTGTTGAATAATAGTGGTGAGAGTGGGCAACCTTGTCTTATTTCTGATCTTAGTGGAAATGGTTTCAGTTTTTCACCATTGAGGATGATGCTGGCTGTGGGTTTGTCATATATGGCCTTTATCATGTCTAGGTAAGTTCCCTCTATGCCTACTTTCTAGAGGGTTTTTATCATAAATGGGTGTTGAAAGTTTTCTCTGCATCTATTGAGATGACCATATGTTTTTTCTCTTCCAATTTGTTAATATAGTGTATCACATTGATTGATTTATCAAGTCCAGGAAGCACAGAGAGTCCCATAGGGGATAAATCCAAGGAGAAACACACCAAGACACATATTAATCAAACTATCTAAAATTAAATACAAAGAAAAAATATTAAATGCAAGGGAAAAACAACATATAACATACAAGGGAATCCCCATAAGGTTAACAGCTGATATTTCAGCAGAAACTCTGCAGGCCAGAAGGGAGTGGCAGGACATATTTAAAGTGATGAAGGGGAAAAACCTCCAACCAAGATTACTCTACCCAACAAGGTTCTCATTCAGATTTGACAGAGAAATTAAAACTTTTACAGACAAGCAAAAGCTAAGACAATTCAGCACCACCAAACCAGCTTTACAACAAATGCTAAAGGAACTTCTCTAGGCAGGAAACACAAGAGAAGGAAAAGATCTACAATAATAAACCTAAAACAATTAAGAAAATGGTAATAGGAACATACATACCAATAATTACCTTAAATGCAAATGGATTAAACGCTCCAACCAAAAGACATAGACTGGCTGAATGGATACAAAAACAAGACCCATATATATGCTGTCTACACGAGACCCACTTAAGCCCTAGGGACACATACAGACCGAAAGTGAGGGGATGGAAAAAGTTTTTCTATGCAAATGGAAATCAAAAGAAAGCTGGAGTAGCAATTCTCATATCAGACAAAATAGACCCCCTACTGTTTTTAGGCTCTTTCTTTATACTTATGTGATAGTTTAAATAATTTTCCAGTGTTCTTTGAGTTACAGTCATTAATATTTGTTTGTTCCTCCATTGGATTATGACTCCCTGGATATAGAAATCATGTTCTATCACAATTTTACAATGTAAAAAAAATTTCATTTATTAATTAATCATTTATCTCTGTCTTTTATTTTTGACCCATAATATGTGCTTACTGATTCCTTCTTAAGCAAGATTGTAAATAAAAAATTTTTCCCAAGAGTCCAAACCATTCTTCAAGGATTCAGTAATGTTGTATTCTTTTCTCCAGTTCTACAGAAAGTAAAATTTAATTTCTTCACATCAGACTTGCTCCGCAGCACCCACAGCAGCAATGTCCCTCCTGCTCCATCTGCTTGTCTTGTCCACCTTCAGCTCTCTCTTTTGGGAAGTGAGTCTTTCACTTTAAAGAGTTAGTCTTTAACTTTGAAGGGTTTCATCAGAAAGGGACAAAGGCGTCTTACAGATATTCATGACCCATTTAGAGATTTCTTGGGTTCTTGATGAACTCCAGCTTTCCTGTTTACCTTGAACTGCTTATAAATTCCAAAAAGCACAGATCATTTTTCTTCCTCTCCTCAGGAGTCATCTGTATTTTTATAGATCAGAAAGAATTCTTTTTAACATATCTTACAAATGGTTTGTAGTAACCATGATATCTGTAATCTAGAGATTATTACAATTCTTCCAGCAATTGTTTTATATGTATTATTTCTTTCCCTTAATCTTCCTAATAGCCCTACGAAGACATCAATATCTTTTTCTTTTTATCATGAAACTATATCTTAAATGTTAGGTATTTTCTCAAGAGTTTCCAGTTAACAATAATTTTTAAAAGGGCCACAATTATGAATTAAATCTGTTTGACTTCAATATCTGAGCTCTGACCACTGCAATTCATTTCCTAAGAGGATAAAAGTATTTAAAAACTGAATTCACCTAGATGTTCCATAGGATTGCTGGTGTCATTCTGTCATTTCAGCTTTGTGTTTACAGTTACCAATAGATTGAAAGAATGATGAAAAGACCCCACATATGTAACTTTTTCTCACCTTATAAATAAGCATTGTCATACTGAGTAATACCTTATGCCCAAGACATAAGGTAAAATTAGTAATACTGATCCTGTATTTACTTAAAATTATATATTTTGCTCATTATGAATTTTTGCATTAATTGTAATTTTTAAAATATATTACATTCATTATTTATCTTGCTGCATGAGAGGTTTTTTTGGTGCTCCCCTTAGTTTTGCACTCAAAGTGAGTACCACATTTACTTCCTCTGAGCCCGAGCCCTGTAAATAAGAAAGGTGTTGGTTATTAGGGAACCATGTAAAACTCAGTCATTATCTACAAGACCAAAGTAGGATGGGCATCGTGGGGAATAATAAGAATCAGAGTCATGGTCTTAGGCTTGAGAAATTTTCAGTGAGGTTGTGTCCATAAACTATTAGTATGCAAATGCACTATAGGGATGAGCATATGGCAAGTTGAAAATAAAAATAATTTGCTTTCTAGTTCTGACAATAGCAGGATCTGAATGTGTCAGAGGAGCTAGAGAAGGTGTTATTGTGTAGATGGACCTTGATTTGGAGCTTTCAGAATTTGTAATAGTCAAACTGAGGAGACCAGGAGGACACTGCATTTTCAGGGAAATATCATGAGCCATTAAAGGTTAGAATTTGGAGGCTTTGGGAGGAGGGACTAATATAAATTGATCAGAAAGGTCACACAGTGAATTAGTATAAGTGAATTTGTAAGATCTGGTTGTGAAAACTTTGTAAGATTACCGAATCCAGGACAAACCTTAAAAAAAAAGGGGAGGGAATCATATTTCATAGGAAGTTTCTGGACAAGCTGATTTTGGCAAACAGGAAGAGTTGCAAGGGTAGAAAATTATCCCTGCATATTGAACTCTGAAATGAAGTAATAGGGACTTAATAACATGAAATGGAACATTTTAATATCCATCATTTAATAAAAAATAACTACATTCCATCAGAAATAATAGTTGCAGAGCTAACAATTATTGAACATTTACCATGTGGTAGGCTCTGCTTCTAAGGCTACAAAATGGTTGATAGAAACAGAGAGATTTATTAAAGAACTTAGAAGAAAAATTCTTAATTTATTTGCCATTTGAATGATGTTACTTGTATTTATTTTAGATACTTTATCATATTAAGAAAGTTTGTTTTATAGCAAATGATTTTTTCAGCATCCGTTGAATTGTTCATATGTTTTTTCTACTTCTTCCTGCTAATGTGAAAAATCACATTGTTAGTAAATTTAAGTGCTAAATCACCTTTCAATTCTAAACATAATCATTACGTGGTTATGATACAGCATCCTTTGTTATATTTTGGTAGGTTTGATTTGTTGACACTTTTATTGAATTTTACATCTGTAGTTCCCCCACCTTGGTATCTTTTTCAGATTTTAGTACATTCGTTATACTGAATCCATAAAATGATTTGAGAACGTCTACCTCCTCTTCCTTTTTCTGGAAGTTTAAGATGGAGATCATATTTTCCTTAAGTATATGGAAGAATACACAAGCACATCTTTTCTGGATCTGGAGTACTGTTGTGGTTCATTACTTTTTTGCTCATCGTGAATATTTTTGAAGAGGTTTAATTACATATTTAATTTTTTTAGAATATCTAGGTGCATCTTCCCCAAGTTAGATATTTAAAAGTACTCACAAGATTCTACAGAGATTTAGAGTGAGGGATATGATGCAGTAAGAGAAAGAGAACACGAGTTCCAAGTCTGAGGGACACCCCTGTGCATGCGCTGTCCTTGGACAGCTGTTCGTGTGTATCACGCTGTGTTCCCAGCCTGAACCTCCATATCTGTTTGAGGACCCTTGGCTTGGGAGAGCTCTTAGCATCCCTGTATATAACTAGAAACTTTATTAAACTCCTCATGACTTTTTGTTCCTAATCATATTACGTCAGAGAAAAGTTCTGCGTCTGACATTCCCTATTGTATATCCTTTCTTGAATTGTATTATCTTTGACTTAGTCTCATTAATGCTGCTGAAATATTAAGTTCAAACTTTTATCTATAAATGATATTTGAAAAGTCAGCGCAATTGGCAACATCATGAAGTGAATCACAGAGGGAACTTTGCCTGTAGTAATTCAACATTAGTGGGAGAAAAATCTTTCATCAAGCAAACGTCCATCTTCGATATTAGGTAATGGGTCTGTATTATTATCTCCTAATCGGTCATCAGTCTGTCTTGTCGCTCTGACATAGGATCCTAAATGGTAAAATATGATTCCCTATGACAGATTATTTTTCCCCTTTCAATTTTTTCCCAACACTTTCCCTATGTGTCACTGTTCAGTTGAGGATAAGGAAGTAATTTTCTACTTGGAAGTCAGAACACTCAACTGCCAAAATGGCACAAAATAGTCCCATTTGACAATGGCTGGCACTGTATCAATAATGCTTCAAGTCACAAAATACTTTTCCAGAACATTGTTCTTCTCTTCCTTCTTCTTTTTCACTCTCTCTCCTCTCTCTCTATTATCACTCCAGTTAAGCTGCACTTTTTTTTTTCATTAAATAGAAGGTACAAAGCATGCCAACTTATAACAGGCCCAACTGTAAGTCACACCGTAAGCGGAGATTTCTTGACTTTTCCTTGGCATAACTGAAGCTGCCCTTTACTCTGAGAAATTTTTAAACTCTAGCTCTACTGTCTGAACTATGATTCGTTAAAAAAAGTGTTCTAAATCAAACAATTAATAATATATTATGCACTGTACTATATGCCCTCTTAGAGGCAGAATAAAAATTTTTTAAATGGTAGAGCAAAAGCTAATTGACTGGATGTCTACGGGGGGAGGTTACAGAGGTCGGCAAAGGCCAGTGTATATTGTAATAGGCACGGTGTGATTCAAGCTACTTCCTACTATAAAGGATTAAATTACCATACACACACAGCCCATACACCCTGTTGAGAAGTCTGACAGAAAAAGAGGGGTGCCCTTTGCTAGGTATAAATATCATTTAGCTTAGTCTCTACTGTTCTGCTCTCTACTCTTCCTTTACTTGGGTTTGAAAATGAGCTTTACTGCTCTCTGGCTGCAGGAGAATGCGAAAATTGCTTAATAATTTATTTGAAAATTGCACAGTATATGAAAAGTTTTAGAGGTTCAGCGTAATGTTATCTTCTTCCTGTAAGAATAAACTTGCTCCTTGAGATGATTTGAGCCTGGTTACAGTATTGATAAGTTTGCCCCTACTATCTCCCGTTGCGGAGCACAGGCTCTGGACGCACAGGCTCAGCGGCCATGGTTCACGCGGGATCCTCCCGGACCGGGGCCGTGTCCGCTGCATCGGCAGGCGGACTCTCAACCTCTGCGCCACCAGGGAAGCCCCGCCCCTACTATTAAGTTTTAGCCTCAAGGGGTCTCCTTCGAAAGTGCGGGCTGTTAACCAGGCTACCTCTCCCTTTGTAGGTCCTGGGTTTACACTGCTTCCCTTCGCAGCACTGACAGCTGAAAGTCTGCTTAGCTCTTTGGCCTTGTAAGTTGATGCTCTCTTATTGGTCTCCTGCTCCACGCAACTTACGCGCCCCAGATGCTTTGAGACAAAGTGTGAAACAGAATATCAGGCTGACTTCACTGTGGTTCCCTATCTCTACGTTTTTGGCTGCTCAAATTCAGACCATGCTTAGGAACTCTCAGCAGCATTCTTGCATTTTTGTAAGACTGCAGAAAGTGTGACCCTGGGCCCCTATTGCCTGTGGGTTGTCAGTCCTCTCAAATGGAGAATTAGTGGAGAGTGATGGACTTGCCTGAATTCATGTCCCTTCTCCAAGGATCTTGGCTATTTCATCCTGGCTAACTCAGTTGCTCTATAGTTCCTTCAAAGAACTGTTCTATTTTTTCCCCTGGTTTGTTTTTGTTTGTTTGTTTGTTTTTTGTTTTTTTTACATCTTTATTGGAGTACAATTGCTTTACAATGGTGTGTTAGTTTCTGCTTTATAACAAAGTGAATCAGTTATACATATACATATGTTCCCATATCTCTTCCCTCTTGCATCTCCCTCCCTCCCACCCTCCCTATCCCACCCCTCCAGGCGGTCACAAAGCATTTTATGTCATCAGAGGAGTTTGGTTAAAAACTACCCATTGCCTTCAAAAGCAGATATATAGCAATAGAGCAGATGGTGAAATTTAGTTTGTTTATTTTCTGAGAAACATAGGGACCCAGGACCCTACAAGCTTTTAGTTGCACAGTCAGAAGTGGGATTCTGTTCCTTGAGAGAGGGGGAGAAAAAAAAAGAAAGAGAGAAGGAAAGAAGGAAAAGAATGCCTAGTTTCCTGACTTCCTACATTGCTATGTCAGTTTCCACTGTGTGAATTCAGTTACTATTATACTGGGAATGAGATGTGATATGATTCATCAGACCATTGAAGGAATCACTATTTCAGTTGGACCAAAAAGGTATCTACCATTTTCACCTATGGAACACTCTATATAAAACTACTCTTTGTTTTGAGTCAGAGAACAATTGTGTCTTATTAAAAGCCTTTTTGTAGAATTAATTTTGTCTGAATATATTAATTGAACTTATTTTCGATACTAGTATCAAACTTCAAGAAACTAGTTACATTTCTCTGTATCAATATATTATAAATGTATAATTTATACATTTATAGAAAACTTAAGCAGTGCTATCAAACTATCAAAAATATTTGTGCTATCAAAATATTTTGATATTTACAAATATTTTCAGAATTGAATCACATGTGTTGACCAACATTTATATTGTCTGCATTGTTCTTCCTTAATTGCAAAGATATTTGTATTTTCTTAGTTTCCATACTCATTCTTAAACCTAGATCCAATCCCTATGTTTAACTGTACTAAGCTATGTGTTAAATCACTTTGTGGATAATTAAAAGAAATATTTTTATAAATAATAAAAATAGAAACAAAGTTGAAAATTGTAGTGTTCTACAGTCCTATATTTTATCTAATACTATAATTTATTCAATAATTTCACCATACTATTTAGTTTATACTTGCATGCCTCTAGGTTTGTAACTAATACTATACAAATTTTATGTTATCAAATTTGTTCTGGTAATGAAAATAAAATGTATTTCTTTTAGAAAATGTAGAAAAGCAAATATATAGATATATCCATATATCAATGCTTATCAATGCTAAGATCATCTATAAATAAATTAAACTAAAATACAAGAAGTATTTATTTGAAAATTTCAATAATACTTTTAAAGAATGAAAAGATAGTATAACGAACACCTATTAATGTGTGTTTATCCATACAAACATGGTCAGATTTTGTATAATTCTTTTTCTTTAGAGCTGTGTAAGGGTCACAGCAAAATTGAGGGAAAAATACAATGATATCCTGTATCTCCCCTGCCCTACACAAGCATAGCCTTCACCATATTCAACATCCCCTGTCAGAGTGGTACATTTGTTATAGTTGATGAACCTAATTAGACACATTGTAATCACCCAAAGACCATAGTTTATACTACATTCCACTCTTGGTGTGCACATTCTGTGGATTTGGACAAATGTATAATGACATGTATCCATCATTATGGTATCATACAGAGTATTCTGCCCTAAAAATGCTCTGTTCCCTGCCTATTCATTTCTCCCACACCCTAATCCCTAGCAAACACTGATCTTTTTACTGTCTTCATAGTTTTGCCTTTTTCAAAATGTCATGCAGTTGAATCATACACTATGTAGCCTTTTCAGATTCTTTCACTTAGTATCAATAATATGCATTTAAGCTTCCTCTATGTCTTTTCTTGGATTGATAACTCATTGCTTCTAGTGCTGAATAATACCATGCAGTTTTTGATATGTAATTTAATTTCACTGTAGTCAGAGATCCTACTGTGTATGAACTGACTCCTTTTAGATTTATTTTGACTCAGTGAGTGGGCCAGAATATGACCCATTTTGATAAATACTCCATGTGCTCTTGGAAAGAATGTGCATTCATTCTACTGATGTTGTTTAGAGAGTTCTATCCAAATCACTTTGGTCAAGTTGTTTGATAGCACTGCTTAAGTTTTCTATTTTCTCACTGATTTTCTGTCTACCTGCTCTTTCAGTTATTGAGAAACAGAGGTGTTAAAATTATATATGTATATTTCTCTGTTTAAAAAAATGCTATCAGTCTTTGTTTCATATAAGTTGAAGCTTTGGTTTTAGATACATAAATGCTTATATTCTTTATGTACTCCTCATTAATAAATGCCTTTATCATCAGGAAATATCCACTTTACCCTTGGTAATATTCTTTGTTCTGAAACCTACTTTGTCTGATATTAATAGCCACTCTAGTTTTCTTCTGATTATTATTAGTACATTATACCTTAGTCCGTCCATTATCTTTTAATATTTTGTGTCTTTATATATGAAGTAAGCTTCCAATAGGCAACATATTGTTAAGTCTTATTTGTGTGTGTGTGCACATGTGCATTTTCAATCAACGACCTTCAGTGTGCAAGTCCATATGCTTTACGTTGTAACAAAAATATAAATCAGACTCAGGAGTTCTGCATTCAGTTAAATAAGCTCATATATACCCAGTTAACTATATTTAACTATATGTAACACAAAATGGCCGAGCAGGTGATCTAAACATAATATTGTGAGTTCTCAGAAGATGCAACAATATTAAGCCAATCTAAATTATAACTTTATTCTGATCACTTAAGTGATTATCCAGGTTATTAATCAAACCTTCTATTAAAATATTTGAATTGTGTTAAATAAGTTAAGGTATAATAGTATATCATATAAAACATGGCACAAGTTAATATTTTGCCATTCATCATTTCTTAGTCCAACAGATCAGGGTCAGAAGAACCAAGCAACAAAGTGAAAAACACTTTCACCAGAAAAAATAGCTGAACCTGCAAATCAGCAGCAGTCTCTCATGCTGAGACATTCTTGGGTTCGATTGGGGGAAAATGAAAAGCTACAGGGAACAAGATATGAAAAGCTATTGAAAATCCAGGTGAACTGGATAAGGAAAAATAACATCCTACCATACTTCATATGTGCATCAGTGAAAAGCAGTAGTTACAGGCAAAAAATGTTTCCAAATGTTATCAAAAATCCTGAAATGATTGATTTAAAAGGTGTGTCACAATTATCCCATTATGTCTCTGGGGAAAATAATTTTAATTATGACATGGTTTCAAACTTTAACCAATAGAACTTGTGATTTGATTTTAATCATTATTTTATTTTCTGCACTGTAGGTCAATTTCTCAAACAGAAGATGCTTACTCTCTGATTTAGTTCACATTTGTTAGAAATAGCTAACTTTGCAATATGATAGCTATTAGTAATAAGCCCAGATATTTTAAGTAATTACCCCCGTAAGTTCAGTATTCTTAGCAAAATTCTGCCACTGATCAAAAAAGAGATACACCATGGCAGTTGCCAGAGTCAAGGTGGCCTTGTTTTTCATACCCATGAAAGTTCTATTATGGAATCCCCAAAGCAGGCTAGATTTGTCCTATAACTTCTACCATAATCTAAAGCTGAAATATCTAATCATCTCAGGCATGGAGATTCTTTACATACTTCAAATAACTTTATGGACCCCGACGACATGTATGATAGTTGAATTTTTGGTATCAAAAGCAAATGGCAAAAGAATAATGACAAAGGTTTCCATAAATTCAGTAATGTTTTAAAATAAACTTCTCTATATAATTGTGAGACAACAGGTATTAAGTACATAAACAATGCTTATTTTCCATGGGGATTGTGAACACTTTCTAATAAGCATTACTTTCTAATAAAAAGCTTCCTAATAACAAGACATGTAAAACTGTTAATATGTATTTTCATCCATTGTTCTTTTCTGAAAGTTCAGAATATGGTAACTAAAAGTTTCTAATCAATAGTGAAATAAGGCAGCACTTAACTAATTTGAAACTTTTTTTATATATGTGGGTCATAACCGTAAAGCATTTAAATCCAATAATGATTCAGTCATTTAGTAACTGCTATTTCAATCTTGGTCAAAAACATTTTAATAGATTCACTTATAATTAATTTCAATGCCTGATATATTGCACACAATTATTTGAAAGTCCAATTAAACAAAATACCTTAATTAAAATGCTTTACATGTGATGCAATAGAGTCAAGCTAATAAAATCACACAGATTGTTGATGTACACCATCTCCTAAGATAATAGGTTGACCTGTGGAATTTTGGTAGCAGCAGCATTCTTATCTTTTATCAGGAAGACTGATGCTCAAACAAACCAAAGGATAAGAAGAAGAGATGACAGAACCAGCAGTTTCTGGACAAAAGTATACTTACGTATTTTATACACTCAAGAATTCTCAATCCATTGAAAAAACATATATACACTCAAGAATTCTCAATCCATTGACAAAACATATATATGTTTAAAAAAATAATTGACACAAATATATACAAAATGACATTTAATGTATATTTAAAGCAGGTTTAATTTGTAACATATATACAAAATGACATTTCATGTATATTTAAAGCAGATTTAATTTGCAACAAATTAAATCATTTTATTAGTCTTTTTATGCAACTTCATAATGTTTATTTGACATTTCTAGGGATAAGAGTAAGAATTACAACAAGTAATCAAAGGCTTTTTATTGTGTCAAGTGCTTTGCATTGAATATCACATATACTCCTTATGAGCTAGGTGCTATTTCAACATCTATTAATAAATGAGGAAATTGAGGCTTAGATGGTTAAATAATTTACACAAGCTTAAAAGGTTAAATAAGTCTCACAGCATTGTAACATATATTCATGCTACTCCTATGGTGTTACTTTTTTTTGAAGGTTGTAGACCTAAAAGAAACAAAATATTAAAATACTCTGTATAACTACACTAATGCAAACAATATATACTTCTTCACATTGATAATACAAACTAATATTTATTGGGCACTTACTAAGTATCAAATAAAGTTGCACATCCTTTACATATAATAACTAAATGGTAATCTCAGAAAACATTTAGGAAAATATTAACCTTGTCTCTAATTTGTAGACAGAAAATACAGTCACAGAGGTATTAATTAGATTGCTTAAGGTTCAGGCAAAATGGAGCAACAAAGAAGAGATTTAAATTCTTGGAACAACCAAAAATTTTTGACAAAATATTTTTTGAAATAATGAACCTTAAGACATTAGTATCAAGCAGCAACGAATAATGATTCCTGAGAGATGGGAAACAAATGAGGTGAGTCCTATAACTGCTCAAGGCTACTTCCTGAAGAGCATCTTCAGGTAGTAGTTCAGGAGGGGAACCCAGACTGCAGCTCAGTGGACTCCATGAACAAAATTGGTGGACTCCATGAACAAAATTGGTAGAAGTCACAGGAGACTATATCACAGAGGAGAAAGAACCCTCAAGATCTGGAGAGGCGAGAAACAAACTTTCATAAAGAATGAAGGGAACAGGGCCAAGGATCCACATAGGGCCAGTAATAGAGCTTACTTCCACCAGCCAAACAGGAAAATCTCGTAATTTATAGGGCAACAAGTAGAGCACTTAGAAAGATATTGCCTCACTAACTAGTCCTGCATAACTAGTCCTATATTAAATATAGTTCTGATCCCACCTCATAAATCTTTAAAAACAAGCACTGAAAGCATCAAACTATTTCCAAGTAACTTAACTTCATCCCAGAACTGTGCTCAAGAATATAGGAATACAAAAATATCAGACACCAATAAGTTAAAAATTTATAATGTCTAGCATCCAGTCAAAGATCACCAGGTATGAAAAGCAGCAGAAAAAGCAACCCATAATGATAAAAAGAAAATCATAATAAACCCATGATCAACACTGATATGAGAATTAGGAGACAAGAAATTAAAAGTTATTCCTACCACATTCCACATGTTCGAAAGTTAAGTAGAGCCACGGAAGTTAAAAAAAAAAAAAAAAGATCCAGAAAAGAGGTATGATGACAGAACTTTTCAAATTGTACATTTTAAATGTATAGTTTATTGTATGTTATTTATGCCTTTGTAAAACTGTAAAAAAGAAAAAAAAAGATGGTATGGAAATAAATGAAGAAATATTGACTCAGGCACACAACTAAACCTCAGACCAGAATGTAAACCCAAACCTTTTGACTCTAGTTCCCTTACCCACTCTGCTGGAATAGCTCTGATAGAATCTGTTACACAGAGAAGTCAACATAAAGTACAACTGTGAGAGGCACCTGCTCTGTAGCTTCTTAAACATGAAGCAGGTTTTTTGCTTTTAATATATGACCAAGATAAGCGTGATTTCTTTAGCGCAGCCAGCCAAGAAAGATTTGGCATTAAGCCTCTTATTTTTCTTCACTAACTTAACTGAAGATTACGAATTGATATTAAAACAATAATAATTAATTATCTCCTTCTCATTTCCCCACTATGATATCAATACTGCATTTCAAATCTTTTAACTGTTCATAATCTTAAAATGATCAATTGAATACAATATCACACTGATGTCTTAAGATAATTTTACAAAAAACTAAGAAACAACAAAAACCAAGAAGCATACATTATTAAGGAAACATGGTTTCACTGGAAGTTTACACTGTATCTATAATCAGGACAACTTTTCTCCTTTATCCAGAGAACTTTTTTTTTTTTTCCTGAAAGTTAAGTCCAAGCTTCATTCAAGTTGAAACTACTTCTCTCCTGACATAATCCAATGACCAGAATCTTCTCTCCTCTTTTTCTTTTGACTTTCACATGTTCCTCGATATGTCGCCTACGTAAGTTAGAAAACTCAGCCAACAAACACCAATGCCCACAGCCCTGGTCCATCTGCATCAAGCTTTTGCTGACATGATTATGCATACCATGTCCTTACCATATAGCACAGAGGCCCTCACCCCAAGGTTTCCTGGTCACAAATGTGTTTTTCTTGGAAATGAGCCTCCATGATACCCCAAGCTCGTTAGCTCAATTCCACCAACCCTAAAATTCTGCAGCTTTACCCTGCACCCAGTGAATACTATTGCATATAAGTCATCAGGGTACGTATACCTCATAGCATCTTCTGAAGTCCTGAGTATTCAACAGGCATTAATCACTTCCTCTTATCTCTGGTGTATCTTCCTTGGGAGCTGTTTCCTGGAACTCAGGGTTCAGTCCACCCCAAATTCTCAAAGTCTCTCCTGAGTTCCCTGTGTTTCCCCTGCATTCACTCACTTCCTTCAAGCTCGTTTCTTAACTCTGATTTTTTTAAATAAACTAGTGATTCCTTACATAAAACTTCAGTTATTACAGAAATCATGTGAAAATATCTTATCCCTCATACTGGAACACATGATTGACACAATATTCTGTGAGATTTCTTTTCATTTCCAACAACATGTCCTCATTCCTTTATACTATGTATGTGTTTCCCCACTCTCACAACTTAAAAAAATGATGTTTCAATCACTATTTTTATAAAACATGGTTTGGGAAATAATCCTTATACCATATAAACCTATTTCAATTTAATTAATTTAAATAAAAAGTTTAAAGCTATACTGAGAATATAATTATTTGAAGTAAAAAGTAATTACATCATAGATAATGTTGAATATGATTGTATAACAAAATATTGCTTTCTAAAGTTTTGTATAAAATTTTGCATTTCTTCACAATTTAGATAATTCTTGGGAAATGTTGGGAGAGGAGCAATTAACAACAATACAAAGGAATCCATCTTTTAAGATTAAAATATCCATTAGATATAAGAATATTCCAGTAATCATTACACAAAACATTTAAAAGTCATGCCATTTTGTACAACAATGCATACACACACACACACACACCACAATTATTCTTAGAGTAACACCTAAATTATAGGAGACTTCGTTTTAAATACATATGACTCCCGTATATTGCTTTTTAAATTACGATAAATTGCCCAAATCACAATGCAAACATGCAGACCAATAAATCTAAAAACAAGTGTAGTTATAGTCGAATATAATCACCTATGAAATATCTATCTATAAATATATGTATTATTTATCTATACCTATCTGCATTTTCTAGTTTGGTGAATTATTTTAAATGTTTTTAGTCAAATTAAAAATCATTTTGTTGATTGAAACAACTTCTAATCCCAACAGATGATGCAATGCAGATCCAAATATTTCTGAAGTGCTAGGGGTTTATCCTGCTTGAATGGAAGCCTCACTAAACCTCAGTTGCATCCAGACATTGGGTTCCACCTCGATGGTAATGAGTAACAGAAGAAAAAAATCCATTCCTTCAGTTACCTCATGGCAGCATTGTTAATATTCTATACTAAGGTGACAGCAAATGATTTATTCGCATCCCTATTGCTGGAGTGATGTACAATTGCGTAGATGATAGGCTGGTGAAAACCACTGTCGATGTAATACCGCTGTAGTGCCATGATGCTGATGACTTGAGGGAAGACATTATTAGGGAAATACCATGCTGATTACTTGCCTCTGTAATCTATCATTAATCTGATGACATTACTAAGATGTATAAGTGTAATCTATAATCTGCAAAGTGAAAGGTGAGAGCAAAACTGTCATCTAAATAATCTATTAAAGGATTTATTTTTGAAAACTTTAAGTACTTAGGAGAAGGTTTGGTGAGTTAAAATTAATTAAAGATGAAGGTCATATGTTGAAGTCATAGAACGGGTATAATGGAAAGATTTGGTTGAATCACTGTCAGTTTTCATTGTGAGAAGGGCCAAGCAATTGCCCTGCCCAGAATTTTTGGTTTAATCAAGAATTCCATCTCAATAATGGCAGGCTAATTTAAGAACTGTGACAAGTGCCCTAGTTTTAAAAGCATTTTGACATGTTTTAACTTCCATTTTGACGATGTTTCTTTTTTTTTTTTTTTGCGGTACGCGGGCCTCTCACCGTTGTGGCCTCTCCTGCCGCAGAGCACAGGCTCCGGACGCGCAGGCTCAGCGGCCATGGCTCACGGGCCCAGCCGCTCCGCGGCATGTGGGATCTTCCCGGACCAGGGCACGAACCCGAGTCCCCTGCATCGGCAGGTGGACTCTCAACCACTGCGCCACCAGGGAAGCCCTGACGATGTTTCTTAATAAGATCGTTGAGGAAGGAATTCTGAGGCTTTTTAAATAATTAAACAGTCAGATATTAAAATCTACTTATCTTATGTAACTGCAGTAGCACAGTGGAGGAATAGAATGTAAGGTGGGTATTCAAGATTCTCATCTCACATGCCAGTAATAATCCGTGATTATAGTCAACTTGGCCTTCTTGACATTAGTTTTCTTCATCTATAAAATAGCTTAATTTAAATAAGGTAATCTTCACAATTATAGTTGAATTTGATTCCAAGTACTTTCTTTAGAGCAAAAAAGCAATTATTCAACACAGTCTTTCAAAAATAATAATAGGAAAAAAGCCCATGTACTTGATGTTTCACAGAAATAATTTCCTAACCCTGTGGAAATATGAAGCCACTTTCTGTGTTTTTAAATTTGTGGATACATAAGCAGATTGTTTAATAATACATTTCAAACAATATGTTTAGTTTATCATAGGATTAAAAGTTAATACCAAACGACCCTTAGAAACACATTTCTTCATGAATATATCCTCAGTGCATTTGTCCACCAACTGTCCAGAAAAAGCTGGACAGCTCTATTCTCATAGAGGATAAAGAACTCTCCTCATTCTGAGAGCCTCAAATATAAAACATTACTGAACATTTTCACAAAGAAAACCATTATGAAAGTCCTAATTCTAAGATCTTTAATTCCCTCTTTAGAAATACAAATAAAAATTATGTCCAGAATTATTCTAAAATTCAGTCAACGCCATAGCCAAACACCTTTATGTATATGAATCTCCCAATCAGGACATTTTTCATGCAACTCTGTTTTCCAAAAAATTACTCTTTTCCCAGGGTGTTTTGCAATAGACTCACTTCAGTTGTGAATCTGGCTAAAAGTAACAACTCTTTTACAGAATTCAGTAAGGCTTTGCTTTTTTAAATAACATTCATAACTGAAGAAAGAGGAGACATAGGGAAAATACAGTGTAATTAGAATGAGTAGGAAGACAAGGAAGAATGCTCATATGTGGTTTTCTAATATGCAGATTTTTTGTTTTGCTTCTGTCCCCAGGTTTATTGAGGTATAATTGACATACAAATAACTGAACATATTTAATGCATGACGTTTAGTGAGTTTGGACATATGAACATACCAGTGATGCCATCACCACAAACAAGGAAATAGATATATACAACACCTTCCCACCTCCCAGCGGTGTTTTTGTTTTTTGGAGTTGTTTTCTTTTGTTGTAAAACACTTCTCATGAAATCTGCACTCTTAACACATTGTGAAGTGCACAATACGATACTGTTATCTATAGGTAACTATGCTGCACAGCACATCTCTCTTATTCATCTGTCCTAACCGAAATGGTACACCCAATGGAACAACTCCCCATTTACCCCAACATCCAGACCCTGGAAACCACACTTGTGTTCTCTGTTTCTAAGAGTTTGACTATTTCAGATTCTTCATATAAGTGGAATCATGTAGTACTTTTCTTTCTGTAACTGGCTTATTTCCCTTAACGTAATGTCCTCCAGATTCATCCACATTGCAGCAAGTGACAGAACTTTCTTCCTTTATGAGGCTGAATAATATTCCATTGTATGTATATACCATTTTCTTTACCCATTAATCTGGATGGATATTTAGGTTGTTTCCATATCTTGGCCATTGTGAATAATGCTGCAATAAACATAGGAGTGCAAATATCTCTTTAAGATCCTGATTTCAATTCTTTTGTATATATACCCAGAAGTGGGATTGTGATTCATATGGGAGTCTACTTTTAATTGTTTGAGGAACTTCCATACTGTTTTTCCATAGTTGCCTCACTAGTTTACATTCCCACCAACAGTGTACAATTGTTCCATTTTCTTCACATCCTCACCAACACTTAACTTTGGATTTTTTTTTTTTTGATAATAGCCATCCTGACAGATATGAAGTGATATCTCATTGTAGTTTTTATTTTCATATCACTGATAATTATTGATGTTGAGCATCTTTTAATATACCTTTTGGCCATTTGTATGTCTTTGGAGAAATGTCTGTTCAAGTTCTTTGCCCATTTTTTAAAATTGGGCTATTTTGTTTTGGTTTGTTTTGCTATTGAGTTGTATGAGTTCCTTACACATTTTGGATATTAACGTCTTATCAGATGTGTGGCTTGAAAATATTTACTCCAACTCTGGAGGTTGCCTTATTATACAGAATGTAAAGGCATAACTTGTTATTAAGGCATGATACTGACAAAACTTTTTGCCCTTTGGAGATGGTGTGGTGTGTACCGATGTGTGACATAGATAGTGGGTCCTTGCCACAGTTATTTGGCAACACACACACTCCAAATACTCTGTAATTTTGGTTTACCTTAAGATTTAAGTGTTTACCAAGTGTCTTGGAAGCACTGAAGAAAATTTCTGCCATTATCAGGTTGCTGAGTGTGTGTCTTAAACAACTCTGTGCATGTTTCCTAAAAAACAAAAATAATTTGGCTCCAGGGAAAGTAAATGAACTGCCATAGAAAATCCCTGCTGTGCACCTCACTACAAATAACTTAATTTTGTTTCTTTTTATGGCTGAGTATTATTCCATTGCATATATGTGCCACATATTCTTTATCCATTCATCTGTTGATGGACACTTAGGTTGCTTCCATGTCCTGGCTATTGTAATTAGTGTTGCAAAGAGGGGTGGGATAGGGAGGGTAGGAGGGAGATGCAAGAGGGAGGGGATATGGGGATATATGTATACGTATAGCTGATTCACTTTGTTATACAGCAGAAACTAATACAACATTGTAAAGCAATTATACTCCAATAAAGATGTTTAAAAAAAAAGAAAGAAAGAAAATCCCTGCTGTGGCTAGCTCTAGGGAATGTATTGAATCCTTTGATAAAATGAGCTTTTTGTCTCTTGAAAATGTGTCTGAGTTGGCCATTTTAGGCTTGTGTTTATATTTTAGAATTGACTCAATATGCTGTTGGTATTAAATAATTAGCAGAGAAATGTCTGTTGGAGGGGGGGATCCTTGTACCCAGGTTATATCTATTAGGAAAGCACAGCATTTTAAATGCAACTTATTAAACTGAATGGAGTGAGCCAATATCAATAGAAAAAACTACAATAAATCAAAGTATAGTGCAAAGTGAAAATAACTCAATTTATCTTCTTTAACTGCTTTTCTAATGGCTACACACTCTTAAGGCTGGTTTAAATCCCTGTATCTAATACCTTCATTCCATGAACCCTAGGACTCTCTGCAGCTTCTATAATGTTTATTGTCACTTTAAAAATGTAGAATTCAAATTCAATACTCATGGGTTCAAACTCTAAGCAAACTCTCTATTTCTTCGTATTTTTATATTGCAAGAAATAGAGAACTGAAGTTCACAAAATCTCGATTCACTCTTATCCTTCATGCCCTCTCTGCCCCTGTAAATTCATGATTCTATGATCATATAATTAATATATATTAAAAGAATTAAATAAAACTTGTTATTTTCCACATGATGTTAATGAAAAGAAATTGCTTTAATAAGGACCCCAAACTACAAAAATGTCAATTTTAAATATTTTAGTAAATTTAAAAAAAATAACTAAATATCTTCTATTATTACAATCACTTTTATATTGGAATCTCTAATTCTCATATGCTTCTTACTAAGATGAGAGGAGTTAATAATCTTCACTTGCTTTCCTGTGTTGTCACCAGTCCCCTAGCTTGTTTTCAAGTAGCTACTACCTAAGAGCATCTAAAAATGATCCTTGTAAAAATATATAGAGAAAAAAATACTTGAAAACATCAAAAAGCCAAAATGTGCCAGAAACTCAGAGAAAATAACCGTCAGTGCAACTGAGTTGGAAATCACAATAGTTATCCAGCAAAAAGGTTAATGCTGAAAGAGACAAATATTCTTTTCCCCTCACCCCAGGTCCTGAGCAGGGCTCTGAGACTGTCAGAAAAATAAGTAGCTTCTCTAGGGCTGTGGTTCCTGGTATTTGAAGCAGCCACACAATGAAAATTCCTGCCTCTTAACCTAAAATTTCTTTCACTTAAGTGTTAACTCAGACATTGCAACTCTTGACAATTTTACATCTTCCTTTCTAACTTGGATGCCTTTTATTCCTTTTATTGATTCATTATTTTGACCAAAGCTGCCAGTATAATATTGAATAGTAGTGATGAAAGTGAGCTTTCTCGTCTACTTTCTGATCCTAGGGAAGGCTTTCAGTTTTTCACGATTGTGTTAAATGTTTGCTGTGGATTTTCCGTGAATGCCTTTTATCACGTTGAGGAAGCTTCTTTATGCTCCTAGTTTCCTGGGCAATTTTATCATGAAGGGGTTTTTGGATTTGGAGAAATGTTTTTTCCTGTGTCAGTTGGGATGGTTATGTATTTCATTCCTTCATTCCTCTAATGTAGTGTATTATTTAACTGACTTTCTTATGAAACACCTTGCATTCTTGAGATAAATCCCATGCAGTCATGGGGTATTATCCTTTTAATATGCTGTTGTGTTCACTTTGCTAGTATTTTGTTGACATTTTGTATCAGTGTTCATAAGGGGGATAGTCTGTAGTTTTCTTGTGGTGTCTTCATCTGGTTCTGGTAACAGAGTAATACTGGTAACATAGAATTAATTAGGAAATGTTCCCTCCTTTTCTTTTTTGGAAGTTTGACAAGGCTGTAGTAGAAGTGGAGCTTTCATACAATCCTGGTGGAATGTAAAATGGTGTAGGCACATTAAGAGTTTGACAGCTTATCAAAAAGTTAGATTAGTCAGGGTTCTCCCAAGAAACAAGCAATAGTATCTACGTAGAGAGAAACTATTATAAGGTATTGGCTGATGTGATTTTGGAGGCTGAGAGTCCGAGGACCGGCAGTCTGCCCTGGAGATGCAGGAAAGCCCAAGGTGAAGTTTGAAGGCCTGAGAGCTGGAGAGCTGATGGTCTAGGTTCCAGTTTGAGTCCAAAGGCCTGAGCACCAGGAGTGCTGAGGGCAGGAGAAGATCAATGTTCCAGCTCAGCAATTAGGTAGAGAGCAACTGCCATACGATCCGGCCATTCCACTCCCAAGAATTTACCCCAAGAGGAACGAAGTCATATGTTCATACAAGTTTTGTACAGTTGTGTTTGTAATCACAAAATCTAGAAATAACTCAACATTTATCAATCAGTAAAAGTATAAACAAATTGTAGTGTATATGAACAATAGGGTTCTACTCAGGAAAAATAATTATTGAAACATACAATGTCATAAATAATTATAAGGGAAAAAAGGCAAAAAAGAAAGTATATACTATGTGATTCTGTTCACTAGAAACTTAAAAAATCTAATTTGTAGTGACAGATAACAGATCAGTAGTCGTCTAGGAGGGGATCTGGGGAGGGATGGAGAAGAGAGATAACAGAAGGTCACATGGAAACTTACGAGGGTGATAGATTTGTTCACTTTCTTGACTGTGGTGATGGATTCACAAATGTATGTATGAATTTATCAAATTGCACAGTGCAAATATGTACGAATCATTGTATGTTAATCATACCTTAGGAAAATTTTTAAAAAATCAGCATCAGTCTACACTTCTTCCATACTCTCTTCCAGAGAGAGTGGAAAATTCCACATTCATTGTTTCAAGTTTTGTTCGCTAAAAGAATTTCTGTCATTATCTTTTGGAGCCATGACTAGGTGAAGTTTATAATCCTCAAGCTATCTAGTTTCATGTGTTCCACTTTCATGTGTAGAATCATCCAAAAACCAGAAAAATAATACCCTCTTCAAGAGTCAATGAGTCATAATGATTTCCCTATGATGTTATAGATATGGGTTGAGGGATACAATTTAATGTAATAGTCATAGTTACGATAATAATCTAAACTACTTGCTGTGCTTCTGTCCTTCAGAATTGTCTTAAATCTGACCTACCTTGTAGTACTATGACCACATCCACATCAGTTTCATGATGGGCAGCTCAGGGCACCCCACGATCAAGTGTTCAATCTATACCAGGGATCAATAGCCAGCCAGAAACCATTTTTCAATGGGATACCAAATATTTGCAGATGTTCGCATATATTTTCAGGTATCTGCACACGTGTGTGCGGGAAAGAATATGCAGGCCTGATCTAAGAAGGGCTTACTTACAGGATGGTGCCAGCCTGTCCACAGTGTTTCTACCATGTGGATATTTGATTTCCTTCTAGAAGTCCAGAATTTTGATGGGTGGAAAGTGTCTGCATGATTAGTCCTCAGTAAAACTCAGGCATTAAGTCACAACAGGGCTTCCCTGGACAAAAATGCTGCACACACGCATTGATGCATGTTGCTGCTTGAGAAAAGGTCATGCTCTGCGTGACCCCCACCAAGGAGTGGGAGAAAGCATATGAAGTCAACGCATGGGTTTCTCCAGACTCTACCTGATGTGTCTTTTTCCCTGACTGGCCCAGTGGCATATCCTCACTGTGTCCCCATAGTAAATCTTACCTGTGAGTACAATCCTATGCTGAGTACCGTGAGTCCTTGTAGTGAAGCACTGAACGTGCCGGTGATCTTGGCACCCCTGACCCAGCAAGTCAGTGATAGGAGGACCTCTCACGAAAACCTACCAAAGCCTCCAAACGGAATGACACAGACCCTTCACTCCTGTAATCACCATTTTCTTGGGTGGATCATGTGGCCCAGCTAGCACATGAGCTTGCATGGCAGTCAGGAGCGGCTGGAGAGCCTTGTCTTGCCTTTGGCGCAAACAAAACTGACCACCATAGGCTCTCAGTAAGGGAACTGTAATTTCACACTCAAATATGTTATTTAAAATGTGTAGTTCTAAGAAGACCACCAGAAAGCTGCTTCAGTTTTCAGGAAACTCTCAAACTCCCATCCTGTCTCTCCTCATGCAGCCTCAAAATGAGTGTTTCCCAAGCACTCACCAAGAATCTGCTGAGAATCTCAGGCCTACAGGAGAGTCTGGAGGCAATTCTACCTACAAATGGAACACCTTCCAAATAGAACACTTTCCAGATATCACGTGAGTTTATTGTGTTGGCAAATCGTAACCTGGAGCACAGAGGGAAGGGGATTCTGAGAAGTGAAGTCCTTAGCTTATTCTCTGAAATGCAGAGAAAAACTTAGAAGGCTTTGGGGATGATTCCAAGTTGGTAATAGATAATCCGGTACAGATAAATAATATCATATTCAAATGTTCAATCGTCCTTTATTATATATGCATATTCTATATATGCGTCTCATATTCATCTCAAATTCAAATTAACTATGAAATTTTAAGGGTTTAAATATCAAGTCTGATTAAGCTTTGCAAGTCGAACTGTTTATTAATAGTGACAAATATAATAATTGAAAGTTTTTCTCTTTCCAAATAAAAAGAGAGGACAATCTCAGCTATCATTAAAAATCTGTGGGTATTTCTCCATACCAGTATTTGTGTGCAGCATGCTGATTTTACCAGATTAGAAAAATAAAAGACTCACATAAGAGAAGGAGTGGCTGACTTAGATAGCTTGAGACCAGTGTGAAAACAGAGAATCTCTCAGGATTCAGGTCCAAGAATGTGCACATTAAAGAAAAAGAAATATTTCAACTGAAGCTTAAAAGGGAAGAAGAGACGTCTGCCTAGGGAGACAGAAAAATGCATGTCTTCTGTAATTGTTCTGTTATTTATTACATAATACCGCCTTAGCTATTATTCAAAAGAGAAATATTTTTCAGCAGAGCCTGAAAGTAGGAGGTTGAGATTTTTCAAGGTTTCTCCTCAATCAGATGAACAGAACATCAGTTCTGTCACCAGCCAGGTGCAGTGAATATACATCCAATTTCACATCCTTTTTCTGAGAACATCCTCCTTGTTGAAAATGGAGGGGTAAGAATTCAATAGAAACAGATTGCAGGTAACAAAGCCACTAGATTTTAAAAACACGTTTATTGAAGCCAAGTTTGCTCTTTAATAAAAAGTAAAGAAGAAATCAAAATTACTTCACCTAGGACACTTAGTTGTAGGCTACATATTAAAGATACAAACAGACTGAAAGTAGTTATTTTTCAGGTTTATAAATAACACACATCTTTCTACTTTCTAATAAATTGTATAGCTCATAAGTCTACTGATGTAACATGGTTAATGAGGGAAGACATGGTAGATAGTCTAGATGTGTCCATGGAGATATCCAAAATATTTTATGAATCTAAAAAGCAAATGATTCCTTTCCAATATTCTAAAGATATTTGTGGATGAAAGTCATTTAAAAATAATACCATGTTTTTCATAAAAGAAGAGATAAAATTGGCCCCTTTCAGTTGGATAAAAACTATATTTCACTCTATATGATAATTTGTAAAGGTTAATATAGCACCAGAGGATGATAAACTGATATAATGGTTAAAAGTTTTGTTCTCTTCAAAAATATAAGAATTTTTGAAGCATCACTGCCCTGATTATTTTTAACTATTTGACATGTTTATACTCTTTACATAATGCTAATTCATCATGGGAAAAATCTTCTTGGATCCCAACTTTTAATTTCTATATAAGTGCTCTCACTGCACTTTGTATATCTTTACTTCTTATAAACTCTATGTCAAAAAGCACATTAGATCATTTACTTTCATTGTTTATATTCTCTTTTCCTTTACATCACTCCTCACATACTTAGAAATGATAAAAAATATGGGCAAGGAGAATTTCATCTGTAGTTATCCAGTTATCTAAACACAAAACTTGTACCATGTTGTGTAAATCAATCCAAGGCTGTCTTATAGATCAACTCAAAAATTTTGAAAGAAATACTCAAATTTAGTAGATGTGCAGTTGAAATGAGTATTTTCTTTGAAAATGTGTGATTATACTACAGTAATCATATAACTTTATGTTTATATATATGGTTTATATAATAAATCAGATAATTTTAGTTCCTGTCTTTCTTTGATATAAACTTCTATTCTTGCCCCCTAAGAAGTTATTTGGGATAAAAATTCTTGGCAATAAAGACACACTAGGATTTGTGAATCTGGGTCTCCTTTTTGTGCAATCTTCATCCTCATAATGCTTTTCAAATCCATTTCCAAACCAAGGAGACACATTTTTTTTCTGTTTGGCTAATACATTAGCATTTATGAATCTACAGTGATCTGGGCCCTTGACTAGGCTTTTTCCTGTAAATATGTAAAGAAGAGGGAAACACATAGCCATTATTTCTGGATTTCATTTCAAAGCATCAAGCCTGAAAATGCTCCCCAAACTAAGGAGTCAGAATAGAGCCAAAGTGTGAGAGCCAGAAGCAAGTAAATGGATCTACAACAGAGCTGGAAAGGTTAAACGGAAACCAGGTGTGAAAGTGACCAGTAAAGCAGTCATAGCAAAGAGCAGCAGGTTCAGGAGAGATGGATTCTTCACCAGTTAGGGCAGTCACCCTCAAGCTTTCACACAATGACATTTATCATTCAGCCTGGTAAGGGATGGAGGCTGAGATGCATCAGACTGGAGATACTGATTACATGCTGCTCTTTATAGCAACATTCCTGATCATGAGTCCACCTACAGAAATAGTGAGCTTCTTGAATTGTCAGACACTAAGTGAAGTAACTAAAAAATATGAGGAAAAATTTAGCTTAATTTTTTTCATAAGGTAGGTGTTACTATATCTTTTTTATAGAGTAAGAGTTTTGAGAATTAGCTTTATGAAGAAAGCAACTAAACAATCAAGCAAATATACCACCTAAAAAAATGGCTAGTGATACATCTTTTAGTGTCCATTGGCTATTTATTAATAAACTAAAAAACTGTTTATTGACTGTTCACTTGTTTGTTTTTGTTTACACAAACATACTTTTTTATTTTATTTTTCCAGCTTTATTAATGCAAAATTAACAAATTAAAATTGCATAAATTAGGTTGTACTATGTGATGATTTGTGTATACATTGTGAAATGATCACCTCAATCAAGTTAATTAACACATCCCTCAATTCACACAGTTACTATGATTTTGGTTTTTATGTGTGGTGATAACATTGAAGATCTATTTTCTTGACAGATTTCAAGTATGCAATACAGAATTGTTCACTGTAATCACCATTCTGTACATTTGATCCCAGAACTTATTCATCTTATAACTTACAATTTATAATCTCTGGCCTGAAGAACTCTACATTCTATAGTCATATCACATACATACAACACAGCACACATACACACACACAAATACTAACAAAACTTAGCCTCACCAATATATTTTTCAAATGTTATACAAATTCTGTGGATTCTGATACTCATTCCTTTTATGTATATATTTTTTTTATTGAACTATAGTTGATTCACAATGTTGTGTTAGTTTCAGGTGTACAGCACAGTGATTCAGAGATATATACATATATATATATATATATACACACACATATATATATACATACATATATATATTCTTTTTTAAGATTCTTTTCCTTTACAGATTATTACAAAATATCGAGCATATTTCCTGTGCTATAGTCCTTGTTGGCTATCTATTTTATATACAGTAGTGTGTATGTTAATCCCAAACTCCTAATTTATCACTCCCCCACCCCTTTCCCCTTTGGTAACCATAAATTTGTTTTCTATGTCTGTGGATCTATTTCTGTTTTGCAAATAAGTTCATTTGTATCATTCTTTTTAGATTCCACATGTAAGCAGTGTCATATGATAGTGGACTTTCTCTGTCTGGCTTACATCACTTAGTATGATAATCTCTAGATCTATCCATGTTGCTGCAAATGGCATTATTTCATTCTTTTTTATGGCTGAGTACTATTCCATTGTATATATGTACCACATTTTCTTTATCCATTCATCTGTTGATGGACACTTAGGTTGCTTCCTTGTCTTGGCTATTGTAAATAGAGCTGCAATGAACATTGGGGTGCATGTATCTCTTCTAATTATATTTTTCTCCAGGGTATATGCCCAGGAGGGGGATTGCTGGATTATATGGTAACTCAACTCATTCCTTTTTGCTGAAAAGAATATTGAAATATATTAGGCTGCCTGAAAGTAAAGCAGAGAGTTGGAACATATGAAAAGGAGGGAGGGAGAAAAGAAAGGACAGAAAGAAGGAGAAAAGGAAGAGAAAGGGACAGGGATGGAGGGAGGGGGAGGGAGGAGAGAAAGAACTGAGGAGACTGGGGAGTTTGGGAGCAGGAGAAGTAGGAGAAAAAGGCGTTTTCTAAATGGTGCTTTGAGGGATTACCAGGCACTAAAAACTTTACACCTTTATTATTTAACCTCAGGACAACCTAGCAAAGTAAATATTGCACTTTGTATATTTTTTAATGAGGGCAACATGGTGAGAGATGAGATTTACACCAGGCTAAATGGAAAGCAGGAAAGTCAGATTCTAGTTGGGCTTATCTGCTTGCAAGACACCTGCCCCCGTCACACAGCATACTCTGCAGGGACTGTCTCAGTGTCCCTGACCTCGTACATTTGATGGTATTGATCACATCACCCTCCCGGTCCTGTGGAAATGTAATCCACACTGATCTCTTTTTGTTTCTCAAAATTTTGGAGAAAACTTTTTTTAAAAAGAGAGAAAAAGTTCATAAGCCTTTACTCTCTGGGGAAACCGATATATAGAAATGATATAAACATAAAATAACAATATGATCTTAATGAAATAAAAAGGAAAGGGTATTGCAGGAGGAAATTGAGATATAGTTTGAGCATGAGAGACATATATTCTCTGGGATATGTCAACTAAAATGACTTATAAAACATGGAGAGTAATCCAGCGACTATTGCCAAGTATGCAGCTGGAAGAAGTACCATTAATCATCTTTTTAAAAAAAATCTTCTTGTAAATCAGCATTATAAATTAAAAGAACTCTCTCTGCAACAACTTCTCCCTGGACATTTGCCCACAGTAAGTCACAACTACCAAATTCTGTGCTTTCCCTCAGGAGTCCAATCCATTTTCCTGGGCCTGCTCCCTTCTGGATCTTCTCATTAAGCTATTCACATCAGGCTTAGCACCCACATAACTGTCTTCTTTGGCCAACAGTCAAAAATTGGTCCAATATCCCTTCACAAATATATATGCCTGGGTTCTAAACACAAACTCAACTTATGACCACTGATACGTTGACTTCTGGTTGATATGTGTGCACTTTATTATTATTACATTTAAACTAACCAAAATGTTACAATTATTCTTTCGTACTTATAAATCTTATATGTAATTAAAATTTAGAAATATTAATCACAATAATCCTCAATAAATTAATTAATCTTTTAGAACATCTGTCAAATTAGAATTTAAATGTAGCAAAAATCTAATTAGATACTTTGAAAAAGGTAGACATAAGCCATGGATGATTTCATATCATTAAAAATAAAGCAATTAAAAAAATTAATCAGAAAAATATTAAGCAAAAAATATTATATATATATATATATCCCTTATTTATAAAATGCCAAACTTAATTTCCTAATACTATGCTGAGAGTTTTTCCACCTATGTTTATAGATGAACATGTCTGTACTTTAAAAATATTTTTTGTATTTGTGTTCAAAGGGTCAAGAGCCT
Source organism: Monodon monoceros (assembly GCF_005190385.1). Classification (NCBI taxonomy): domain Eukaryota; kingdom Metazoa; phylum Chordata; class Mammalia; order Artiodactyla; family Monodontidae; genus Monodon; species Monodon monoceros. The sequence continues at coordinate 9,490,793 of NW_021703765.1, read as the reverse complement.
AAACAATGGATTGGGAAATGGTTTCTCTTTCTCCATTATCAGAAAGTTTATGGCAGCATTCACCTCTGTAAACATCTGGGCCTGGGCTTCCCTGGTGGCGCAGTGGTTGAGAGTCCGCCTGCCGATGCAGGGGACACGGGTTCGTGCCCCGGTCCGGGAGGATCCCACATGCCGCGGAGCAGCTGGGCCCGTTAGCCATGGCCGCTGAGCCTGCGCGTCCGGAGCCTGTGCTCCGCAATGGGAGAGGCCATAACAGTGAGAGGCCCGCGTACCGCAAAACAAAAAAAAAAAGAAAAAGAAGAAAAACATCTGGGCCCGTGTTTTGTGGGAAGAGTTTTTTAAATCCAGTGGTTCACATGTAACTAATCTGTGCTAGACTTATCCAACCTATTTCCTCCTTCAACCAGCTGTCATGGGCTAATTTTTTGTGTGTAGAAAGTCATGTGTTTGGCACAGCTCCCTAATGTAGTGACACGGAGTTGGTTATTCACTAACTACCGTTTTTTCAGTCATTTAAAAAGCTGATTTATGCTGTGATGCTCCCTTTTCATTTTCAATATTTTTGTCTAAAATATTTTTTGTTAACTGTTGTAGAGTACCAACTTTTGGCATTGTTACTCCTCTTTACTGCATTTTTGTTTGTTATTGTATTCAAAGGACAAGATGCCTATTTTTTCCCTCCCATTGCTGATCACTTTTAATGTTTTACATGCATACTTACCTTAACAATTTGTAAAAACCTGTACCAACATTGGGTCCTCCCCCAGAAGAAGATACGAACTTTAGAGCCTTGGCTCTTGGTACCTCTCTCTGACTTACCTAGTGTTCTTCTCTTCAGTTATATTTTTTTCATTATCTCCATATCAAACACTCTTGTCGGTGTTGTAGCTATAAGCAGTGGAGGTTTTTTTTGTTTGTTTGTTTTGTTTTGTTTCAGTTTATCTGCTTATTTACCAAGGTTTTTGCCTATCCTTCCGTCAGCTCAGACATTCCTTCTAAAATCATTGTCTTTTTTCCTTAAATCTTCTCGATTCTTAGTTGCCAGTTAGGTTTTACATTTTCAGCTTGGAGTTGTCTTCTTCTGAAATTGGCGGCATCCCAGATCTAGTCACAGAGCTGGCTTACGGATGGCTGGGTTCAGGCCCTACTCGTGGGCAGTGCCTGTGTCTTCTCCCTAGGAAGTAACATACAAGAAACAGCGGGTGAGCAGCAGCTTTCTATTTTTCTGTGAGCAAAAGACCCTCATTGCTTCTTTCACATTTTGAGAAGTGTCCATGTTTTTAATCTTCTCTTTTTACAATTGATTTTCTATTTCTATTTATCTTTTCTATGTGTTTGGAGTGATGCCTATAGAAAATGGCCTAAAACAGAAAGCCTTACATTACTTTTATTTGTAGTTCAGTAAAACCACATTAATAAACTTTGAGCATTTTCAGATATTATAATGAATCAGTACTTCTTATTTTTAAACACAGAAATTATAATGTCTTGGTAAATAAATAAATGGACAGTATAAAAGAGAATCTGTAGATGCAGAACTATCTACAAAGAGTAGTCTAGAGAAATATGTTTACCTCATTCACATGAGAAAAGATCATCTCCATAGAGAGCTTCTTAATACCTACATTCTGTTGCCTGTATCTTTTTAATTATGTGAGACAAATGAGAAATTGGCATACCCTACAGAATCTTATTATACTGAAACTTATCCATGTTTAGCAGTGATTTTAGCAAAATAATTATTTTCTGGCTCTTGAAAGTTTTGGCTGTTGGTGAATTCTTCTGACTATTAGTAAAATCTGAAATTGTGAAGAGGTTGCTATAAAAATAAAGTTAGGCTTTTAAAATCCAATTTAAAAATTCATGTTTACAGACACAATAGTCAATTAGGCCTTCAGATTTCGAATACCATGTTGTAAAGATTTTCTCTTTCAGGGCTATCCACCCTCCAGTATGAGAAACGTTTTCAGCTCAAAACATAAGTGACTAACATACCTTTTATAACTTTAGGGAAATGTGGGATTCATCATGTATAATAAACTGATGAACATAAAATAAAATAAATAAAATGATAACCAAATTTCTTGACAACCACATGGACCTAAAATAAACTTACATACTATATAAGAAACTTACATTCTGGTAATGTACCTCAAACAAAGTCTTGTCACTCTTTCTAGTATGCATTTGTTCTTTAAAATGAGATTGTCAGTCACTGTTTACAATTGTAAAGCCATTCCATATTTTTTCCTTATTTTTCCAATGAGCAAGCGGCCCTCAGCTGTATTACCAGTGCATTTGGAGTGGTTCAAACAAGCCTTCTAGTGCTCTGTAAGAAGTACCCTATGAGCCCTATCACATGTTTGAAGTAATACAGAGACTTCTAAGACAAACAGCTCCTTGTGCTGGTGGAGCTATTTGAGGGTAGTATTGAATTGATTCTTTTGCTGGCCTGGAGGGTCCCTGCCACCTGAATGAGAAAAGCTCTGAATGTGAAGGTGCTGGGGGAGATTTCTCCTGTGCCAGGTGCCTTGCCATGGTCTTATTCTCCTGACTAATTCTTTCTAGATCTGGTCCCCATAATCAGGCCAGTTTCTCCCTTTCCATGCCTTGTCTCCTACCAGAGTGTGTGTGTCCTTGTGCGCGTTCTCATATTAAGTTGTAAACTGGCATCATCCTCACTGTTCCATGTAGACCTGTTTGATATCCTGCCAAAGCCTTTACAACACCCCCTTGATTATCCCCTGCCGGCCTGGAATCAGGCTGCTCTTCCACATCTGGCTTTGGTTGTACCTCGATGGTCACTTACCATATCCTTGATTGTCGCAGCATGCAGGCACTCTCCTAAGGAGTCCTTCTCCAGAGAGCTTATCCTTCAATCATTGCTGTTGAAGGACAATATTCATGGTGACTGAGGCCTTAGGCACTTTCTACCATAGATGCGTGTGTTTGGAGAAAATAAAATCCATATGATTGCATCCCTATTGTCAATTTTCTTAAACTGTTATTATGAAAAACAATATTTATTTTGTTTGTACTTATTTTTTGTGCCCTGTCACTATTATTGTCCATTTATTCATTTAACAGTGAGTCTGAGGGAGATTCTTTCCAAAAAGTGTAGTGTGGAGACATCTGGTGGTCTTTCCTCAATATTCCATTTCACCATGGAATTGTTCATATTGGTTTATCCGATTTATAAATGCTGTACCATTCTATATCAACATTAAGATAGGAAAAACAAGACTTTGTTCAGTTGCTAGATCATTCTTCAAAAAATGCATACATAGCATCAATAATGAGGATCAGTTTCAAAACATAAAACATATGACAACAGAGCTTCCCTGGTGGCTCAGTGGTAGGGAGTCCGCCTGCTGATGTGGGGGACGCGGGTTCTTTCCCCGATCCGGGAGGATCCCACGTGCCGCAGAGCGGCTGGACCTGTGAGCCATGGCCGCTGAGCCTGCGCGTCCGGGGCCTGTGCTCCGCAGCGGGAGAGGCCACGGCAGTGAGAGGCCCACATACCGCAAAAAAAAAAAAAAAAAAAAAAAAAAAAAAAAAAAAAAATATATATATATATATATGACAACATATGACAAGTTGCCTTTTGTGAAACACAAAGTTTTCTATGCCTATGAAGTAAATTTCCAAAGAAACATTTAAATAAGTGCTTATCTGACCTAGAATATATCCATGCTAGGGGAGAGAAAATCCTTCAAATAATAAATATTAGATGTAATAGTAACAATTATAATTATTGCAATGCAATTTATTTAATAAATGTTCTATATGTATTTATTGGATGTATTACAGACATTCATTTAATATTTTGGGTGAATTAATTTATATCAAATGAAATTTATGTTATAATAGACATTGGAAATTATGAATTCATCAAATAAATATTTTTATGATGCATAATGAAATAAAAGAAAATATTGAAGGTACATTTGCAAAATAATAAAAAAAAACTTATATGTATTTAAACACAATTTCCGTACTGTTTGTTTTCTTTTTTTTAATTTATTTATTTATTTTTGGCTGTGTTGGGTTTTTGTTTCTGTGCGTGGGCTTTCTCTAGTTGCGGCGAGCGGGGGCTACTCTTCTTTGCGGTGTGCGGGCTTCTCATTGTCGTGGCTTCTCATGTTGTGGAGCACAGGCTCTACACGTGCAGGCTCAGTAGTTGTGCCTCACGGGCTTAGTTGCTCCGCGGCATGTGGGATCTTCCTAGACCAGGGCTCGAACCCGTGTCCCCTGCATTGGCAGGCAGATTCTTAACCACTGCGCCACCAGGGAAGCCCTCCATACTAAGTTTTAAGGAATGAGGACATATCTAAGTCTCCGCTAACAGTCATAAAATAACTCATTTTTCCAATTACATAAATTGTTGCTACAATATGGCATTTCATAAAGTGGCCTTAGAAATTATTGAGAATAATTTGTGTATAAAACAGTCTAAAACACTGTTTCAAAAGTAATTAATAACAATGAATAAAACAGTACATGGTTATTGATAATTACAATAAAAATTTCCACTAATTTAATACTAATAAGTGGCAGATTATAAATTTCATGAAACCCTATGAGGTGAGTTCTAATTTTATAAAGGCTTAGTGGAGTTCAGCAAGAGATAAATTACATGTGCAAAGTCACATTAAGTTCCAGAATGAAAATCAAGTATTATTTTTTGCTATATTTTAACAACGCTAATTTAAGTGTGTGTGTGTGTGTGTGTGTGTGTGTGTGTATTTATTTATCAAAATTTGTAATTGATATTTTAAAGAAAAAAATCTATTTTGTTTGTGTAAAATAATAACATATATGAGCTTTTTATTTAAAAATAGAATTTGGTTAGCATCTTAAATGTAGCAGTGCTCTACTTATTTTTAAATTTCAAGTCAGATGCAGGCAAAGTTGTAGCTCAGAAGACTGAAAATGAAAACTGACAAATATTTATCTAGATCTCTGATAGAGTGAAATAACTATGAGGCAGATTGAGAAAAATCCATACAGACTTCAGAGTACTACAGTCTTAAGTTTGCATGAAAAAAGAAAGAAAAACAAAAATAAAGCATTATGCACCCTCACCATCAAATCCTAAATCATAGATTTGTGTATGAACATTTAAGGAACCAGAAACTCATGCCCTGCTCTGACTTCTGGGGCACACTGAAAATGATGCAGAAAAGTGTATAACTCTCCCTATCTTCTTTTTTCTATATTTACCTATTCAGAGGAAGAATAAGAAAACTAAAGGTCAAAAAGTTGAAAGGAACAGAGAAAAATCTGATAGCAGCGATCTGTTTTATGAGAGATTAAAATCTCTGTGGAAATCATTTTATGTAGCAGCATAAATAAGAACAACTTTGGTAGAAATACAATGAGGCTTGTAGTTTTCTCAAGCTTTGCTTGAGTATGTAAGAATGAAAAATACATATTGCTGGATACATGAGATAAAAAGCATGCTTCACTTAATAAAGAAAATTGTTAAATAAAATTATGAGCTAAAAATAAAGATAGCATGGAGTCAGACAAGGAAGAGTCAACAACTAAATGATTGGTCTTGAATGGTGCTGCAGAAGAAATAAATAAAGATATAATAGAAGAAAATATTCCTCAGCTAAATAAAAATTTACAAATGCAGATAAAAGTGTTGATGCGTAGCTTGACACCTTTACATCGTCAAATGCAAATCGTTTCTTGTAATCATGTCTGAAGTGAAATTGTTTTGTGTGTTAATCTCCAACATTCCTCATTATTTATGATAAGAGCAACTCTATCATTAACTATGAACAGATGAAGTTTATTTTTCATTAATATAACTGGCATCTTATCCAAAGGAAAGGCAATCAATCTGAAGTTTGAACAGTTATAAAGCAAAAGTTAATAAATATGTCTGGGTATTTTTTAACATGGGTGTCTGTTTATTGGCATTCATTTGATTGTCATAATTCTGATGTTCAGAGTGTACAAGCTAAGAATTAATATTTAGAAAATTGTTAAATAAACAAAGTCTGTTTCTTCTGAGATCTGATTCATTTCACTTGAATTGCTTTTTAATAATACAGATAGAGAGAAAAATATTTCTGCTTTTCAATGAGCTTTTTCAATGAGCGTGTTGTATCAAGTAAATACTTGAAGTTATTTTAGATTTATTAAATGTGACTACTACTGAAAATTGCCTTACTTTCTCTATTTTTAGACACAAAATATGATGACGATTTACTGCTAAAAATAGTGATATTATTTTGATTTCATATATTATATAATTTAAAGTCACACTATTAAAAGGAGTTTGGAAGGAGTGGGATTGATATATATGATGATATATGAGGATATAGTATCAGAATAAAAAGAGTCCAATAAGAATAATATAACAAATGGCTGTAAAATTAAATTTCAAATAGAATTATTGAGTAAGTCTAGATAGAAACCGTTTTTAAAAAAACTAGAATTATTGGTTTTGAGTGCACATAGAAAGCTACACATTTCTTGACTCTGAAAAAGAAATTACATCTCTTCATTCAATAATATTTATTACATCACTGTTTATTTATTGAGTTTTACCATGTGTCAATCACTGTTCTAGGCACTAGGAATATAGCAGTAAACACAATAAATGAAAATTCTTGCTGTCCTGGAGCTGCCATTCTAGTATAAGGATTCATTCTGAAGACTGCACCAGCCCCTAAACAGTGTCTGATACATTGCCTATACTCATCAAAGACTAACTGACTAACTGTTTGATTGACACCTGTGTGAATGATAAAATTAATAAATAAAATAATTACTCTTTTAGTTTTTCCCAGACCACTTCATCTGTCATGGTCATATCCACTCCTGTACTCCTGTACAGTATAAACCCATGAAGTTCTCCTTGGAGTCTAGCCTATGCCTGTTTTTTGCTTTTTGACATCTTTTATTAATATACCACCTGCTCCTGTAGATCCTGGGATCAGGACTGCCACCCCAGTGAGCCCAGAAGGCAGAACATCAAGCCAAAGCTTATTCTCAAAACTTAAGATCTCATAGTTTGTCAGATAAGCTCAAATGTGACTGAGGAAATATGTTCAAACTAATTCATATTTTTAATAAAATATCCTCCTTTAATTTTTGTCTTTTCAATATTTCATAATATTTATTTATTCTATTTATAGAATAATTTGAGGTTATCTTCTTGGGCCAGTCACAGAAAATTATTCATAATGTGATGGTTCTCCTTAGTATATTATCAAATATAACAGGGAACTGAAATGTTGCTTAAATGGAAGCAAGACATTTTTCTATTTTACCAAATCAGCTTGATGTTTAAATACATTTTATGTATTTAAATCAATTAAATACATAAATCAATTTTATGTAAATTGATTCATCTTATTTTTAGGTACATGTAACATTCCTTAAAAAATATTTCATTACTGCAACTATTCAAAAGAGAAGAATTTACTTTTATGGTGTATAGTAGAAGATCAATAATATCATAAATAACAAGTTGTGTCATATATAAATGATGAGAATGAGCAAGTTGAATAATGATTTCATTAACTCATTTTAATTGTGACTTGGGGAGATGAAAATGCAGACAACTTGGTGTATGTGTTGAAATATGTTGTGTTAAAATATAATGAGCTGTGAATTATATTTCTGAGTATTACTTTTGGATTCCTAGTGAGATGGTGAATTATGCGAGGAAAGTATGACACCAAACCAATGCTATTAATCTGTAGACCAGTAAATGACTAGGCTCAGAGTGTGGCAATTTAAAATATTTTATAAAGAGTTACCATAAATGTGAATGCTTTGGTAAAATGAAATGTTATGTCTTCAGAAGTCTGAGTTATATTTAACTGATAATCATTTGAATAGTGCATTAGAAGTATTGTGAGTTTCCATTTTGCTGTTTTCGGCTGTTTAACACTAACTTTATTTAACAAAGTTAGTCTCTAGATTGTTGTTAATATAAATATTATTTTCCTGGGCTTATCATTTGTTTATATGTTTGTGTTATGACTATAGAACATGTGAAAACTAAATCAAGACTATAAACTTGGATAAAGCTGTGTATTGCATCTTATCAAACATATGGATTTTCATTTTTAAAGTTAGTTTTAAGGACTATTAACTTTTAAATCTAGAGTCAGGTATTGGTCTTATATAGTTGTAGGTGAAGTATTCTATTAACAAATTAGCAAATAAAAATAAATAATAAATCATTTTGTCTGCAGATCATATTTTGGTAGGACTAGGAGAGATATTCTGAATACAAGACTATATGTTTGATAAGTATATCATGCAGGTGAGGAAAAGGCTGGAAATTAGAGGCCTGGCCTTGAAAAATAGCACTTAGGTTAATGTATTTTATGGTACAGGCTCTAGGGTCAAAATATTAGGGTTCAAATTCTAAATCAGACATCCAGTAGGTATTTAACCATGAGCAAGTTATTTAATTTTTCTGTGCTTCTGTTCCCTTATCTAAACACGTGAATACTATCAGTACCTACCTCATAATTCTGTTGTGAGGATTACTGAGGACTTGTCAAAGGCCTGTGTATGGTAAATGCAGTAAATTTAACCATTATTATCATCAACATTATTATTAAAACTATACTATATGCAAGATCCATTTCTAAATGCCTGATGAAATAGAAGGATGAATAAATCATGATCCCTTCTCAAAGGAGCAACTCCATGATTAAAATTATGATAATATGATCAGATCAGTATCAGCATCAGTGTTTATCTCTTCTTCAGACAAAAATGTCATGAAAAAATGAAAATGGAATTTAAATCAATCAATCCGTAAGAATGCAGTGAAACTAGAAAGGCTTCTAAGAGTACATTTCACAATTTTAAGAATTGCTGAAATAGTTTAAATGCCAACATTATTAGGTTTATTTTTTTAAAAAGCAAGGAGAAAGACAAACTAAAACCCAATAGATGCACATGAGCAGACAGCTGAGGAGGTAAGACAGTTCCAGAAATCACTAACTTAGAGGTAGCACAGCTATGGAGTATGTAGGATTCCTGAAGTAACCAGAAGCATAATTTATGAGGGAACTCTCTTTTAGGAACTGGGTATGTGTTCATACTCCATCCATCTTGCTGAATGGCAAAAAAGTGCAGTATCGACTTCCAAGATGTGGCAGTATAAGTAAACATGACCCGGGGCTGGAGAGTAGTGTTTCATCAAGAAACAACCTACGCTTATAAATACAACCTACCCAGCTATCCTCCCCCAGTCAGCAGAAGCTGACTACAGTACTAAGGAGCCAATGTACATTTCTCAAATATGAGTGTACAAAACTCAATAAATAGTTTATGCAGTCACTACAATAAACAGAGAAAAGCTAAAACCAGAGGAAACTCATATAATGTAGTCATAATCACTATAGTCAATTTAAATGGCTAAGATATTATACCTATAAAATAAGAATAACTTCCTATGAATAATTAATATCAATAATATTGGGAATACAAAGTGATCATAATGTGATCATCTAACTAAAAATAGTGTAGAAGAGCAGAGCAAATATAATTGAAAAGGAAACCTGTTATATTAACTAAAGTAAATCTAGAACACAGAGCAAGTTGTTAGAAGTAAGAAGCAGAAATATGGTATATAATTCCCATAGCACTTCAGGAAAAAATGGAACAAAGACATGACATCCATGATTTAGTAAATTGAAGGGAACAACAAAAACAAGATACCAAGACAGAGGTAACCCTTCAGCTTTGTTCTTATTTTTCAAATTTTTCAAGAAGAGTAAAAATCTTTAAAATTTTTTTCTTGAATATTCTAGATGACTGAAAACTTCAACTTGTGGTATTATATACACATACAAAGTGATACAGGGAATTAAATATACTTTATTTGGGTTGCTCAATCATTGATTTTTATTTATTTAAATTGTACTATGTTTAGAGAGTGATAGGATGCCAAACAACTGGGATATTTTCTTTAACATATTCATCATATAACTGAAAAATTGCTTTGCCATTATATTGTCATAGATAAAGAAAAAATATATTCTCCATCCTGATATTAAATTTAATCTTGATTGTTTTTCTAAAGTATCTTCCAAATAATGATCTAGTATTTTCAGATTTCTTTTTTAAATTACTTTATTGAAGTGTGATTGACATGTAAAAAATCTGTACATATTTAATATATATAACTCAGTGAGTTTGGGGAGAAGTACACACCCATGAAACCATCACAACCATAAAGGTCACCTCACAAAGTTTCTGCCAACTTCCATTATTCTTAGTACTTTTTTGTGGTTAGAATACTTAACATAAGATCTGCTCTCACTCAAAATCCAAGTAGTTTATGGGGGAAATTTAGGAGCTAGAGCCAACTCTAATGCAAGCCCTGATGTCCTATTTCCATTTCCCAATACAGCTCTCATTTGCCGAGTTGGAAAGGATCCAATTCATACAGGAATTTTGGATTCTGGATGGACATAAGGTCCCTTGATGACTCTTTTTATTATTGTTTTTGTATGGTGATAGTGGTAGTGATCGTTAAAATTTGTTTTCCTCCAACTAAGTCACAGTGAGAATCCAGCAACTGACTTTCAAAGGGACTAGTATTTCATATAACAGATTTAGGGAAGTGATAGTTCTTGAATTCCAAATTTGGGCCTTATATTTCTCCTACATGGGCCATTCAAAGGCTCTATGACATGAAATAGACACCTGAGATATTCAGAGTTGTTTCTAGGTGATGTGTGCTCAAGAAGGCTTGCAGTTTTCTCTCTGGCTTTGCAGCTATTGTTCACTATCCCAAACAGCTAAGATGTCATTTTTAGCAATTTAGAGCAAAAGATGAATATATATTCAATCTCTGTAAGATATTAATCATGTCAATTAAATTGTGTTTACTAATATAACCTCTAGAATCAATTTGTCCTTTGATTATCCAAGTCTGTGGCTTAAATAAGAGTTCATCAATTCAACAAATAGATATTGAAAGCCTACTGTTTGTCATGTCTTAGCAAACATCCATAAGTAAAAGGAATATTGATTTCTCAGAGAAGCACAGATGCAATTATCTTCATTTTGTCAAACTCCCTATAGGTAGTTTTGGCTTGAATCACTTCTGCTGGTATTAAGTATGTAAATATTTACATTTATACTGTCCTTGCTGGGGCATTTTCACAGGCTGTGGTTTTTCAGTGGTCACCAGTTTATGCTATGCTCTATCCATTTAAGTTTGGCTTCTTCCTGTCCACATGATTGTAATAAATCAGTTATAAAAGTGCAGAGACAGGGAAACCACCCTAAAAATTATTTGATTCCTTTTGTTTTAATGTATCATATAATATTAGAGCACGTCATCAAAGTTCCATGACTCTTTTCCCATAATTTCTAAAGTCTAAAGTAGTTGCACTTATAGTTTTTTAACAGACAGATTACCTCTAATACTGTATATAAATATTTCTGAATGTTTGAACCTTATATTTGGTCTAGACCATGTGAGTTCAGGCATAATTAATGTGGTAATGGAAGGAAAGATAATTGGTGTTTTTTGTCCTCTTCCAACAAGGCCCCTTCTGAACTGTACTCTTTAAGAAACCCTCCTTACATTTAGAAAAATTAGGATAAATTAAAATAGTGTGATATATGTAATCCCTTGCTGTTTAAATGCAGCAAGGGATTATAAAAACAATTATAGTTATGAAAAACAATTATAGTTATGATTGGAATGCTTCTTATTTGATACTGTTCTTGTATTGGATTTGTTCCCAAAACTTCTGAACTCGTAAAATGAGAGTTTGCCAAGGTTTTTGTTATGGCCACAACAAAAATTGGAAATTTAATTTGTGTAGTACTACATTAACTTCTTTTACAATTTATAAATTAAATTTGTAAATACACCAGTAATATTATTGTTCTTTTAAATGTTATTTTCCCCAAAGCTGTGACCAAACCCATTACTTAATCTGGGCAGTATTGCCAGGATCAGACATTGGTTCTTCAGTTTGTCTTTCTTTAGCCAATAGTCAAAATTTCTTTCTCAGTAGGCCAGTCTACCTTAAAACATTTTCAGCAAAAAGGAGATAAGTTTTCAAAAACAGATTTAAGAAAAACATTTTCCTTCTTTTAGAAGGAAATTGTGTCTGACTGGTTAGATTATAGAGTCAGAAAGGGCTTTCCTAAAGCAGCAAGGGTCTTGATACTTAATTCAAAGATTTTTAACTAAGTAATAATTGCCATGCACTTAAATTGATTCAGGCCAAAAGGTATGTCTTAATGGTCAGGCTTATAATTTGAATTTTTTGCCCTGTCAATATATCAAGTTAATAATCTTTTACCACCTACAAAGGATAAAAATGTGAAACAGTTCACTTTTCTATCCTAAATCTCTATACTTCCTCTAATTCTGCTTAGATACTTCCTTACTATATTTTATCACTTATAGGTATAGGAACCAGCTTAACTTTCTAGCATTCTATCTGAAAAATATCTTGTCCAAGTCCACAAGTTCAGTGAGTATGCTTCCAAGTTACCATAGACAAGTGTCCTACCAATTGTTTTACCACTGCTTAACTCATTTTTTAAAAAGCTGAAATTGATAAAATAGAAACAAACACAATGAAAGAAATAGTTAAAAACAAAGTTATTTATTTGAAAAGGCTAATTGATGAATCCCTGGCAAGCCTGATAAAAATAGATGAGATATTCAAATACATACCTGAATAATCCTGCTACTAAAGAAATTGAATCCATATATAAAACTCTTTCAACAAGTAAGACATCAAGCCCAAGTAGATTTTTTTTTTTTTTTTTTTTTGTGGTACGTGGGCCTCTCACTGTTGTGGCCTCTCCCGCCCGTTGCGGAGCACAGGCTCCGGATGCGCAGGCTCAGTAGTTATGGCTCACGGGCGCAGCCGCTCCGCGGCATGTGGGATCTTCCCGGCCCGGGGCACAAACCTGTGTCCCCTGCATCGGCAGGCGGACTCTCAACGACTGCGCCACCAGGGAAGCCCCCAAGTAGATTTGATGTTTTATTTTCCCCCATATTTTACTGAGAAAGAATATCAAATCTACTATATCCTCCAGAATGTGGGAATCTTCTAAGGCTTTTATCACTTTCCTTTTTTTAAAAAAATTCTTCCTCCTTCTCCCACTTTTTCCTCCATCTTTTCTTCCTTCCTTCTTTCCCTACTTTCTTTACTACATAGTTTTCAAGATTTCCTAATTTGGTTGAAATACTTTAGTTTAAAGACAATTGGAATAGTCTAATCATAAACTTTTGGTATGGAAGTCATTTATAATGATGTCACCAATATTTTCTTATTCAGAGCAGTATCCTATAGCTCAGCAATGATGTTTTAATAGTATTTTTTGTAGTCCATATTATATCATACAAAATAATATGATATATTTTTCTTTCCTTTTAAATCCATTCATTTATTCTTACATAATTTTGTTAGAATTTTCAGTAAATTTCCATTACATATATAAAGATATAATACTGGAAATATTTAAAAATTAAAAGAAATTAAGGCCAAGGTACTGATGGGAGACCAATGCAAAATCTGACTTTTTCTTCAATTGTTTTAAGATTTTGGAAATATGCTATGAATGGTGAAATAAAGTATATCATAAATATTCATAAGGCTCTAAGTTGATCTTCTTTGTGATTTACTTTGACTTCCTTTTCAGTGGTTGATGTAAAATTTGGCAGGGAGTATGGGTTAGAAGCGAGAATAATGAAGCACAATTATAGCCAAAATCAACAATAAGTTAACCCTCATTTAGATACTATAATGTTTAGTTACATTTATGGATAATTATATTGAATAAATTATTTAGTGTTACTTTTAATAAACTATTTTTATAATGGATCTCTTGATTAAATTTAATGACTGGAGGTAATTAGCTACAATACAGATATCACAGTTAATTAAAATATTTGGCTACATGCATGGATGAGTGTATCTTTATGACCCAGAAAGATCTTAATTGTTGTCTAAGTACTTAATTTTAATATTGAGTTTAAGTGATTAAACTATACATTTGGCTAATGTCATGAGGAATTATTCATGAGAAAAAGTTAAATGGAGCATAGATGTCAAAATTTTATAAATCAAAAATATATTACTAAATTGAATATGACAGGTTAACTTCTAATATTTTGTTTATCCTTCGAGCTATAGCTCTGGCAGCAGAAGAGAAGAAAGATCTCAAAATTTCTAAAAAGTCTTATATCTATAAATTTGGTAGCAATACAAAAATAGTTAATTCTTTCTATTTACCAGCCTGTGAAAACGAACTGGCAGAATTAATTCTGTTTTTGTTTTTTTGTTTTTTCAAAAGAAAGGTTTAACTCCCATGGAAAATTAGCATTTTTGTTTCCCCAAGAGTTATTATGCTTTATTTTTGAATAATAATGGTGATTTTTATATATGTGGATATTAGAAAAAACTTTGTAAAATTCATAATACCCAATTTTGCGAGTCAAGCAAGAACTCATAATATAAATCAGCACTAATTGAGAAACATCGTAAGGTTGAACAGGAGATTTATTTTTTAGATTCAACAAAAATGTTTTAAGCACTTACTATATGCAGGGTCTGTTCTGAATATGGGAGATATATCATTTAACTAAGCATTCATGTAATTTATATTCTAGCTTGTGGAAATAGCCAACAAACAAACAAAAATGGAAATATATAGTATGATAGAAAGTAACGTGTGAGTTGGAGAAAAATAAAATATAGAAAGCATAGATAGAGAATAGAGAGAAGTTGTAAGTTTCAAAGGATGGGTTAGGGAAGGTGTGAAAATGACATTTAAGGAAAGATCTGAAGAATGTGAGGGAGTGAGACTTGAGGTCTTCAGAGGAGAGAACGATACAGAGGGAACAGCAAGTGCATGTGCCTTCAAGGGGAGGGGGTGTGTTCTGATGACATACCAGGAAGAGCAATATGATGAAGGGAGTATGGAAGGGGGTGTTATTAGGAGAAAAATACTGGGAGTGGGATGATAGGCTCTTTGGCTTTTCATCTGAGTAATATGGGAAGCCACTGAAGGTTTTTAGAAAAATAGATAAGTACATTTGACAGGACGTGGTTGTGTTGAATACAGACTAAAAGAGGGCACAGATAGGGACAGGAATCAAATTATTCAGCTAAGAGAAGATGGTGTCTTGACATAAGATGTATCGTTTAGATCATTAACAGTGCATGGACACTGGATATACCCTGAGGATTATCTGATTGAGAAAGTAAGCTTTAAGAAAAACAATGTCAAGAATGATTCTAAATTTGCCCTGAGGAACTGAAATGCCAATACATGAGATAGAGAGACAGCACAATTAGGCTTCCAAAGCAAGGTCAGGATTTAAGCTTGTAACATGCAAATATGTGCTGCCTATTAAACATCAAGGTACAGAGATCAAGTAGACAGTTGCCTATATGAATTAGTAAATTAGGGGAAAGGTTTAGGGTATAGATACAAACTTGGGAGTTGCAGGCATATATATGGCATAAAACACGAGACTGAATAAAAATCACCAAAGGAGTGAATGAAGATAGGGAGGAAAAAAAGTCAGAGTCCTCGAGCTCAACTTTAAGTTGTTGGAGACTAAGAAGCAGTAGCCAAAAAAGTGGAGGAAAACAAGGAGTGAAGACTTTCTGAAGGCAGGCGAAGAAAATGATTGAAGAAGTAGTGACCCTACCAATAGAACTTTCTGTGATGATGGAAATGTTCTATCTCTCTGCTGTCCAATATACAGTAGCCATTAGCAATGTGTGGCTATTGAGTACTTGGAATGTGGCTAGTGTGACTGAGGAACTGAATTTTTCATTTCATTTAATTTTGATTAATTAAAATTTAGATCTAAATAACCACATGTGGCTAGTGCCTGCTGTATTGGACAGTGTGGTTCTATAATGAGTACATATTACTTTGTTGCTTTATTTCCAAGGTTTATTTTTCCACTTTTAAAAATTGAGGTATAACATATAATAAAGTGTACAAATTTTAAGTTTGTAGCTTGATGAATTTTGAAAAAAAAAAAAGAAGTAGTGACCATCTTTAACCAATACCTCTGTTGGGTCAATTAAGATACATACTGAGAAATGACCATTGGCTTTTCAGCATGGAGGCCATTGGTAGACTTGACAAAAGAAAATTTGATGGGCTTGATTTCAAGTGGGAGTGGGAGGAAACATGTAGAGACAAGTATAACCAATGCCTTTGAGGAGTTTGCTGAACGGAGATGAGAATGGTACAAAAAGATATCGGATACTGGTTGGGAAGAAGGAACATTTTTCTTTTTTAGTTGAGGAAAATAATAGAAAGAATTGCCAATTTGAAATATCTGGTAGAGAGTGAAAAAGGCATGATAAAGAAGGAAAGTTGCATTTCATTTAACGTGATGTAGATGTAGAGAATAAGGAACTGGAATGGGACGTTTTTAATTATCTTTTTGTGAATAATATGGTGAGTGTAACAGAATAAAACTATAGGGTTGTTAGACATCTTCTTCTCACTTCCTTACTCCCTGGATATTTAAGATGATTTGGTGCACATGTCGTGACTTGATATACTTCAAATCTATTCATGTCTCTCTCTCTCTTTTTTTTTTTCCAGTATTTTTGTTGATACAGTTAGCAAAAACCAGTTAAACACGTATTAGCGGTTAATGGAAAAGAAAAAAATGAGAAATTAATAAAGGCAAAGAAGGCAACAATTAACCCTAGTTACTCTATAAAAAGATTAGCAAGAAATTCCCTTGATATCAAGGCATTTAGCATTTTGTAGTAAAAAATATAGTTGGTATCAGCTGTCTTTTTGTCATGATGCCTCTCTCTCCACCTTCTCCACTCTGTTTGCTGTAGTTTCTCATGCATGTAGCTTTCAGTTGACTTAGGTCAATGGGCTGCCCCAGAGAGACTAAGAGGGAAAAGTGTGGTCAGCGTATTTATCCCCATCCCCTCTCAGCAGCCTGGTGCTGTGCTGTCCATAGCGAAGGTTACTACTCCTCCTGGGAGGCAAACTATATGGCATTGCTGCTCAAATTGTGCTTTGCTGACCAGTATGGCTCTGTCAGTTATTGTCACAAGCCTGCAATGAACTATGCACAAAAATGGTGAGCATTTTTGAAACATAGAAAATGTTTTAGCAATTTCACAGGGTAAATTTATATCTGTCACATCTAATAATACCAAAACTAGACTTGTATTTAAAGTATCTTTTTGCTTCATTTTTCTAGCGATTGATTTTCATTTTCCAAATTTTAATTTCACAAATTTCTAGTAATTTATTTTCTTTTTAATTGACCTTAATTTTCAAGTATTGATCTTCAACAGACTGGAAATGTGGAAAACAAACAAGCAAAGAATTAAACCTGATTCTTTAGCATGGTTTGAGAAGCCCAGCTCTATGGGACTTTCTCCATGAAAGTCCCATCCTATTTATCCTTCAGGTTTATGAGCATTAACCACTCGTTGCTTCTAAGCTAGAAGTTAGACACCATCTCTGGTGTTCCCACACACTCATCTTTGTCAACGGTGTCTTTCAAAAAGAGAATCCAAGGGGTCATCAATTTCCAGCTGGGACCTAATAATAAAATTTTCATTTTAATATGAAACTTCCTTTTAGCTGAATGAAGACTCAATTCTTGGTAGAAGTAGAGAGAATCTCACGTGGATTTCATTTTCAAGTGAAATAAGTCAATATCTGTCCTGTCTCAAAGTGCTTGTTAGATAAGAGGAAGCTTTTCATGTGTAAGAAGTTGAACACTGCAGCAAAACGTTTATTGTTTTCACTGAAACCCAAAGTGTGTCTAGGGGCAGATCAATATTTCTCATCTGGACTCCACAACAAGCCTTTACCTCACAGAATTCTTCCTATTCTCACAAAGTCAATTTTTGAGGCTGAACGTAAGTTCCCCTGAACAGGTCTGTCATCTGGTCCCGCACTTGTGTTGAAAGGGAGGGAAACTTTCAATTTTGGTTCTGCAGTTCATCCAGGTGGTTTTCAATAAGACTCGAGATTTTCTGATAGATTGCTTGCTCTGAATCTCCTGTGAGAATGGAAACATTTCAGAATTTCCTTTTGCGACGCAGTCTTTCCAGAGATCTGTTTCCTTCTCAGTCACTTGAAGACAAAACATGTGCCTGTGGTCATGTAGATTCTTGTCCGTCTGGTTCATGTGATGAGGCTCTTCTTCTTAGTAGGCTATGCTCGTCAGCTGCCCTTCCTCTCCACAGCAGACAGAATATATGGCCTCCTATTTTCTTAGGAGTGTTCCTAAAATTCACCTTTCACTTCAGATATCCTGGTGAGAAGTCTTCCTCTGCTAAGCCACTAGATTACTCACTGTTGCAGGAGAATTAGGCATCTGTTATTCTGGTTTCCATATACTTTTGAACATCCTCAGTTGAACTAGCCTTACAGCACCAGCCATTATGTAACATCTTCCAGAACTATTTTTCATTTCCTATCCAAGTGTTTTTACCAAAAATTTCTCTCTGTGAAGAAGGCAGTGTGTAATGGAACATCAGTATTTTAGTTGTTTGTTTGCAGTGAAAGGAGTGAAACATCTAAAAACCAAACATTGATTAATGGGCATCATCAGTACAGACACCAACAAAGTACCTCCGAGATAAACTTTTTGTTTCCAGATGAAGACAAAACACTAAATATGTTTAAGCTTCTGCTAGTTTGGGGCAGCTTACTGCAAGAATAATATAATGTTGTGGAATTTCACCATTACTTGCAAATCTTATGTTGAGGAGAATGATTGCCCACTTAGCCCACTTGGTTCTTTTGGCTGGTCTAACAATTAAATTGACACAACAGATTAATAGAAGAAAAAAAGGAAAGGCAAATTTAATTTATATGTACTGAGGGCTCATAGAAATAAGACCTAAGAAGTGGCCAAAGCAGGCAGGTTTTACACCTTTTTTTTTAAGTACTTTTTAGACAAAGAAATTTAAAATCTGTGAGGAATTGGCAGGACAAAGAAACTTGGGCTTGGGTGCTTAATTATGGAAGAATCTAAACAGAATTTGGGCTTGGGGTAGTAAATTAGTAAAGAAGTATAATTGGCCCTCGGTATCACAAGGAATTGGTTCCAGGACCCGCCGTGGATACCAAACTTTGCAGATGCTCAAATCCCATAGTCCACCCTCCATATCCCTGGATTCAACCAGCCACAGATCATGTAGAATTTATTGAAAAAAAAAATCTGCATATAATTGGACCCACACAATTCAAACCCACGTTGTTGAAGGGTCAATCATATCAAGGTCTGTCTGCACAGCTTTCTCAGCCCTGGATTCCCTATCTCTGATGATAAGGATGTCTCTATACCTCCTGATATAAGGAGGGTGCCTTTCACATGGGAGATTTATTTCCTGTTTTCAGGGAGATGGAGGGAATGGAGATGGTCAGACAGAGGGTCGATATCAGCTGTTTCTCAGTTAACTTTAATCCAAAATAATCAGTATTTCACTTTGACATATTTTGGAATGGCCTCTCTTGAGCCCCAACACTTACAATGCTACACATCGCATATCTTGATACAATCAGTCTGGAGAGAAAAGAGTTGTTTTCCAGCTTCTCACAGTCAGCTTCCTTGGCATCACGTATGTGTCTTCAGCACTTACACTCGTGGTCCTGTTGGAGAAAGGGATCTTTTCAAGTTCTCATTCTTCATTGTGTCCTTGCATGTTACTTCACTCTAAATTTACAGGCAAATGCTATTAGGTCTTTACCAGTTGTGGACCTTTTCTCCTTCTGGGCAAAAAGTTCTGCTAATAAAGATCTTGTTTCCTGAGACTTTTTAAAGAATGTGACTTTTTTGTTTAACAAAGTCTTAACTGTGTTTGAGATTCCCAATAGCCACTTAAAATAATCAGCACCTTTACTCCTTCAAAAGCTCTGATTTGTAGTTAAGTCCTTCTTGGATTTGCAGAAGCCATTGTTGTCTTTGTACACTGTTTTTCACAGATATTTCATAATAGAAAAGGGCAACGTGGGTCACTAGCCCCTGTAAACCCCATTGGTAAGTAGCTCTTTTTGTGCATCTGGCCTTCTCGTGTGTCTTCTGTCACGCTCATGAGCTCAAGTGCCTCAGATTATCATAACTCTGCATCAGTAACCTCATTTGAACTGTCCATTGGCCAACAACTGTAACCATCCTTTTACATGTCACATCTTGTCTCAGAAATCACCTAGATGGGTGGGATGGTGGGGGGAGTGGGAGGGAGGTCCAAGAGGAAGAGGATATATGTATACGTGTGGCTGATTCACTTCGCTGTACAGTAGAAACTAACACAACATTGTAAAGCAGCTATACCCCAATTAAAACAAAATCACCATATCAGGAATTTACACGTCTGCAAAACACAACTCTTAAGAAAATACAAACAGAAGGAAATAATAAATAAATGAGGAAGCTCCAAAAAAAATTAAAAGTTAAACATTTTACAATACAGTTCGCCTTTGACCCATACCATCTGTGTTTCTAAGTCCTACAATACCAACAAAATGACAAAGCGGAAGCAGCTGAGTGGCAGCATATAAAAATGCCGCTTTTCAAGATGAAAAGACAACCCTCAGAATGGGAGAAATTGCCAACGAGGCGACTGTCAAAGGATTCATCTCCAAAATTTACAAGCAGCTCATGCAGCTCAATAACAAAAAAACAAACAACACAGTCCAAAAATGGGCAGAAGACCTAAACAGACATTTCTCCAAAGAAGATATACAGATTGCCAACAAACACATGAAAGAATGCTCAACATCATTAATCATTAGAGAAATGCAAGTCAAAACCACAATGAGGTATCACCTCACACCAGTCAGAATGGCCATCATCAAAAAATCTAGAAACAGTAAATGCTGGAGAGGGTGTGGAGAAAAGGGAACCCTCTTGCACTGTTGATGGGAATGTAAATTGGTACAGTCACTATGGAGAACAGTATGGAGGTTCCTTAAAAAACTAAAAATAGAATTACCATACGACCCAGCGGTCCCACTACTGGGCATATACCCTGAGATAACCATAATTCAAAAAGAGTCATGTACCAAAATGTTCATTGAAACTCTATTTACAATAGCCAGGACATGGAAACAACCTAAGTGTCCATCTACAGATGAATGGATAAAGAAGATGTGGCACATATATACAATTGGATATTACTCAGCCACAAAAAGAAACGAAATCGAGTTATTTGTACTGATGTGGATGGACCTAGAGTCTGTCATACAGAGTGAAGTAAGTCAGGAAGAGAGAAACAAATACCGTATGCTAACACATATATATGGAATCTAAGAAAAAAAAATGGTCATGAAGAACCTAGGGGTAAGACGGGAATAAAGACACAGACCTACTAGAGAATGGACTTGAGGATATGGGGAGGGGGAAGGGTAAGCTGGGACAAAGTGAGAGAGTGGCATGGACATATATACACTACCAAACGTAAAATAGATAGCTAGTGGGAAGCAGCCGCATAGCACAGGGAGATCAGCTCGGTGGTTTGTGACCACCTAGAGGAGTAGGATAGGGAGGGTGGGAGGGAGGGAGATGCAAGAAGGAAGAGATATGGGAACATATGTATATGTATAACTGATTCACTTTGTTATAAAGCAGAAACTAACACACCATTGTAAAGCAATTATACTCCAATAAAGATGTTTTTAAAAAATGCTGTTTTTAGTTTTTAAATCCCCCTCTATTATTTTCCACTTAAAGACCTTATTTGTCTCATAAAAATTAGTCAGAGGTGTGTAAGAAGAGTTTGGAAGAGTTAATGCAGGAAGAGACCAACGTTGCCAGGCTACGAACATCTCTGTACAGTGCAGTACTCACCATCTGTCAACGGGCATCTCTGTTTCTCCCCAAAAACTGAGATTGGATTTAGGCAAGCAACACGGTCCTTCTGTGCCTTGTTATGTGGTACTGAGAGACCTCTAACGAAACAGTGAATGCTGTATCACCCCATGGGCATGTGGCATGCAAAGTAAAAAAGAAAAAGAGCATTTTTTTAATCATGATTTCTTGTAGAACCCCTTAGAGAAAGTACATGGAATCTTAAGTTTCTAAAGAATCTCCACTGACACACTGTAGTCTAGAGGACAAAACAGAACTCACTGTACTTACTTTTATGGCTAACGTGTGTATGTGAGTTTGGCAAGGGTTCCGGTTGGGGTGTGAATATAACACTTAGATGAATTATTCAGGAGTTAGAAAGGGAGGGTGCACCCAAAAAATATGAGATATACATGACACATTTATTGATATTTTCAAATGTCTGTGAATTCGTGTTCTTTGAATTACTTCAAATGAAGTGTCTAAATAGATGTGATGAGATAGTAGATCTCAACAAATATCACATCTTGTTGGGCAAAAATTCATCTGAACCGTCCTCACTATAACACTTCATATTATTCGTTGAAAACAAAATGAAACTCATTAGAGCTGCTGGGTGGGTATATGTGTGTAAATATGTATGTGTGTATGTGAACAGTAATTCGGACGATTCAGCCATGAGTTATAAATATGTGGAAAGCAAGTGCTTAAACTAAAAGGGATTTACAAGGATTTACTAGTTTTTCTAATCGGAGAATGTGCCGCAGTCTTTAGACTGTCCACCAGATGGCAAGCTTTCACTAGTAATCAGCCAACCATGCCCTGACACTAACATTAACTCCGGATGAAAATCATCCCATCAATAGAATTCTTTGGAAGAAAATACTGTAACATCAATCATATATTGAAACAAGTAAAATTATTTCTAAATACTTTTGATTTTTTTACAAACATGGTTTTCTTTCGAATTTGACTTTAAATTGACTTTAGCCAATATTAATTAATCATAATTGAAAAGAAAATAGCTCCAAAACATTACCTTAATCTCACCATAATTCTCCATACTTCAGATCACCAATCTACATCATTTAATTTAAATAATTCTGGCCAATTGTTTCTATGCGTCCATGAATACTTTAGTTTTGAATAAGACTTTCAAAGTGTCGAAACACTTTCCTCCACATTTTCCCCTCATAAGACTCCTTAGAGGCAGATATCGTTGTATTAATAAGAAAAAGGAACCGCAGGGAGGTTGCGTGCCTTGTTTAACTAATATATTTACTTTCATAATTATAATCTGCAGAATTCAATCCTAGAACAATGTGCATTCTTAAAATATTTAAAAGTGCAGAAAGTAAAATGTAGAAAAAAAAGCAATAATGATTAGCACCTAGCTTTATCAAATCTTAACAATGGCCCTATTTGCTTCAGATTTTTTTTTCTAAGTGAATATTATAGAAAGAATTGAAGCCCAATTAAACCTTCCCAAACTGGTTCTCTTTCCTCCCATTCTAGAGGTGATACTTTGAAAGTAATCAATATTCTATGTGGGGCATTTATTTCTTGTGCAAGTTTTATAATACAATTTCATATTCAGCATTAATCAATTGTATGGATTTTGTTAGTATCGTGCTACTGTGTCATGTATGGTTCTGCATCTTTCATTTATTTACATAACATGGTCGGTGAATTTTATTCAAGTCGATAGGTGTAACTCTATTTTCCTATTTTAGGAAGTTATAAAATTTTCTTTTACAACTATAAAACAATTATAGATGTTCTTGTAAATGATTATTTGACCTAATTTCCATTTTACAGAAATGATAAAACATATTGCTGTGCTTATTTACTTGTGAACATATGTAAGAGTTTGGTGGGGTGTTTTTTTTTGTTTGTTTTGGGGTTTTTTTTGAGTAAATACTTAGAAATGGAATTTTTGGTTCAAAGCTTAAGTATATGATATACATTACAATATTTTTTCTTCTAAAACAAATATTCTTGTATTAAACTTGCTATCACTTGGTATTAAATTTTAAGACAAAATTTTAAAATGTCGTCAATGAAATTGTTATATATTAAGCATGGATTCTTTGCTTCAAACCAAATGCAGTCAGAAGGCCAACACACAAACTAGATGGTGTGGGGTAAAGTGTGTCCACCCAAAAAACATATGCTGAAGTCCTATCTCCTAGTAACTCAGAATATGGCCTCATTTGGAAAGAGGGTCTTTACAAAAGTAATCGATTTAAAATAAGGTCCTTAGTGTGGGTCTTAATCAAATATGACTGGTATCATTATAAGAAGGGGAAATTTGGACATGGAGGCAGACACCCCTAGAGGAAAAAAGATAGAAAGAGACATAGAGAGAAAGCCACGTGTAGATGGACAATTGGAGTGATACTTCTATAAACCAATGAGTGCCGAAGATTGCTGGCCAGCCACCAA
Organism: Monodon monoceros; assembly: GCF_005190385.1. Classification (NCBI taxonomy): domain Eukaryota; kingdom Metazoa; phylum Chordata; class Mammalia; order Artiodactyla; family Monodontidae; genus Monodon; species Monodon monoceros. Next base: position 9,466,516 of record NW_021703765.1, on the reverse strand, counting down.
AAACCTGAAAGAGGCAAGGAAGGATTCCCCTACAGGTTTCAGAGGGAGCACGGCCCTACCAAAACCTTGATTTTGGACTTCTAGGCTCCAGAACTGTGAGACAGTAAATCTCTGGTGTTCTAGGCCAGTAAGTCTGTGGTACTTTGTTACTTCAGCCCTAGGAAGCTAATAGAGTTCCCAAAGTTTCCAGCTTCTTGTATACACATACCTTCTCCCAATTATGATGTTAAAGAACTAATCTAGGTACTGCTGTGAAGGGGTTTGGCAGATGTAGTTAATGTCCTAAATCAATTGAGCTTAAAATAAGGAGATTTTTTAGCTTATGACATGAACCCATCCTGTGGAGTAGAGGATGGGAGTGATGCATCTACAAGCCATGGAGTGGCAAAGATTGCAGACAAAGCACCAGAAGCTGGGACACAAGAGGGAACAGCTTCTCTCTAGTAGCCCTGCAAAAGAGTCATCTCTGCCCACATCTTGATTTCGGACTTACAGCCTCCAGAATGGTGAGAGAATAAAATTTGTGTTCTCCTAAAGCACCAAATTTGTGCTACTTTGTCACAGCATCCTTAGGAAACCAATATGCCACATACAAGTGAATCTGTTTTGCCAAAGCCAGTCCGGGCTCAGCAGCCTGGTCACTCTTTCTCTGACCTCACTTCTGACCTCTGTTCCCTGAGCTTTTCAGAAGATACATTTGAGAAAGATAGTACTAAATTATGTATCCTGAGAGACTTGAAAAAAAATGCAAATTACCTTTGATGAAATATCTTTAAAGAGATTCTTTGTAAAGTTTAACTCTTAATAACAACATGAAAGTGTAGCACAGAAGCAGTCTATAAATTTATGGGACAGCTTTGTGGTCTTATTTAAACTAGACTAGACAAAATACTATGCAAGAAATGTATGTATATTTACAGAAAATACGTCTACGTTTGCAAATGGTACTATGGTCTCTAATGGTGAGAAAGGGTAAAAATCAGATTATTCTTTCTCAATCAGTTTAAACCTATCTATCCCTGGCAAATTACTTGCCTGGAATCATTAGTCACAGCCTCCTACAGTTCCCTAACCCAAAATGAACCAGTTGTTTGTTTCCAGATTGTCTTCTGTCCTGTTCTCAATAGTATTCATCATTAAAATTGGTATATAGGTGATAGATTTCAGTATGAAGAGTGTGAACTCAGGAATCATATTCTGTGTGATCTTGGACAAATTACAACTATATTTATATACTATATATATACTACTACATAATTTTCCCCATCTGAAAAATGAAGATGATATGTTTACCTCCTAAACTAAATAGCTTCACATATGTTTACACCCAAAGAAAATACATGACACATATTGTTTGGTGAATATTAGCTATTTTTATGCTGTGCCATGTAATTGTTAAATTTATATATTCAGTACTTTTAAATGTATATATAGGTAATACTATATATATTTAATGATAGTATTAATAATATATGTATCTGTTACTTTATGGATCACTGTAAGGAACTAAAATATAGCATGACTCACTCATTCTATAAAATTCATTTAATATTTTTAAACCCTGTAAAATCTTTTCTTACTGTCAGTTTATTACTGAAATGAAAATTGGATGAGACATACCATTAGGTATTAAAGATTATATCACGATCCTTTTAGAAAACATACATTGGCAAATTGGTAAGAAGCTTAGGAAGATGAGACTTATAAACTACACCAAGTATATATTTCCAAATGAGACAAACAGTTCTTGAAAAAGAAAACAGAACTGAGATGGGAAATCACCTAAAAGCTCAGTGTTTGAATTTTCTTATCCATAAAAAATGTAGAGCAAGAGATTTTTATGCTCCTTTCCAGTTCTGAAACACTATTTCTTTATTTCAGTGCCTAACTGAAGTTAAAATAATTATATTCACAACATTTCCAAGTCTTTTTCATAGCAGAAGTATGTTTTACTTAAAATATATGCACTTTTTAATATTTGCCCTGTCTTACCTAGGCAAAAATATACGACTATTTGAGCATTTGTGCTAGATTGTTGTATAATAAACATGAAAAGAAAAAACCTTATATAAGAGTACATATTTTAGCCCTGAATCTAAATTTTGACATTTTTCATATGTATAGGAACAATAATTTTAACCAAGCTTCTTACAGGAAGATGATATTTGCTCAGTTCCTAATATCTTTATCTGTCAAGAATTAAATAAGTCTCTTAAACCAGGAAGTGGAGAGTCCACGTCAGAATACAGCTTGTGAGAAATTTCAGTGACAGCAAGAGGAACGGACTTTTTGGGGCAGAGAGAGATCTTCAGAGGATACAAATGGGTCTATGTCCTTCTCAGGGAACCCACTGCCAAGCCCACCTGCCCCACAGCCTCAGGGTTGGTAAGGGACAGTGCAGTGGGATAGGGCAGGGAAGCTCTGTGGAAACGAAGGGTAGCTTAAAGAAACTGAGAACACCTGTCAACCTTCTGCCTCCCTGCCATCTTCAGTCCCAGGCAAGCGCAGCTTAAATGGAGGAGGATTTCTAGGTGGGTGCTGGATCACGAAATAGTGTGAAAAAGAATTTTCTATGTGCCTACATGCCCCTCCTAGAGGGAAAGGGTGGGGAAGATTTTCGCTTGTTGAGAAGACTGTAGATTGGGAGAGCCCAGTGTCTGGAGGAAGCAGCAGAGTATGGGAAACTAGAGATATAATAAGGTTTAATGTCTCCATAGGAAAGTATGGTAGCACCCCCTACACCAAAAAAACAGACACCCGGGAACCAGATTGTATCAGCCTCACTTCCAGAGAATTCAGAGAGGACCAAAGGATTTGTTATGTATTTAGTCTACATACTAAATACTATACTGTAGCTAATGTCATAATATAACTGGGGAAAATAAAATTGTGTAAGTCTAAGATGTGGCTAAATTACTGTAGAGTTGTTAGAACAGAATTAGTTTTTGCTTCTGGATAAGATAGAGTCAGTTCTTTCAGCTCATTGCTCCCAGAGAGAACAAATAGAATAGGTGAATAAAGTACAAACATCGTATTTTTTCCATATATCAAATTGCTGAGGGAGTACAGGACTAAGGAGATGAAGATTTCTATGGATGGGACAATGTATGAGTTGGGAATGCGCAGATCCCTTTTTTCCTCCAAGAGCAACGTATCAATTCTTGGCATGGCCTGTAGCCTGGGAATCTAGGCTTGGACCAGAAAAGGGTCGCTGCTGGGGGACAAACTACCCAGCAATCCTTCAGGGAGCTTTATGGGACTGCAGTGAAATATTAGAAACTTCAGTTGTCACAAACACATGTTCAGTTTCTACCAAAATCCCTTGGTGAAACCTGCATTTGGAGGAGGTCAGAGACTAAAGAGTTAGGCTGAAAAAACTCTGAAAATCATAGTAGATTTTCCCTCGTTCCCATTTAATGCTGTACACACAAATATCTGCCCGAGAGAAACACCAGAGGAGAGTTGAGGACCCTAATAGGAAACGTGAACCTAGAAGAATCTCCGTAGCCATTGTTCCCTGGACGTGCACTGAGAGCAATGGTACTTCAGAGGCCAGGTCCTGTCCCTGGATGAAGTTGGCATCAGCAGCGCTGTTGCTTGTTGTAGAGCTGGAAGGGCCTTCAACAAGCTATGCAGAACAAAGAGCATGAGAATTTGAGGAATGAACCTCTGAAAATCAGAGTGGAATTTCCTCCAACCTATCAGTGTGGAGGTCTGAATAATTCGTCAGATTCTGAATTGAAAGCTCTGGAGAGCCGGAAGTGCGTCAGGAATAGGGACAGACTAGAAGTATGCTGGGGAAGCAGCACGGACCCTGCGCTCACTGCCCCCGGGCTGTGGCGGAAGGTTATCACCGTCTGGACCACTGCGGTGTAAACAGTCTATGGAGCGTGTGATAAAAATGCACTATGAATGCTGACAGGTAGCATCGTACGGACAAAAATCAAAAGAAAACTCTAGAATAGGAGCGAAACAAGAAGTGGTGTTCATAGTGATGCTGGTGGATGAGGATGTTAATGAGTTAAAATAAATGAGTAATATATTCCAGAAAAGAGAAAATGCAAACTAGATAAAAGGATGGGAGAAATGTAGCCAGATAATTGAAATTTTAAGAAATATAAAGTTATTATAAACAAATTTGGAAATTGCAAAACACAGTATCTGAAATTGAGAAATCAATGGATGGGCTTAACCACTGATTGTGTACTATAGAATTCAGGATTAATAAAATGGAAAAGTTGTCCACAGAAAATATCCAAATTGGATACAGATAGAAAAAATATAGGGGCTTCCCTGGTGGCGCAGTGCTTGAGAGTCCGCCTGCCGATGCAGGGGACACGGGTTCGTGCCCCGGTCCGGGAAGATCCCACGTGCCACAGAGCGGCTGGGCCCGTGAGCCATGGCCGCTGAGCCTGCGTGTCCGGAGTCTGTGCTCCGCAACGGGAGCGACCACAACAGTGAGAGGCCCGCGTACCGCAAAAAAAAAAAAAAAAAAAATAAAAAAAACAAATATATATATATATATATATATATATATAGAGAGAGAGAGAGAGAGAGAGATCGTATATAATACAGATAGAAAATATGCATACACAGTAGACAAAAATCATGAGACATGTGAGTCACTCTCAAAAGTTATACAGTTGAAATCTCAGAAAATTAGTTGAAAAATGAATTGGTAAGAATTATTTGTAACAAATTAATGACATCAACTCACAGAGTCAAAACAAGCAAACAAGAAAACCTATGAGAATTCCATGCAGAAATATTCTAACAGCACTTATTTAAACATAGGAACAAAAAAAAAATGGGGGGGGGAGAAAGGGAGGAAGGAAGGGATAAAATCTTAAAGGTAAATAGATGTTTTAAAAAATAGAACTACTATATGATCCAGCAACCCCACTTCTGGGTATATACCCAAAGCAATTGAAATCAGAATGTGCAAAATATATCTGCACATCAATGTTTATTGCAGCATTATCACAATATTTTAGGAAACAATCTAAATATCCATTGATGGATGAATGGATATAGAAAATGTGGTAGATACACACAATGGAATATTTTCCAGCCTTAAAAAAGAAATTCTGTCATTTATGACAACATGGATGGACCTGGAGAACATTATGCTAAGAGAAGTAAGCAGACACAGAAAGACAACTACTGTATTATCTTACTTATATATAGAATCTAAAATAGTCAAGCTCATTGAAACGGAAACTAGAATGATGGTTGCCAGGGCCTGGGGTGAGGGGAAATGGGAATGTGATAGTCAAAATGTACAGTTTCAGATATATGACATAAGTTCTGGTGATCTACTATACAACACAGTGCCTATAGCTAACTACCACATTGTACACTTAAAATTTGTTAAGATGGTAGACCTTATGTTAAGTGTTCTTAGTACTACTACTACTAAAAATAATGATAATAATAATAAAAGGGGCTGAAGGAAGCTTTGGGTGGTGATGGATATGTTTATGGCTTTGATGTTGGTCTTGGTGTCATGGGTGTATACTTATCCCCAAATCATCAAGTTGCATGTATTAAGTATAACACCTTTTTATATGACAATCATACCTCAATAAAGTGGTTTACAAATAACTAATACCTGTACATTCTATGATTCAACAATATCAGACTGCTTACATCACAAAAGAAATGATAGAAACCAGAACGCAATAATATGGTACCTGTATGGTGCTGAAAGGAAACTTTCCACCTAGAATTCTATAAATAATGGCTTCTTTAAAAATTAGGAAAAATATGGATATATTCTAACAGACAAAACTGAGACAATTCATCTTCAACGGTATAAGTTAAGAAATGTACAAATGGGAATCCTGAAGGCAAATAAAAAGAACCCCAATGGAAGCAGAAAAATCAGGGAGGAGTAAATAGTACTATAAAGGTAACGATGTGGTAAAATTAAAAAATATATATATATATATATTCACATACACACACATATATCGTTTATTAATTGTGAAGTTTAAAATATATTATAATGCAATACAAAATTTAAATGTATATTTAAATTAAATTTATAAATACAAAAATTATATTTAAAGTTAAATGCATAAAATAGGAATAAGGTAAAACAAGTTAAATAGGAATAAGGTAAAACAAGTTACCATGCCTAGGGTTTCTATTATTATCAGGATAATGGTAAAGTAAGAAGTCAAGCATAGGTGCTGTAATTTCTAGTGTGATCACAAAATAATAGGGAATGTATGTATATAGAACAAGTAAATAGAAGGCATTAGAATAATTTTTAAACATTTGATTAATCAAAATTAAGCAAGAAAGAAGCAATAAAGCAATATAAAAGAATCATGGAATAAAAAATAAACAGTAAAATAGCTAATAAAAATTCAAATAAATCAGTAATCACATTAGATTTAAATGGACTAAATGAAGGGAATAAGATTTTGAGAGTAGATAAAAATATACCCTACTAAATTCTACTGAAAAGAGATGCTTTTTAAATATAAGCACAAAAAGTGGTTGAAAGTAACAGAATGAAATAACATACATCATGCAACATTAACCAAAAACAAGCTGATGTAGCTATATTAAAAGCAGAAAATGCGGACTTTACAGCAAGAAATGTAATTTGAGATTAAGAATGTGTATGTCATAGTGATTAAGGAATAATATACTAGAAAGTTTTCAGAAGACTAAAATTATGCCTTCAAAGTATATAAAGCAAAAAATTTAAAAAGACAAAAGGAGAAAAAATACATCTTAATATCTATTGGAAAAAGAAAACAGAAAAAGATCATTGACCTAAAAACTTATTTCAAAAATTTGACCTGATATTAATAATTGCAAAGTACATAATCTTTAAAAGATATATGGAATATATACCCTTACCTAATATATTGATATGTTGATGCATATAAGAAGCATCAGTATACTTGGAATTACTGATTCCAAGGGCTGGACTTACTCAGAATATATATCTAACCACTGAGTAATTAAGCTGGATATCATAATAAAAATATAAATAGAAAATACCCAGCTGTCTGAACATTCAGCAATATAGTTTTAAATAATTGATTAATCAAAGAAAAAATAAGAAATTATAAAATATTTTCAACTGAATGAAAATTAAGATATAGTATATCAAAACTGATGAAATGAAGATAAAAGTGTTTAAAAGCTACTTTACAGTGTCCAATGCATACGTGAAAAGAGTTCTTAATTGTCATGAAGAATAGACTCTAATTTTTCTGTTTTTCATTAGAAGATGCTCTCCTCATTTAGTAAGCACAATGTTTTTCTATGGAAATAAAGCACATATTCAAAGATTTCACCACTTCCTGCAACTGGGTCCTTTGCCATGTGACCTTCAATTTCTTCCCATTAGAGGCAGAGGATCCCCACCCCTTGAGTATAAGCTGGCCCATGTGACTTGCTTTAACCAGTGGGATTTTAACTGTTGTGATAAGAGCAGAAGCCCAAAGTGTGCCTGTATGATTGAGCTTGCTGTCATGAGCCTTAGCCATTGCCAGGAATAGAACTTTCCCCCGATGACCGCTGCTTCTTCACTCTGAGCTCCTACTAAGCAGACACCAGCAGACCTGAGCCCAAACTACAGCAAGAACCAAGCTCTGGACGAGCAGCTTGAAGCAGAGGAGCTGACTTGAGCCCCAGCTGACCTATGACTTGTTCAGACACATGAACAAGAAAAAATAAATGTTCCTGTTCCTTTCAGCCTTAGATTTTTGGGATAATTTGTTATAAAGGAAATTTGACAGGTACACTCACTAAAAAATATCTTGGAACAATAAACAACTGTGAATAATATTAGTTGATTACAAATACATGGAAGGATCACCAGGCAATGACCTATTTTTTGGTTCATCAACGTATATACCAATTTAAATTTCTCTCAATTCTAGAGCAAGTATGAATATTTAGATTGCTATTACATGAATAATGTATGTGTATGCATTTATTCAATCTTATTTTAAAATATTTAATATCTAAATTCATCTGTTTCTTTTCAGAACTAAGTGGTTCTTTTAGTGAGAGGTTAATAAAACATTGAACTCCCACATTTAAAATAATCTTAAAAAATAAAATTCATGTGCTAAAATTTTCCACGTCAAAGAACTTACACTTAAATTGAAATAACTAGTGGAATGTTTATTAAGCCTCACAATCCATTTTAGTTCCAATGGTAGCAGTTTTATCATGGGAATGTGCGACCACTATTTTCCCTGTTACGGTCCTCAACTGAAAAGTAATTTATTTCTTTAGATTTCTTGTAGTAAATTCGGTCATTTGTACTGCAGTGTGACCTAAGCCAGCCTTTCAGTTTGTTTTACTAATAAGACATATTTCTGGCACATTCTCAGATTTTGTCTGACAAACGAGCTTAGTGAGAACAGGAGCAGAACAAAGAGTCAATACTATTTTTCTCGCTTATTGGCTTCCAAACATCTCAGGATACAAACACGAAGTGAACTGTAAACTGTTCAGCATATCTCTAATTGCTTTTGTGATGCTATTCAAGTGATGTCAGCAGGAGCTACACCAACTGGCTTTCTTTGGCCACTCAGATTGCAATTGTCTAAGCCTGGAAACCAAAGAATCAATAACTGTGAGAATTTTTTTTTTTTAAGTGGAGCACAAGAGGGAGATAGAGTACCTCCCTTCAAAACGTTCCTCCCCCCCGCCCGCCACCCATTGTTACTGTTTTCCATTAGAAATCAGCCTCTTGGACCAGCAGAAGGTCAAGACCTGCCCAACATGATAAAAATTCTGAGCTTTTCATTCAGCCTTCTAAAGGAAAAGGAAAAGGGTTGCCTCATTTCTAGTTAAGACTTAAACATGAAAACTCAGACGGGTGTACATAATCTATGAAATCATGTCCTTTACAGAGAACAGGTTGGAAATATGTGGTCTTAATAATTTTGATATTGATTTTTTAGAATTATCTGAATTAGCAGTTGAGTACAGGTATCCAAAGTGATTTTATATAAATTTAAAAAATCAGTTTTAACAGTAAAAAAATCTAAATTTAGTCTAACACCATATTGTGAAAGATGCCTTTTAATTTCATTGAAAAGTAAATATTACTATTTAGAGCATTTAAAAAAATAGTTCCATTAAACTGTTGGTTGTGTTGCATGGAATGAAATATTTGAATCAGTTTCATATCTGAGGCATATTTGACCTTTAAACTATTTGCCTTTTTACTTGAAAGAAAATCATAAGACATATTAATCTAAAATTACTTTTATGTAATTAAAAGTCATCTTAAAACTAACAAATATATTTAATTAAAAGTGGCACTTAGAAGAAACCTAAATTACTCTGTATTAGTTTTATATGGCTTTCCACCAAAATGTTTATCTACATTAGCTTGAAATTTTATTTATTTAATACTCAAATTCTTTACCAATTCATCATATATATATTTTGTTAAACTTTGACGGTACTGTTTTACATGGTTAAAATCATTTAAGTAAAGAATCATTTTATTGTTTTAAAATAATTTTCAGATTTAGAATGTCCTTAATTCTTTTAAATATATGAACCTACATTTTAAGGTATTATATTGTCTTGTCACATTACATGTTCTATACCTACAGATTCCTTTTTTTTTTTTTTTTTTAACTCTTGACCATATTAGTATCACAGCCCATTATCTGAATACCATCTAAATATGTTTAGGGGATGTTAACTATTTGTGCCTATACATCTTGACAGCATAGGTAACAAGTGTGACTGCTGAGTCACAACTCTTTTCTTTCTTAAACAACCCTTGGCATCATGGATCATTTTGATTTGTTTTTAAAGCTTGTGTAAGTGTTTGTTTTAGGAATTTTATTGATCTTACCAATGATTATGAACATTCACAGCATAGCTTCAGTACTCTATTTTAAGCACAAATTTGTTTTTTTTTAAAATACAGATAAAAATAGATCATTAAGAGTATCAAACAAACAATTTGCCATTCAAATTGCCTCTTTTTATATACTTAACAAAGAATTTACTTCATCTAAATATTCAATTTGACTCATTTCCTTTGTTCAATTAAGAGGCCCAGTTTTCCAATATCACTTGCTTATACACAGTTAGGAAATAAGATTCCTATTTAAATAAAATTATGTATCTCAAAATCCAGGTAACCAATACAAATGATAAAATTAGTCATTTCAAATTATTATGAGTCAGTCCTATTTAACATACCCATTATGAGCTTTAAGAGCAGCTCAAGGGTGCTGAAATTTCTTTTATTTGTTTATGATCAGTTAGTGGTTGTCATTCTTTGGGGGTATGACCTTTTGCAAGTTCAAGATGGTTAGAATATGAAGGAGAGATATTTTTCCCTTCTTGCCACTGCTGGCCAAGGAGATGATACCTGCATGCACAAGAGCTTCCTTTTCAAAGGAGACTTAAATCGGACTGGAGGTGCCTGCACAAGTGATGGCTTTCCAGCTGTTTTTCTTAATTTTTCCCTTTCTTTTTTTGTCTTCTCTTTTCTATTGAAAATGGAGATTGAATTGGAAAGTTCAACCTCACTTGAGCAAATATCTGGATCTGTGACCTAGAATAGCTTCCCCTACGCAGTCAGGCAATACCTCCCTTTTCTGTCTTGTTTCTGTCTTCTGATATTGGTGTGTCTGTGTGCCTCTTGTCCCTTTTTAGTTACAAAATTGAACACACTGTTTTTGATATATCATTGAAGATAAAAATCATCACCTTTTGACTTGTCTTAATTTTATGCTCCTTGAACTTATATGACAGTAAAAAGAGCCCACTTTTTGGTATGGTACAGCCCATTCCACTGTAGTTCTGCACGTTAGAGTAGAAAGCCACTTAACAGTTTTCCATTTGAACTCTAAACCAATTGCAAAAAAATGGAAGAGTCATATAGAGTTTAAAATGCCATCTTGGTTGCTGTTAAAAATGGATCAGACAGCTGCACTTGTACCCAAGGTCAAACTAGACTTCTCACCCCCTGCAATCAGTGAAAGACCCACCTAGCATTAAAGTGTTTCTTAGCTTTTTCTTTTGTGTTTAAATTTTCTCTGGGGAGTTGATTGAGAAGAGTGTTTTGTCAAGGAGAGTTTTGATGTATTAATGGGACAGTTACCTAAATATTATCTTTTATTACTGTTATCTCCATAATAGCACAAGTCATTAATAACCATTTTCTTTGCTTCTAAACAGTATTAGCACATAATTAGTACAAAAATAATTCATAATTATTTTTACAGAAATTATTATAGGTAATTGATTTCATGGAAATTACTGGGTCAGCCTATCTTATCCCCACATTTCCCTAGGCCCTTGGAACTATTCTAAATAACAAACAAGAATACGTACTAAATATAAAGACTTAGACACTGAATTAACATAGCATATAATGCATCATATATATCCAAAACTATGTGAGAGATTGTAAACAGGAACTAAAATTTCCCAGATAATCTAAGTTTTTAGGAAATGTTCATCTTACTATTGCATTTTACTGATATGTTTGAGTCTTAATGTAGAGTCGATGGTGACAGCGGTATTTTTTAATTGATGTATAAAGCAAAAACCTTTTCTAGACAAAATTACCCTAGGAAGTCTATTAAATCACCCAAAATGCATGTCATGAAATACATCATCTAGCAATAATTCCAAGTACTGTACAGCCAAATTTTTCTCCAAAACAGATTGTTATTTCTTTCATTATGCCCGGAGCGATATACTTGACCCGGGTTTGAAGGACACATTGTACACGTAGAGTTATATTTTGAGCAGTATTTATAGACAGAGAGCAACATGTGCATTGTAAAAGACCAAAGGGAAATTAAATGCTCTGAGGTACAAAGTATTCAAATATCCATTTCTCTCTCACTTTGGATTATGGTGAATTTGGATAACCCAAAGTATTTAAATCTTCCTCTCACACACATACAGTGTTTTACTGGTAAGCAGAGGTGTGTGTGTGTGTGTGTTTGTGGATGTAATGTTCCTGCATTTTTGGTCCTCTCCAGATTTTTGCTTTTGTACCTTCATCAAGTGTACAAACTCTCAACTTCCCAGAACTCAACTATATGTATCTGCTTTCATCAGGTTTATGCTATAGATGGCAGGGAAGAGAAGGAGGTACCCCATTCTTATTGCTAGTTCAAAGTGCAGCTCACATAGAAATTTATAAATGTGTAAGACATTTCTTTCAGATATGTTCTCACTAAACTGCTACCTTTCCTTTACCTTTTCTGAGGGCTGGAGAGAGAATTCTTTTATTACAAATATTTTGGGACCCACAGATTGTAGAAATCTTGTTATACTTATTATGTTCAGTTTTCTTTTGACTTGACATTCCCTTGTCACTGGAAGTTTTGGTATATTTCCAGTGGAGAAGATAACTTGATTTATGATGACAACCATCTCTTTTCTCTGTTCAAAAATCATTGTTGTGACATCTTTGATTTCCTTCCCATCTTCTCATATCATTCATCCAAGAAACTCTCATAAATAAATTCTTCTCTGATATTGCCTTTCTATAGGGTGTGTTATTAAAGCACATTCTTGAAAACAGACATGTTTTATGAAGTGTCTTTAGTGAAAAATCACTCATGGTGCATGGAAGTGTGTGTGTGCATGTGTGCACCTTTTTGTGTTGAAGAGTTTAGTTTTTCGACTAACACGATTAAATGAGTCAGAAAAAAATGACCTTTGAAATCGATGTGGCATAAGTGATTGACTTTATGTTCTTAGAAGAGAAGAGGACTAGATCCTTTGTCACAAAATAAAAGCTTTCTCATAATTTATCATTGATATTTTTGCATAGGATTTACGTACAAGAAGCTTACTGCAAATACTTCCTTTTTACCTTTAATATAACTATTAATAGAATTCTAAATCCCTCCATTAATCTTTTTTCTTCCTAATTCAAGCAAATTGACACTGAAATGCAGATCTATTCCACAAATTCCTCACCCTCCTGGGTCTCTGCAACTATATCCACTTCTATCATCAGACAATTTAAATGGCTATTAAATAGAAAGATAGCTGGGGCTTTCCATACACCAAGTAATTCATAGTAAAACTAGGTGTCATTTCTGTTTTACAAATTCATCTTTCAAATTTCGTAATACATTTTGGGTACAATCTTAACATAAAAGTATTGAAAGCTCAGCCCAGTGCATTAATTAAAATTAAATTATTATTTTGGAAGAGCAGTGCATAATGGAATGATTACTTTTGATAATAAAGTAAATTATGTTCCCCCAATATTATGAATAACTTTAGAATGTCTACTATTCATTAAATCGTTGTGTCAAAAACTGTACAAATTACCTTAATTTTCTTGTTTTTATTAATTAATTAATTTTTTGGCTGCATTGGGTCTTTGTTGCTGTGCGCAGGCTTTCTCTAGTTGTCGTGAGCAGGGGCTACTCTTAGCTGTGGTGTGGGGACTTCTCATTGCGGTGGCTTCTCTTGTTGCGGAGCACGGGCTCTAGGCACCTGGGCTCAGTAGTTGTGGCACACAGGCTCTAGAGAGCAGGCTCAGTAGTTGTGGCACACAGGTTTAGTTGCTCCATGGCATGTGGGATCTTCCCGGACCAGGGCTCAAACCCGTGTCCCCTGCATTGGCAGGCGGATTCTTAACCACTAAACCACCAGGGAAGTCCCCCTTAATTTTCTAATTTAGCCTCTTAGCAGGCCTTTAAAAATGTATTATTTACTCTATCTTAAAGATGCGGAAACCAGGGTTTAGAGGTCTTACTACTAGTCATACCTATTACACGATTTAATCATGCAACATCTGCATGTATATTATCTCAATATATGACAAATATATATATGTGGCCTTGAGATGCTACAGATTAAACACCATTTAAATGATCACATTAATGTAACTACTATTACTAATAATAATACCACTAACATAAATTTGTTGACAATCCTGAGTCTGATTCCTCACTATACTCCCCAAAACATGTATTACCTTGAAAGGATTTGGTATTTAGCAATAACAGTCACTGAATGATTTGTGGGACAGCTAGTCTGTAAATTGCAAGTTCTGCCATTACTAGCCTGGAGGGTCTCAAGAAGCAGTCACTCAGCAACACATCTGTGGATTCTACTCGACAATGGATTCTATGTTATTGTTAGCAGATAATTGTTCTTATATTTAAGAGGGGGAAGTCACAACCTATTGATGCTCCAATGCAGGCTCAACTTTCTTTCCAGAAAAATGTACAGAAAAAAGTCTTTATGTATTGTTTACAGGGATCCATTAACCCCTAAAATACTCTCAATGAGCATCAAAAGATCTATGAATGCCAAGTTAAGAACTCCTTTATCAGATTGTGCATCAGAAATTTTGAAAGCTTTGTACAGTAATTATAAGCTGAGTCTCAAAAGGTGAGAAGGCTTTGGCATATGGAACTGGATTCATCTACATATATATCTTGTCAGCCACCTTCTAATTCTCAGGAATCTCAAGTAGGATATCTATATTCAGAACATGGGTAGGCAAAGAAATCTCTCCTTACTGGTTGTCTCTTTGGCCCTAAGATCCAATACAAAACTTGATTTCTTATGAACAGACCTAGACTACCTGGAGAAACGAGAACCTATTTGGTCTTCTTAGATTAGTTGGCTGAACCTCTGTTCCAGCCTCAATTCATGGATTTATAATAAATTGGCAATATGCTCCACTTAATAAGCAAGCAAATCTCCCAGACACCACCCTACACCACATTCATGAAAGAGAAAATGAGAAGATTTTCTAAATATATGCTAATCTATACAAATTGTGCAAAGGTTCCATTCCCGTTATAGGTGACCTCATTAATGTCTTAACTATAACCGATCTATACAAAAAATTCCCCCTCCTTGAGAGTGAGCACAGAAAGCATAAAAAGAGAGTAATTTAATAATTGACAACAGTTCACCACTTTCTGTTTTTATTTTCTTGTTTTTTTTTAATTCAGTGAGTTTAACAGCCAAACATTGAGACTACAGGGATATTGATGTTTCCGAGGAGAAATGTAAGAGATGCTTTGTTACCTTAATGGAATCATGTACATAATTATCCTTATGGCTCTCATGTGTTTTTCTACGAATAATAAAAACAGGAAGCCTAGCCCTTTAATATATTTATAAATGTCATATTGATCCTGGCTGAAGAAAGTCTGATTTCCATTTGGACCAAACTTAAATTTATTTAAAATTATACTTCATATAATACAACAGAAAAAGGAGTAATTCCATTCTTTCTGTTCTTCTCTAATTAAGTGAAGCAATTACTTTAACAACTTTATTGGATTATACAATGTGCAACTCAAGATAGCATAGCTTAAGTGATATGGTTCCTGTTAAATGTGCATAACCTGCTACTCCACTATATCCCTGAGCAAATAAACATCCATGCATCTTTATGTAAACCCTTGAACTAGAGAGAAATTAAAGTTCACCAAGTTATCTGTCCTCTTCTCTTTCATATTGGGAAATTAAAGACCCAGGAAATATTCTTCTCTAAAGAATATTCTTGCCATATGAAGATTTACTCCCCAGCCCTAAAGTAGTCTACATAAAAGGTTGGTAGAACTGCATAGGGATGGTCAAGCTTAAGCTGCAATGACCTGAAATTTAGACACAAAACAGGGAATTAACTCCTTGAATTCTTTCTCTAGAAGTTCACTACAAATTCCAGACTTTACCACTTACAGAGAACATAATACGTTAAAGGTGGAAGTTCATGATAAGAAAAGAGAATAATTTCCACCACAGGTTTGTTTGATAGCTCTCATTAAGCCTTTACAACTAGAAAATTATGCTTGCTATTTAGCCATGCATTTTCTTTTTGAAGGTTGAGTAAGCTGAAAAGGAACTGTGATCTTCTGTTCCACGGAAGTTTGATGTACAAAAACGAACCTACTACCGCAATAAATCTTTATATGTACACACAACTGTATCTATACAACAGGAAGGAGGGATAAAGGATAAACAGAGTGGTAGAAACTGCACTGCACTGAGTCAGTCAGCAGATCTCTTGCCAAACAGATGCAGGTATTTGATTATTTGCAAGTCACCATTTCTCAATTGTTTAATCATTTGTATGATAAACAGATTGGTAGGACTCGCAAGTATTGTGAACCCTCCTTGCAGGTTTAATGAGCAAGAAATGATACTCTTCAGTTATAGTAATGTCAGCAAGACATCAAAACTAAAATTAGATTCAAATAAGATATCTTGCTATATCTATAAGCTAAAATAAATCATTTATAATAAAGGGCATTTGCCTCTTTCAAAGAAAAAAATCTCAAATCTTGTCTTCAAGTAAAACTCTTGAAGTTTCTAAAATAAATTTGAGAAGATTAAAACTCACAAATTCATTGTGCAATCCCAATGTCACAAAACACTATGATTCACCCCAGCAGCAAGGATTATTACTTGTATCATCCATTTCACATTGTATTCAATTGAATTGTAGTGACCAGAATTGGCATAAAGTAAATGATGTCAACCACTGACAAGAAAATATATAACAAAATTATTAGGAAAAAAGCATTTTATGTTTTCTAATACTCCAAGCTTGGATTCACATACTTATGCAATATGAGTTTCCAAAACAAGCTAATTTTTAAGCCCAGTGTGAAATCCAGCAGGACTGATGACAATTTCTTTTGACCTAAGGAGCTTCTTCTATTGTAGACCCTTTCTGTCTGTCTGTCTCTGTCTCTGTCTCTCTCTCTCTCTGTCTCCTAGTCTATGCTCAGGGCATAGAGGGAAAAATATCTCTACTTTCTCACCAGGTAAACTCCCAGAGGAAGACCCTAGTCCTGCAATGGTCACCTGTATTTTGACAGTAGTTTCAAGTATAGTGAAGCCCAAAATGCCTGTACATCTAAGTCATATCCTGCAATCCAGATTTTTATATTAAAAAATTAAAAATTCATACCCATAAGGCAGATTGCCACCTCTGTCTCAATTCTGAACTTAAAGGAAAAGATAGACCTTGCTATTAAACCCGAAAAGCCCCAACCCTTTCTTAAACTATAATTTAACCAAACTCAGACCACTCTTGTTAAATATTCTACATGATCTTCTGTGGCCCAACATATTTAGAAAAGTATAAATTGTTAGGTATATACTATAGGCTAAACACAGTACAAATTATTTGGCTTACTTAGTTATTATTTCAAATGTGCAAGGTAGATGTCATTTCTTCAATTTTTTATGTGAGGTCACTGAAGGTCAAAGAAAAGGATTATGATGTTTAGGGGCTCTAAGCCCTGAAAAGATTTTGTGTGTACTTCCACATGCAGTTAAAAAGAAATGCTAAACCATAAAATAAGTGTTAGCAACACTAATTAAATTTAATTTCCCATTACAACCACATATTTTTATAGCACTGACATTTTCTTTGTAAAGTTCCTTCTCATTCTTCTGGTTGTCCTGCTGCTTGAAGCCCACTACATGTGATTAGGCTCCCAATTAGACCATGGCACAGGAAGGTCAGAAAGGTTAAATAACTAGTAAGTGGCTAAGCCAAGAGTCTAAAGCCGATGTTCATTCTTCTGCAGTATATCATGTTTGTTCCTGAAGATTCCTGAAAATCCAATCCCACTTTGTCTTATAATTTCCTGTAATGTAAGAGATGAATTCCTTTTAAATTCCTAGGGGGCCCTGTTATTTTACATACTATTTATCAAAAAGTTTTATTATAAATATACTCCATTACATCACACTTTCTTCACCCCTTGGAACTAAAGGAGTTTCCAAATGTTTGCTTTTTTGATTTCCATCTAAAGAATGGTATACAATCATATTCATCCTACCCAATTTGAATGCATTCCAAAATATGTTCTGTTTTCTTAATGGTTGCCATCATTCTTTCTAAGTTTTTACAAACCTTTTATTCTATTTTTCAAGTAGCTTCAAAATCATAGTATCCCTTTTATCTTAAGTTCTTAACTCTCTAATATGTAAATTTGTGAGTTAACATAATTTTAGCACTAGCTACCTACATGTAGAAACTTATATTTGATTTATATTTATTACTTAGGGAGAACAGCTTAAATTTCTGTGTATACATTAGGTAATTTTTATAGTGTATAGATTCTCAGGGCACATGAAAAACAACTATTATGGAAGTGGCAGATGTGGAAACCCCAAATGCTCTTCAGTGATATGTTTTATGACAAATATGTATATACTAATACATCTATGAATCATTCAGTGGTCAAGCAGGTAGTTGACTCTTATCAGTGATATTAAGAGTAACCTAGGATATGAATATCAGTGCACTTTTTAATCCATAAGGAAGCTTCCCTTGTTAAATTATTTACTATGTACACCTTTCATATTTATAACATGTTTACAATATATATTCATATATATGCATTTGTAGGCATCTTTTTCTAAGAGCAATCTGAAGGTATTACCTACCTCTCCAAGGGGCTTTGAGTATCCAGAAGAGCACTGTGATAGGTGAATGAATGGAATCTAAAACAAAAGGCAGAATTATTGTTTATCTCTGTAGTGCACAATGTTTTGCTATAAGCACTGTCTACATTATCTGTTTCAATACTGGCCCTAAACATATACATATACACAATGAAACAAAATTTATATCCAATTATTTAGAAAATGCAATATGTGTCAATATGCTTCTGATTAAAAAAACAGTAAATTGAAGGCTCATATGGGAACATCAATTAATTAGGTAAATATCTTTTATAAAAAAGCTTAGTTCCAAAACAAATAGATGACATTATTTATAGATATAGAGTAGATTTCCAAGAAGTCAAAATGTCCCAAACACATCTAGGGTAAGAAGTGGTTGGACTAATTTTTATTTCTATTAATTTTTAAATACAGAAGTGATAAAACATATTTTAGTATCTAAAAATGCTCATTCAAATTTAATGAAAACTATAGTTTTGCTTATGAATGGTGGTGTTTTTCTTGTAATTTTATTGTCTTTATGATGTTTATAGGAAGTCATGAACTGTTACCTATGTTTTCTTTCACTTGGCTTTTAGGAAATGGATTTTGTCTTCCAGAAATGTGATGATCCCACATATATTTTATTATGTTTCTCATTTTTATAAAGAGGTTTGCTACTGTTGACAGATGGTAAAATATGAAAACTTTAGAATTACGTAGTTTAATGGTTGAGCAAATACATATATACATATAGAAAAGGCAAGTAAAATTTAAAGTATTGACAATTGTAGAATCTAGGTGATGGGTAGACAGATGTTCATTGTATCATTCTTTCAACTTCTCTCTATGTGTTCAATTTTTAATAATAGAATTATTTTATTTAATGGTTTATTGCTTAA
The DNA here is from genome assembly GCF_005190385.1 of Monodon monoceros. Lineage (NCBI taxonomy): Eukaryota > Metazoa > Chordata > Mammalia > Artiodactyla > Monodontidae > Monodon > Monodon monoceros. The sequence continues at coordinate 9,447,200 of NW_021703765.1, read as the reverse complement.
CTGTGAGTATGTAGGGGACTTACTGTACTTGGAAGTAGGAACCCAGTTTTTACTTCATGTTTTATCTCCCAAATTCAGTAGAATGCCTAACACACACACAGAACTCAATGGATAGGTATGAAGAAAATGAATACAAATAAAAATGCAAGTGAGAATAAAAGAATGCAATTATATGTATGAACATATGACTTCATACTAGACACAGTACTAAGTGCTTTACATGAACGATTTCACTTAATTACTACATAGATTCTCTGGGAAAGATGTTGCAAATACACCAAGTTTATGTATGCAGAAACTGGGAATTAGAAAGTTAAATAACTGCCTCAAACCAACCAAGTGTTAAGTAAATAAATGAATCAATAAAGATTCTGGGATAGGAGTTGTGAATAATTCACTATCCCATGTTTCATTCTATATTAAAGAGAATAAATAAAAGAATCCAAGGTAGACAGAAACTGATAATGAGATGGATGAAATGATTGAAGCTGGAGCAGAGTACAAGGGAAAATTAAATCAAGTCATTCTACCAAAGTCACCATTACTTACTATTCCAACATAAATGCAAGTGTAAAATCTTGGCATTCTGGTGCTTTAAACCATGTTTTACTGATGATGGAGCTGCAGAGTAAGGGGAGTTTTAATTCCTGATTCCAGTGGAGTCTGGGTGGCTCTTAAATTTCGTACTCTTTCAAGTCCCTACGCTGATTGTATCTCTATTTTCACGTTTATCCTGCTTAACATGATTGCTTCTGAAAATATTTCTTTTTCTTTTGACAGTTATTTTCTTTTGATTAATGTATAGGTGCTAAATTCTACCATGATCTATTAATGGGCTTTTAATATGCAGATGAGTAAGCATGAGTACTTAGTGTTAATTGGCTAATCACTCAAATAATTTTTACTCATTTCCCATAGTCTGAATATATATGAAGGTCATTTTTGTGTTTGAAGAGTGCCTTTAAGTAAAGCCTAGAGCCAAGTAAATACAGAGGAGATGTATACTAATAATGATCTTTGTAGTATTATGTAGCTCATTTGTTTTCTCTTTAACAGAGCTGATTTTTGTGAGCTTATTATAAGGCAGTGGATAAATACTACACAGACAGACATATCGTCATTATACAAGAGCATACAACAATTAGTGTTTGAAAGCGCAATTAGACACTCAGTTGCATTATCAGTATATACCTTGTGAATTAACTTGGTATTGAACCACAGATACATATATAACTGTCACTATTCTTAATCATTGTATGTTTTAAAGTTTGGGCTTTTACATTCAAATCGCCATTTATAAAAATAATCTGCAACCGAGAAACTTATTCAAAATCTTGTCTATATTATGTTGCTGATTCCATAAACCTCATCATTTGTCCTTGACGTGACATTTATTCAGTTCCCACTGGGTGCCAGGCACCACCTTGTGAATTGACAGGAAGAGGAGATTCTAATGTGAGGTGCTGCTGAACACAGTTCCGGCAGCTCTAATTTATTTTAAAGACAGGAGGCACCTGCCACTGCCATAGGTGACAACAAGGGCCCAAGAGTGGTGGCAGACATTAAGCTTCACCCTATAGGCGGCACATGGGTGCTGGAGCACCGATCTAATACAAACTTCCCAGAGCTCGTAAGCTAGCCCACATTCCCTGTACTTGCAACACTGCAGTCATAACACAGTCTGTGTCATCTCCTCTCTATATCCTAGCATAAACTGTTAGAATCATAAAAGAAAACACCTCTACAGAGCTCAGTTACCTGTTTTTAAAAAGAGGAGGTTGGCTTAGGTAATATTCCCTATTCACGTCAGTGCTAATTTTATGCAGCTAGGTATTTTCAGAATCAGCTGCACTCTGACTGCACCGCCGTGATTACTGTTACCCACAGTCAAGTAGTTATTTGAAAGCAAAGGAGGTCAACACGATGGAATATCTTGTTGAGGCTACACCAATGAGCAGAAGTGAGGAAGAACAAACCTGGGTGATGCTTTAATCATTTCTCCTACTAAAGAAGACAAGGAAGAAATTAAGGAACATCACTTTATCTTTTCAGTGATGTATCTACCATGGGAGCAACTGAGTGACTCTTTGTGAAGAAATTTTTTAAATATTTCATAAATATACTTATATTTATAGACATGGAAGTGAAAAGTGAACTATTTCAGCTTCTTGCAGTGCCAGGAAGTAGGCGATCAGAGAAAGGGTGTAAGAGCAGGAGTCTGTATTTAGGACCTTTCAGGAGATTTACTTACTGACTTAGAAGGGCTGTGCTATGGGTCTGGCTGGTGCTGCAGCATCAGTTGGTGCAGCTTGGAAAAGATGCACCAGCCTCATCCTGGCTCATTCACTCTGTTTTGAAGCTTCCAAGTCACCAAGTATCCTATCATAGCGGCTGGAAAAAGTAATGAAAACATCCAGGGCAAGATAACATCACGCTGCACAGTGTGCTATTTCAGGGATTGTAGTCAGCATTCAGTGTCACGTTAGAAGGCCTAAGGTGGAGAGTCAGTCAATCCGAGGAAGGATGTCAGGGACCAAACCCACTTGCCAGGCCTGGACCTGCTACATCGCGATCAGATGACTCAGCGTAGAGAGGCTATATGCCAGCGGTCACTGGTAAGTCTCAGGCCCTGTTCATTTCATATACACAGGGAATACTTATTAATCCAATTAAAAAAAAACTAATTAAGCTCTTATTAAACGCCTAATCTGACTGGAATCAAAGGAGGCTAGGTGACCTATGATAGCCTCTAGTGGCCCCCCCTATTTAAACAATGAAAGGTGGAGACAGTTGTAGGAGAGAGAGCTCATTAAAGCAACACTCTTACTGAGTGCTTTTTGATAATAGGAACCATTTCCTCAAGTGCCCGGAGCCAATTCCTTTGATGTGGAAAAGGCCAGTGGTTAATGCAGCACCCAGTTACCAGATTTCATCTCAATGGCTCATCAGCGGCATTTGACGTCACTGTTTCCGTCCTTATAGACACATTGGTTTCTCTAAACTCTCTCCACTTTGCTCCTCACTCTTGGGGAGCTCCTTCTTTAGTCTCATTGGCTGATTTAACTCTTTCTACGTGACCTCTTAATATTTGTCTTTGCCAGAACTGAATCTTCCGTCTTTTCCTCATTGGTGTTTGCACTCATATTTTCGTTGTTCTCATCAAGTCTCATGGTTTCACACCAGTATCGTTAGAAAAAATTAGATTTTAAAAAGTTTCATTTAGTAGAGTTGGGGAGAGAACACAGAGTTTCTCATATAAAATATAACAACAAAATTTGAGATGGATTAAGTAGAGGCATCAAATTGTAATTTTCAGCTTCAAACCTCTTGTGGTAAATAGAATAATGACCCTTCAAAGACGTCCATGTCCAAATCCCCAGGACCTCTACATATGTTATGTTACACGGCAGGGGCTAATTAGGGTTGTAGATGGAAGCAGGTTGCTCATCAGCTGACCTTAAAAAAAGGGAATTATTCTAGGTTATCTCTGTGGGTTCATTGTCATTGCAAGGGTCTTTTAAAGTGTAAGAGAGAGGCAGAAAAGAAGAGCATTGACAGAGGGAAATTTGAAGATGCTAAACTCCTGACTTTGAAGGTGGCACCAAAGGAAATGGAGCACCCAAAATGCAGGTAGTGCCCAAAAGCTGGAAAAGGCAAGAAAACAGATTCTCCCCCAGAGCCTCAAAAAAGAAACATAGCTCTACTATCACCTTGGTTTTTAACCCTGGAAACCCGTTTCAGATTTGTGACCTCCAGAATCATAAGAAAATAAATGTGTGTTCTTCGAAGCCACTCAGTTTGTCATAATTTATTACAGCACTAATAGGAAACGGATTTACCCACTCAGATACTAACATCATACTTTTTGTTTTACAGCTCATTGTTCTTCCACTTGCATAGAATAGATAAAGTTTAAATACTTATCTTCACAGAAGCTCCCAGTGTTATCTTTCACATTAACTTCGATGACTTATCTTGCTTTGTAACTGTTTCCTGACACTCTGGCATTTATTCTTCTTACTCTGCAGTTTTGTTCCCATTACTGTCCAACATGCTGCTTCCTACCCACGGCTTCTCCAGGGTTTTGGCCTCATATCTCTTTTATTCCACAGCTTCAGCATTAATCTTTTGCTGACGCTGCTACTACTTTGTCACAGATATCTTCTGCTTAATGTACTTCCCACGGGCAAGTTTCTCAAGCAACATTTATCACTGTTGCCTGATACAAAGTGAAAATCAGCTTCTAGTGTCAAGTGGAAATTTAACAACATTTATTACAAAGGAAAATTATTTTAATGCAAATAAAAATATAGCCACTTATGATTATCCTTTGTACTAGAACATATTTTGAAACGTGTAAGCATAATTTAAAGAAATACATCATCGTTTGTCCTGAGTAAATGAAAAAGAAATGTATGCATGTTTTGGTTTAATATATGGAAGCTTTTAGATATTATTATTTTATTTTTTAATTAAAATTTACTTTTTTTAACATCTTTATTGGAGTATAATTGCTTTACATTGTTGTGTTAGTTGCTGCTTTATAACAAAGTGAATCTTTTTGATGCATCACTTTATTCAGCTTAACTCATGTACCTCAGTTTTTTGCAGCTATGTAATTTCTAAGACTTATTTCCCTTTTCTCATCCCCCAATTCCTCCTTTCTGGTACTACTGTAAAGTCATGTCAGTAATATTCCTAAATAAATTACAGTAAATAACCCTAAAGCCAGATTGAGATTAGACATAGAGGTAACATCACCATTTGAAATCATAATATATATTTATTTCTTTAAAGTTAAAAAAGAATTGCCGAACTTGCAGACAAATATTTTATTGATACAAGAAATATATGTTTTGAAAGTTTCCCTGTGAATAAATAATATGCAAAAATATTAGGAGGCTGGAATAATATGGATTTATAAATGCCATTTTCAATTTTAGGAGTTGAACTACATATAGATCTCTTGTCATACATGGTGAAGTCTGTACTCCTACACAGCATTTCACATCCACTCACTGGATGGGTGAGTAAGTCATTATTCATATTTTATCAAGATTTATAATATTTATAATCTGTCACAATAATCCCCTTAGTTGTTTATTCTTATTTCTCTAATTAATATATTCCATTTATACATATCTTCTCTATAATTTATTTATTTATTGAAGAGCTGAATTTATTGTCAATAATTTATTTTTAAAAGAAGAAATTGTAATAGTTGTTTCTAAGAACTCAGGCAATTGATAATAAGAGGTGATTGCTTTTATATTCAAGGGAATATACGGCTTGAATATAAAATATAAACTGGCTGGCTGTAATGTTATTGGCTCACACATGTTTTTCCTTTAGAACATTGATTTTGCTCTGCCCTCTTTTTGCACTGGGATTACTGTGGCTAATTACTACCGTTACTTTCAGACTAGCCTAACTTCTTTCTCTTGTGGATGACATGCCTTTACTGTTTGAATCCCTGAAGATGTGTTTATTTTTCCTAGAGGGTAAATAACCATAAAATGTAGTTGATATAATTGTTCTATGTCAAATTTTCCTGGAATACGAAAAGCACATATTTTTTTAAAATTCAGTTATTCCTACATTCCAGGGAATGTTTCATGAATTCTAGCTCTGAAAATCTTTTCTCTTCCATTTATTTAATTCCGCAAATAGAGGCCATAAAATATCTATATGTTCAATGAAAAAATTATATATATGGTCATTAAGAGCTATAAAAGTTGTCATTTTGTCTGAATTCAGTTAATTATTGCAAGATATTCCATTTTCAGTACTTTGTACTTTCATACAAGGTAAAATCCTTTGGCCAGTTTTCCTGTTAAATACCAGTGCTATTTTTCATTTGTGCTTATTTATTCTCTTGTTGGTTATGCTAAATTTTTTAAGTCTTCAGATATATTTTTGATTCTCAAATTTTGTCTTCAACTCTGAAAGCCCCCTTTTCATTATTGTAAGAGATCATTTGATGTATTACATGAAAGATGAAAGTTCCATCTATATCTCCATAATTGCAAACTTATATTTAAAATTTTAAGACTCCTACAAATTAGTAAGAAACTAGACAGAATAAAATGCCTAATGTCTTGAACAGCCACTTCCCAAAAAGAAATTCCAAATGCCCAATACACTTATGAAAAGATGCCTAATTTTTTTTTTTTTTTCTGGACAAAGTACCATAAATGGCAGTACCAGGGCAAGAGGGTTTGATGTGAATGCCCTTTTAACATCTTCATTAATGATCAATCAGAAGAAGTCAAGGTCACAGTGCTGACAACAGGGGCAGATAATGGTACAAGAATATGGCCTCAGGAAAGTAATTATTATGTTCATTGAATGTAGTATAGTGACCCCTGGGCTTATTCACAGGCACAACAAGAAAAGATGTCTTTTTCTTTCATACAAGGTAAAACCTTTTAGCCAGTTTTTCTTTTAAATATCAATACCATTTTCTAAGTAAATTTACCTCAGTTTTTCAAGTAAAATCTTCAAGCTGAATCATGTTTTCACTGTAAATTGTTGCTGTTTCCTACCACACATTATGATATCTTGTTATGTCTGTTGTTCCCTTCTGTCTTTGCATTATCTTCTATAATATAATGTGCCATCAGCCAAGTGATTTCAGTTTAAATGTTCTTTGTGTGTTATTTATGGAATAATAATGATCAGCTTCATCTCCTGCCATTCACACCACTTACATAACATAGTCATTGGACAGACTACTCATTCTTTCTATACAACTTACATATGTATATTGAAATGCATTTTCTTAACTTATTAGACCGCTTATAGACTGCCTTTTTCCAAAAACTGCATGAAAAGTCTGAATCTTTAATGTCCAACTCAAGTGTCATTTCTGTGCAGTATTTTAATCATATCAGATCTTCTGGTCACACAGACCTTTCCCAAGCCTTCAAGACCCAGAAAAAAAATTGTTACTCTTGTGATCCTAAAGAATTTTGTGCATACCACTAGCATGCTACCTTTCCCATTATATTATTGCTAATTACTGTATTTGAGAACCTTATGAGAATTTGCCTTTGTATAAATTTATATAAAGCATTAGGATTATGTCTAGCACATAAATGCATAATCAGAAAATACATGTTTAATTGAATTGAATAATATATGAATTGCCTCCACTGAAAAAAGTGTTTGGGGAAAGAATTTAGAAAAAAATAGGAAAGAAAATATGTCTAAAGTTAAGAGGTAGAATGTAGGGTTTCTGCCCTTTCTAGGGTGGGCCCTCTTTGAGGAATTAACAAACATATATCTTTCACTGGAAATCTTCCACATGTGAAATACGTCATCCTTAATCATAGAAGGGTTCCACTTGATAAGTATACTATCACAATAAGAATTAAGGGAACTTTCTTTCTCAATATATAAGGAAGTCTTTGATCTTCATTTCCTGGACCAGCAGCAGTTTTGCTAATAGTAGGAAGATACTGCCTCTGGGTATGTGTTTCAAAATGTAAATATGAGATGTAACTTCCACTTATTAAACCTAGATACTAAGTGATACAAAGAGTGAAGAAGTGATTTCACAATTGTAAAGGTAGCAGTCAGAGTTAAGTTTCAATTAGAGGCCATTTACATATGTTGGTACTCTGTGTAGTGTTGCCAGGTAGCACATGTACAACTGAATTTACCCATTTTAATATTTGCCATATTGGTGAGATGAAATAAAAATAGGTATAAAATTGATGAACTTGGCAATAAAGTGATTTAAATAATTTACCCCATAATCCAAGTCTCAGATAATTGAAAGGTCTCCTAAGACTCCACAGTCCTGTAAGGCTTTAATAAAGGTACATGGTCAGTAAAGCAGAGGAAATAAACACAGTCGTTGAGAGGCCCACGGCTTCTAAATGCAACCTCCCATCCTTTCTGTAACATACAGAACACGCTGTGCCTTCAGACTATGAACCATCAAGAAATATGGAAGGTATCTTGGTTAGGGAAGCTAAGGCACAAGTTTACTGGGGGTCTTTTATACCTTGCTGGTCACATAACTAAAATCAGTCTAATAAGTCAAGGATGGTCAAACCATCCGTCCATACATTTTCTCTAAACAATGTAGACAAACTAGCACTGCTCAGCCTCTGGAGCAGTGTGAACATTAAACAGCATGTTATAAATCACTGCATAGCACATTCTATCCTTATCCTGGTCAAGTGTCAACACCATCCTTCCAGAAGTCCCTGGAGGTCAGCATACTGCTCTCCCAGGACCAGATGCAAGTTCACTGTATCCTTATATACCTGGATAGGGAAATAATTTAAAATATGAGGCAGTTACTAGAAAAGGAGAAAGTTTAAGAATTCAAAGATTGCAAGAGAACAAGAAGGGGTCAAAAACTGTAAAGGATCTGAGATTTTTCCTCTATTTGCAAGCTAAGTTAGCCTCTCCGGTCTCTGGATGCTGGCGGAAGACACAAGAGTCCTGAGTCAGAGACAAAGACAAAAGACAAAAGATTTATTATTCATCATTTGTTGCACAGCAGGTAGCATGAACTGAATGCTTGCATTATTTCCCCTTTCCCCCCAAGTTTCATAGCATGCTGTGGAGCATCCCAGGTGAATGCTACATCCACAGTGGACCTGTTTTATAGCTAGAAACCCCCAGCTTAGGAAACATCCAGTGTAAAAAAGGGCTAGGAAGAAACCTGAAGAAAGACATTATTTTTATTATCCTATGTGCCAAAAATCTGCCTTCTGCCCCAAGCGAGACACTGTCTCTGTAGCCCAAAGTTGTTAATATAAACATCCTTAGAAAGATAATCTGGAATAAAAATTGTCCAATGTATGCAGAAACATGAGAGATCCATGAAGAATTATCTTCTAGAGAGAAAGATGTGAAAGTATGACTAGGAAGGAGATTTTTCTAAAAGTATTTTCAAGGTGAAGCAGTTCTCTGCAATCTGAATTCTAGGGCATGGCAACAGAATGAGTGGCTGAAGTAGAGTCGAGTGATGGTAGCTGGATATAAGGAGATAAGAAAATTGAGAGGCCAGGATATTAGATACGTCACACGCATGTGGCATTTGAGAGCTTTCCTGCTGTTGGTAGAGTGATGACGTAGACTAGGAAGTGGTGCCAAAGCATGCAATTAATAAAGGGGAAAAATGACAACAATTAGAATAGGTAAAGTCGGCATTCCTGATTATGCCTGGAATGATCTTGAAACAACAGTGTAGAATGAGGATTCACCCCGATTCTAGATCCGTAGGTGAGCAGGGTGCTTTAGCTTTCTGTTGTTGTCATAGCAAATTACCACCACCAACAACCGTTTCTTATCCTAGTCTTGTGCAAACCATAAGTCTGGGTGCAGCATGGCTCAGCTGAGCCTTCTGAAGTGACCCCCACAGGACTGAAATCAGGGTGCTGGAAGGGCTTTGAGCCCTGCCGGAGGCTCTAGGGATGAACCGTCCCCAAGTTCATTCAGGATATTGGCCAAACTCATTTCCATGTGCTCATAGAACTGAGGTCCTCATAGGACTGAGATCCCCATTTCTTTGCTGGTTGTTGGCAGAGGGTCAGCCTTTGCTCCTAGAAGCTACCCACATTCCTTCCCCTGCTCTCTGTGTGGCTCCTTCTAGAATTAGTGGTTGGAGAAAAACGTGTGCTTCAAATCTCCCCTTTCTGCTGCATCCCTCTGATTCCAGTTGGAGAAAGTTCTGCTCTTAAGGGCTCATGTGATTAGACAGTGCCCACCCAGATAGGCTCGGATAATCTATTATAAGACTCCTAACGTTAACTATACCTGCGCTGTCCCTCTTTGTGTCATGTAACAATGTATTCACAGGTTCCAGTGATTAAGATGTGACATGTTATGGGCTTCCCTGGTCACGCAGTTGTTGAGAGTCCGCCTGTCGATGCAGGGGACGCGGGTTCGTGCCCCGGTCCGGGAAGATCCCACATGCCGCGGAGCGGCTGGGCCTGTGAGCCATGGCCGCTGAGCCTGCGTGTCCGGAGACTGTGCTCCGCAGCGGGAGAGGCCACAACAGTGTAACGCAAAAAAAAAAAAAAAAAAAGAAAAAAAAGATGTGACATTTTTTTGAAGGCCAGTATTCTGACTAGCATGAAGGGATAATGAGCAACTTCTGCTGGAGACGACCTCAGGGAAAGTATTATTTTAAGTGGATGAGAATGTATGGATAGACTTTGATCCATCACTGGGGTTTTTCATAATGTGCAGAACGAAGGTTGGGATGGGAGAAGGGAAAGAGGATTCTGGGGTTGGAAGATAGACACTCAGTATCGCAGGGGTCATAAAATCAGGATAGGACATTTGGGTTCCTGCACTCCATTATATACCTGACAATATTTCTTAAATGTGAAAAATAAACCAATATTACAAAGTACTTAAAAATAAACCAATATTACAAAGTACTTCTTCTCAGGAAGAATATGAAAGGAGCATAATAATAAGCTGAAGCCTGAACGAGGCTAATATTAGGACAAAGAGAGAAGCTATTTTGTAATTCTGGGGTTGCATTTTTCAAGCTTTTGTTCCAGCCTAGCAGAGCACCTCTTTCAGCAGGTTAAAAGGAAGGAGGAGAAACTGTTCTTGGTACTGCTGATGTGATAGCTCATGTGGTTTGATGTCTTTCACGAGCTGGGGTATGTTTCACATCCCTTACATGATTGCTCTGTAACTTTCATTCTCTCTGCCTCCATTATTTGGTACCCTGCTTGAATGGGAACAATTTCTCCTTTATGTGTAGGAGAATACTATTGAATTATTTGAGTGCTATTCTTATTTATATACGTCCCTCAGCATAATGCCCTATCTAGAAGCTGTGAATATGTCACCTAAGGGTGATGGAGATCTCCAAATAGTCACTTTCCAAAGTTGTAACTGGCACTTGCTTTAAATTGGTGTGATTATGTCTAAGCCATGTGATTTGAAAGGACGGTGCTGACATGCACAGACCCTTACTATTGCTTTAACACCTTTCTACCTATCTCAGAACCAAACAACATTTTTATCTCTTGACTGAATATGACAGCTGTGTGATTCCTTGTTCTCTGTGAATCCAATTAATCTGTCTATGCTTCTGGGCTTTGTAATTTTTTTGGCATATGCCTTTTCTTCCTTTCTTTTTTTTCTAAACAAGTTGTTTACATTCTCAGAATGTTTATCTTTAGATCTTCATGCTTGTGTGCTTTTCAAATTACTTGGCTTTTTATCCTAGCTTCCTTTTATGGGTTTACTAATGATCATCCTCATCTCTCTTACTCTATAGGAAGCTTTGATTTAGTTTCTTCTCTCACACATGCACTGGAATTACTTGAAGTGCATTCAATGGCTCACTTAAAAGAAGCAGACACAATAATCCTGACAAAGTCTCAGCATTGATTTTGTACTCTGTAAAGGTTTACAAGAGCTTAATGTGAATGTTGTGAAAACTAAGGACATCAGACAACTAATTGTTTCAACCAATACTCTTTAAGAAAGAGATAAAAACAGACACAAAGAAAAGAATCAAAAGCCATTTGTAAGGATATATGAAATCTACTGATATAGCAGTTAAAGAAAGCAACTTGCTAGAAAGATGTCTACTTCATTCCCATCATGAAACTCATTTACAGAAACTGTTAAATGAGATAATATATGTAAGCTCACGTACAAGGAACCACTGATAATGGTTAAATTGCACATTTACCCTTGCTTTACTAATTGAGAAATCAATCAAATATAATGGCAAATATTCACTTAATAAAACATTTTTTAGTGTTTTTTTCTTTGCTACCAGATACAGTTAAATCAATTTTCAAAGATGCACAAAATCTGATAGTTTAACCACAGTGACAATATAATTTAATGGATTAGAAGAGCAAGATTATTTTCAAAGATATAATTGTAAGAATAAGGAAGTATGGTAGATCTGAGAAAATCATAGTTAATCACCTATAAAATTCTTATGAACTATCCCATCCAAAAAATTGTTTAACATGGAACATCTAAAAAAAAAACAAAATCATATAAAATAGAGCATTAAATTTATTTCAGTTGTATCCTGATGTTCTTATGTATGTCTCATATTTAATATAGAACTTCATGATAGAAATGTATTTGAGATGAAACTTAATTTTTAAATATTACAAATAAGGATATGAGTCTCAAAGGATAATTTACTTATCCATCATCACAAAATTTCTTGTAGACCTAGGACTATGAAGAATATGACTCTCGTATCCCAGTTTTAATCTGTTTATACTGTACCATACTGCTAACTACAGCATTAGAACAAATCTCATTTTTTTCTGACCTAATAGATCACAGAAAACTTTATTTCTTTCATTTATTCTAAATGAAGCAGTGATTATCAATCATGCTCCACTCACCCATCATCTCCAGTGTAATTCCTACAAGCAATTTAGAAATTGAGCCATGTGTAGTCTGAAATGACCCACAGGTTATGCTGAAACATCTCTTAGGGGACCTTGACTCTCATTATGTCCTGTTAAAAACAACCAAACTAGGATAACAGCTACATTTTGGTTAAGAATTTAATGTCATGTCATGTTGCTTAGATATATTTCTCCCTCTGTAGTTCTGGAACTTAGTTGAGAAATAAAACATCAATAGTGTAATTTGGGGGTTGATTTTGAAGACTTTGGATATCTCATCTAAACCCTCATTTAATAAAGATATAACTTATATGTGAGAAATAGTTCATTCACTTTTGACTAATTAGTCAATTAATTTGAATTCACTAATTCAAAATTAGAGAAGCATATTTTTAAGAAATGGAAGAGTTAAAGAATGGTAAATGGAGTCCCTTTATCAAAAGTGTTAAGGGACTGCGACTTCCAGGAAGATGGAGTATACAGACTTTTCCTTACTTCTCCCACTAACTGTAACTAAAACTCCTGTGCATTATATCTGAAACAAACATCAGAAGACTCTGAAAGTTGGAGAGAAGCCAACCAGCTAGGGCCTTGGGACCTGAGGAATGACAGAAGGAGTTATTTACCCCAAACCTGGAGATGGAGAAGCCAGCAATCCAGAAACGTCAATGGTTCAACAAAAGTATGCTCTAACAAAGCTTACTTTTTCTCATCAAAGGACACGGAAAGGGACGGTGTTGCAAGACAGAAAATTTTTAGGCAATAACTTCTCTACACCAGGCAAATGCTATAGAAAAATGTGGTCACTCCCCACATTTTCTTCCATTGCAGAAATAACTAATGAAATATAAGAGAGAAAAACAGAAATTACTCAATCTGAACACAATAGAGCAAATCGATTGGGAAACAAAATGAAAAAAGAAAACCAAGAACAAACAAACAAACAAATAAACAGAACCTAAGGGACAGGGAGACTTAAAAAAAAAAAAAGAAAAATCTAACATTCTACTTTCCAGAGTCTCAGAGTGAGAGGAGAAAGAGGGAAGAACTGAAAAAGTCCTTGGAGAAATAATAGCTGAAAACTTTCTGTATGTTTAAAGAGACATAAACTATAGACTCAAGAAATTGAGTAATCATTAAACTGAATAAAGTCAAAGAAATACATACCAACGTTTAAAAACAGGGGGAGAAAGAAAATCATCTTGCAAACAGCTAGAGAAAATGACATCTATAAAAGAAAAACAATTTGAATGACAATAGATATCTCATCAGAATCCATGGAGACCAGAAAGAGTGGTACAATGATTTTCAGGTGCTGAAAGCAAAAATATCCTTCAGGGAAGGACAGGGAAATCACGATATTCTCTAAAGAAGAAAAACTAAGACAATTTGTCACCCACAGACCCACTTTTAAAAATGGCTAGACCTAGAGTCTGTCATACAGAGTGAAGTAAGTCAGAAAGAGAAAGACAAATACCATATGCTAATACATATATATGAAATTTAAGAAAAAAATATGTCATGAAGAATCTAGGGGTAAGACAGGAATAAAGACACAGACCTACTAGAGAATGGACTTGAGGATATGGGGAGGGGGAAGGGTAAGCTGTGACAAAGCAAGAGAGAGGCATGGACATATATACACTACCAAACGTAAGCTAGTGGAAAGCAGCTGCATAGCACAGGGATATCAGCTCGGTGCTTTGTGACTGCCTGGAGGGGTGGGATAGGGAGGGTGGGAGGGAGGGAGACGCAAGAGGGAAGAGATATGGGAACATATGTATAACTGATGCACTTTGTTATAAAGCAGAAACTAACACACCATTGTAAAGCAATTATACCCCAATAAAGATGTTAAAAAAAAAAATGGCTAAAGGAAATTCTCTAAACAAGAAAGAAAGTATAACAGAAGGGATCTTGGAACACTAGGAAAGAAGAAAAAACATGGTAAGGAAAATAAGAGCACATGCAATAAGCTTCCTTCTCGTCTTGGACTTTCTAAATTATGCCTGATGATTGAAGCAAAGTCATAACACTGTCTGACATGGTTCTCAATGTATATAGATGAAATATTTCTGAAAATTATTTTATAAGCAGTGGGTGATAAAGAGATATAAAAGGAGATACAGTTTCTTGACTTAAACTGGGAAAAATATAAAATGAATAGACTATGATTGTGCAAAAGCATGACCCATAAATTGCAAAATTGAAAAAAACTGAATTTCGTCAAAATTAAAAATGTTTGCTCTGCAAAAGGCCATTAAGTGAATGAAAAGATAAGCTACATAGGGATAAATATTTGCAAACCACATATCCAACAAAGGACAAGTATGTGGAGTACGTGAATAGCTTTCAAAATAAATAACAGTAAAAATTACAAAATCCAGTTAGAAAATGGGAAATAGACATGAGAAATGTTTCACCAGTTAGGATGTAAAGATGGAAGATAAGCATGAGAAACGATGTTCAACATCATTAGTCATTAGGAAGTTGCATGTTTTAAAACTACATTTAGATGTCCCTGCACACTTACCAGAATACCTAAAATTAAAAACTATGACAACACCAAATGCCAGTGAGAAAGCAGAGAAGCTGTATCATTCATATATTATTGGTGGGACTATTAAATTGTACAGTTACTCTGGAAAACAGTTTGGTAGTTTCTTAAATAACTAACCACGAAACTATGCACAACCCATTAATTTCATCTATGGACATTTAACAAAGAGAATTAAAGACTTATGTTTATGCAAAAACACGTGCATGAATGTTTAGAGCAGCTTTTATTAATAACATAATTAAATAAAATAAAATAATAATTTTAATTAGTAAAACACTGAACAGTCCAGCTGTCCTTTACTGGGTGAATAGTTACACAGACTGTGATATATCTGTCAAGGGACACGCCTCAGCAACAAAAAGAAATGGACTATTGTTACACCAACAACTTGGTTAAAGCTCTAGAGAATTCTAGAATTCCAGAGAATTGTGCTGAGTTAACAAGCCAATCCAAAATGTTACATACATTAGTTAGTTAGTCCACCAGAGACCTCTCAACTCCACATAATATCAAACGGTGAAAGCTCTCCCAGAGATCTCCATCTCAACACTAAAACCCAGCTCAACTCAACAACCAACAAGCTACAATGCTGGACGACCTATGCCAAATAACTAGCAAGACTGGAACACAACCCCACCCATTAGCATGGGGCTGCCTAAAATCATAATAAGTTCACAGAAACCCCAAAACACACCACTGGACATGGTCCTGCCCACCAGAAAGACAAGATCCAGCCTCATGCACCAGAACACAGGCATCAGTCCCCTCCACCAGGAAGACTACACAACCCACTGAACCAACCTTACCCACTGAGGGCAGACACCAAAAACAACGGGAAATACAAACCTGCAGCCTGCAAAAAGTAGACCCCAAACACAGTAAGTTAAGCAAAATGAGAAGACAGAGAAATACACAGCAGATGAAGAAGCAAGGTAAAAACCCACCAGACCTAACAAATGAGGAGGAATTAGGCAGTCTACCTGAAAAAGAATTCAGAGTAATGATAGTAAAGATGATCCAAAATCTTGGAAATAAAATGAAGAAAATACAAGAAATGTTTAACAAGGACTTACAAGAACTAAAGAGCAAACAAACAATGATAAACAACACAATAAATGAAATTAAAAATTCTCTAGAAAGAATCAAGAGCAGAATAACTGAGGCTGAAGGACAGTTAAGGGACCTGCAACATAAAATAGTGGGAATAACTACTGCAGAGCAGAATAAAGAAAAAAGAATGAAAAGAACTGAGGACAGCCTCAGAGACCTCTGGGACATTAAGCGCACCAACAGTCGAATTATAGGGGTTGCAGAAGAAGAAGAGAAAAAGAAAGGGTTTGAGAAAATATTTGAAGAGATTATAGTTGAAAACTTCCCTAATATGGGAAAGGGAATAGTCAATCAAGTGAACAAAGTGCAGAGAGTCCATACAGGATAAATCCATGGAGAAACACACCAAGACACATATTAATCAAACTATCAAAAATTAAATATAATGAAAAAATATTAAAAGCAGCAAGAGAAAAGCAACAAATAACATACGAGGGAATCCCCATAGGGTTAACAGCTGATCTTTCAACAGAAACTCTGCAAGCCAGAAGGGACTGGCAGGACATACTTAAAGTGATGAAAGGGAAAAACCTACAACCAATATTACTCTACCCAGCAAGGATCTCATTCAGATTCTACAGAGAAATCAAAGCCTTTACAGACAAACAAAAGCTAACAGAATTCAGCACCACCAAACCAGCTTTACAACAAATGCTAAAGGAATTTCTCTAGGCAGGAAATACAAGAGAAGGTAAATGCCTACAGACCCAAAACAATTAAGAAAATGGTAATAGGAACATACATATCGATAACTACTTTAAATGTAAATGGATTAAGTGCTCCAACCAAAAGACATAGACTGGCTGAATGGATACAAAAACAAGACCCATATATATGCAGTCTACACGAGACCCACTTCAGATCTAGGGACACATACAGATTGAAAGTGAGGAGATGGAAAACAATATTCCATGCAAATGGAACTCAAAAGAAAGCTGGAGTAGCAATTCTCATATCAGATAAAATAAATGTTAAAATAAAGACTATTACAAGAGACAAAGGACACTACATAATGGTAAAGGGAACAATCCAAGAAGAAGATATAACAATTGTAAATATTTATCCACCCAACATAGGAGCACCACTATACATAAGGCAAATACTAACAGCCATAAACAGGGAAATCGATAGTAACACAATAATACACAATAATTGCAGGGGCATTAACAACCCACTTTCACCAAAGGACAGATCATCTAAAATGAAAATAAATAAGGAAACACAAACTTCAAATGATACATTAAACAAGATGGACTTAATTGATATTTATAGGACATTCCATCAAAAAACAAAAGAATGCATTTTCTTCTCAAGTGCTCATGGAACATTCTCCAGGATAGATCATATCTTGGGTCACAAATCAAGCCTTGGAAAATTTAAGAAGATTAAAATCGTATCAGGTATCTTTTCTGACCACAACGCTATGAGACGAGATATCAATTACAGGAAAAAAAATCTGTAAAAAATACAAATGATCAACTAATCTATGACAAGGGAGGCAAGGATATACAATGGAGAAAAGAGAGTCTCTTCAATAAGTGGTGCTGGGAAAACTGGACAGCTACATGTAAAAGAATGAAATTAGAACACTCCCTAGCACCATACACAAAAGTAAACTAAAAATGGATTAAAGACTGAAATGTAAGGCCAGACACTATAAAATTCTTAGAGGAAAACATAGGCAGAACACTCTATGACATAAATCATAGCAAGATCTTTTTTGACCCACCTCTTAGAGAAATGGAAATAAAAGCAAAAATAAACCAATGGGAGTTAATGAAACTTATGAGCTTTTGCACAGCAAAGGAAACCATAAACAAGAAGAAAAGTCAACCCTAGAATGGGAGAAAATATTTGCAAACAAAGCAACTGACAAAGGATTAATCTCCAGAATTTACAAGCAGTTCATGCAGCTTAATATTAAAAAAACAAACAACCCAATCCAAAAATGGGCAGAAGACGTAAACAGACATTTCTCCAAAGAAGATATACAGATTGCCAACAAACACATGAAAGGATGCTCAACATCACCAGTCATCAGAGAAAAGCAAATCAGAACTACAATGAGGTATGATCTCAAACCAGTCAGAATGGCCATCATCAGAAAATCTACCAACAATAAATGCTGGAGAGGGTGTGGAGAAAAGAGAACCCTCTTGCACTGTTGGTGGGAATGTAAATTGATACAGCCACTATGGAGAACAGTATGGAGGTTCCTTAAAAATCTAAAAGTAGAACTACCATATGACCCAGCATTCCCACTACTGGGCATATACCCAGAGAAAACCATAACTCACAAAGAGTCATGTACCACAATATACATTGCAGCTCTATTTATAATAGCCAGGACATGGAAGCAACCTAAGTGTTCATTGACAGATGAATGGATAAAGAAGATGTGGCACATATATACAATGGAATATTACTCAGCCACAAAAAGAAATGAAATTGAGTTATTTGTAGTGAGGTGGTTGGACCTAGAGTGTGTCATACAGAGTGAAGCAAGTCAGAAAGAGAAAAACAAATACTGTATGGTAACACATATATATGGAATAAAAAAAAAAATGGTTCTGAATAACCTAGGGGCAGGACAGGAATAAAGATGCAGACGTAGAGAATGGACTTGAGGACACGGCGGGGGAAGGGTAAGCTGGGATGAAGTGAGAGAGCGGCATGGACATATATACACTACCAAATGTAAAATAGATAGCTAGTGGGAAGCAGCCACTTAGTACAGGGAGATCAGCTCGGTGCTTTGTGACCACCTAGAGGGGTGGGATAGGGAGGCTGGGAGGGAGATGCAAGAGGGAGGAGATATGTGGATATATTATATGTATAGCTGATTCACTTTGTTATAAAACAGAAACTAACACACCATTGTAAAGCAATTATACTCCAATGAAGATGTTAAAAAAATAAAGTAAATCAACTAAAATCTTGGGATTCCATGAGGTGAAAAGTAATAAACACACAGATTAAATGGGAAAACCAGGAGTCCATAGATATAATCAATACCAAATAAAGATAATCTGAATATGTTTAGTTCTAGGGTGGTGATTTTGTCCTCTGAATTATTTTACAATCTCTACCTAAGTGAAAGTTATTTTCTAGGGACAGGTTACTGGGACCTATTCTTTTTGAGATTCTTGACTATTTCTAATTAAGAAATACATGAAGAAGTAGTAGATATAGGTGTGATCTAATTAGTTTTGTGACCTAAGGCAAGTGACCCGACTTCTCTAGTCCTCGGTTTTCTATCCTATATTGCTTGTTGTGAGGTTCCAGTGAAAATTGACATGAAATAGTTCACATTTCCAAGCACATAGAGTATGGCAAGGAGTAAACTTGCCACAGTTTGCTATAAGCACTGAATGTGGACAATAGCCTTAATAGTTCAGAACAAGATTACTTCAGCAATGCAAATAGCATGAGCATTAGCAGAACTGCAGCAGTTTCCCTACCCCCAGGTCCATGGGATAGATGCTGGGCCTAGATGGATGCTGCACATGCAATGGATTTATGTTGCAGCTGAAATCTGGAGCTGAAGGAACCTCCTGCTTTTATAGCAAGTAGTAAGCAAGCCAGCTACATAACCAATCCTGAGTAGTGGCAGAACCAAAAGAGAAGTTGAGACCTTATAGCTTTGATACAATCGGTACAAATTTCAGGAGCACAAAAGTCTCATGGAGAACTGCCTCACAACAGAAAATGTTATTCAGAACAAAACTTTGAATAATATGAAGCATCATTACCCAAAAGAAATAAAAATATACATCCACACAAAAATGTGTAAGTGTATGTTCATAGCAGCATTATTTATAATAGTCAAAAAGTAGAAACAACTCAAATGTCTACCAAGTAAGGGATGAATACACAAAATGTGGTACATCTGTAAAATGAAATATTATTCAGCAGCAAAAAGAATAAAATACAGATACATGCTACACGTGGATGAAACTTGAAAACATTATTCTAAGGAAAAGATCAGATATTGTAATGATTCTATTTATATGAGGTGTCCAGAGTAAGTGAATATATAGAAACAGAAAGTAGATTAGTGGTTATCTAGTTCTGGGAGATGTGAAAGAGTGGAAATGGGGAATGATTGCTAATAGATACAGAATTTCTTTTTGGGGGTGATGAAAATGTTTGAAAATTAGATTGGGTGATGACTGGATAACTGAGTGTTATGTGTGTGTGTGTGTGTGTGTGTGTGTGTATATATATATATATAGCACTGAAATGTAGTCTTTCAATGGGTAAATTTTATGCTGTATGAATAACATCTCAATGAATCTTTTCTTTAAACCATTAAAAAAATAAAAATAAAAAAACCCTTAAGGACTGACACACGTTTTAATAAATTTCTAGGCTTCATGTTTATGTGAGGTTAATAACAAGAGTATTTGTGGTATAAATTAAAATGTTGACAGGATCTCTGATCAGTAAACTCATGTTCATTCAGATCTCCCTACTCGCCCTGTCAACCGAACATGAGGGCTGTGATAGGTACCTTGGGCAGCCTTCCCACCAAGTTACTGACTTCCTTTCCTAACTCTCTCAGAGTCAGCTCTTCCCTACACTATTGAATCATATTTTTTTATATATATATATTGGGTTTTTCTTTTTTCTTTTATATTGGAGTGGAATTGATCAACAATGTTGTGTCAATTTCACATGTACAACAAAGTGATTCAGTTATACACATACATATCTATTCTTCTTCAAAATCTTTTCCCATTTAGGTTATTACAATGTAATAAGCAGAGTTCCCTGTGCTATACAGTAGGTCCTTGTTGGTTATCTATTTTAGATATAACAGTGTGTACATGTCAATCCCAAACTCTCAATCTATCCCTCCCCCCAAACTTGGTACCATAAATTCAGTTCTCTAAGTCTGTGAGTCTGTTTCTGTTTTGTAAATAAGTTCCTTTGTATCATTTTTTTAAACTAATGTCAAGTGTGGATCAGAAAAAGCTGCCATACAGTACTTTATCTAAGTACTTCTCCAATTTTAAAGTGTCGTTTTGATCTAAACTCAAGTGCATTTCTCTTTCTCATATCTAAGTTGTTTTTTTTTTTTCACTAAAGACCCAGAGCATGGTTTGGATAAGAGACATTTATATAATCACCTCATATTTTGCAGTTTTCATTTTTGTTAGCAATTCTCTTTCAGAATAATTACTTATTTTTACCCCCTTAGGGAAGAAAGCATTCACTCACTCATTAATTCATGTATTATTCACAAGACTTTAGTAAATACAAAGTATTTTTCAGAACCTAGGCTGAATTCTGGGGGCAAAGAAAATTGCCGAAGCCCAGCTCTGCTCTGTAGAAGGGTAAAGACAAAGGACTGGAATATCTGATGGAAAGCAAGTCTGACCTATTCACTGTTCATCTACCCGTGTGTCCAGTCCAGACATGTACGATTTATGCTATTTTTTCCCTCTCATTCACATCCTGCAAACAATGAGCTTACTCTTGGACTTCACTTTCTCTCCATTCTGACCTCACAGTGTCTGACCAGGATAGTTTGTGTAGCCTGCTTATTACTATGTATTTCATATCAGATTTCACCCACTTACAGTATATCCTTCTATATTCCAGCCCTAGTTGTATATTTAGATAGTAATCCATATTTTCTCTTTCCTCTCCTCAAAATTCCCCCAGGCTACCCTTGGCAAACTAGAGCTCCCAGACCAAGTGTAGCTCGTGGCTTATTGTGCAACCTGTGACCTAAAAATATTTCTTACAATCTTAAAAGGAAGGAGAAAGAGGAGGATGAAGAAACAGGAGAATTTACAACATAAATTTACAAATGGAAGGACCACATGTAACTGTCAAAGCCTAAAATGTTTACCATCATCGCTTTACAGAGAAGAGATAAAACCAAACTTACTTCGTTGTCATACGAGAACTTTCATGATTCAAGCTAGAGTTTCAGGATACCAATATTTAGAGTTCAGCCTTTTTTCCCTGGCTGCAAAATGTAAAGTTAGTACCTATTTCATAGATTTATTCTTATAATTCAAGAGGATAATGCATGCAAAGTATTTAGCGAACTCTCTGTGTAAATAGAACCGGGCTGCTGCCTCATTTTTTACTACTTGCCCATCGCCATGGGGTGCTGCTAACAGCGCCTGCATCTCCCATCTCTGTGCATTTGTACATGTGGTCCTTCTGTGTAGAAAACCTTCCCATAATTCATGATCCTGGAAGTACCTACACAGCTTTCCAGTTTCTGCTCAAATACCACTTCCTGTCCATAGCCTCAATACTTTTCTTCATTTGCCTGACACAGTGATCCTGTTCCTGTGGTCACACCATAGTTTGACCGTTCCCCACAGAAATAAGCTTATTCAGTCCAGTTGCCTCCGCAAGACTAACCACTTGACTCTAAACATTTTTTTTGTTAGAAAATACCTCTTTTTAACTTGTGTACTGAGTGCTAATATGATGAACTATAAATTTAGCTCTCAATAAGTATTTATTTATTTAACACATTGAGGGGAAGCAATACCAGATTTTAAATCTCTCTGTCTGAGAACGATCCGCTCTTCGTATCAATTGTCACATGCATTCCATCTCCAGGGCTGGCTAAAATGTCACAGATTAAGGACATGATAAGGAGTCTAGGAATTCTTTATTCTTGCTTTCAGAACTTTTTCTCCTCATTTAGTTACTAAATTGTTATTTGCCCCTTTGTGTACATTTTCTTCTGAAAGGAGAATAAGAATTTCCTAACTTGGTAATGTTCATCTTCAGAGCAATTCACTACATAAAACCAATGAAGCCATCCAACTGTGTTATACACTAATTTTTACTTCATTACTTAGGTAATCAAACACAACAGTGTGAGCATTAGAGTCTAATAAGGACACACCTTGATAGTTGTTCGGAATACGAGTAAGCGTTAGCTGCCTTTAACAATTCTGAGTCATTATCACATCGAAAAGATTCCCAGGGTGGATTATTATGGTTATGAAAAATAAATATAAATGACAAAGAACATAAGAGTAATATATTTAAATGAAAATTCTTATATGCATGGATAATAAAGTCCCTTAAAGGTTTTAAGAAGAATATTTTCTTTAGAAAGTTGAAAACTTTCAAGAACAACAATATAAAGTACATAGGGGCCAGAACCATACTGTACTGTATCTTGGGGACTTACTTAGACTTAGAGAAAGTCAAGGCTTTACTATCGTTAGTGTTCAAAGAACCTTGAAGTAGTAACTGTCAGGTCCTTTGGGTGAAATCCTAGAGGATTATCAGTATTCTTCCTCTTTTCTGCCTCGCTGGCTCCTCCCCAGCTATTCAGGACTTTCTGGTGAGGTTATACGCCAAGATTTCCAAATAAGGATCCTCCAAGACTGATATGTAATTACTAGAATATATTGAAAGGAGAGCAAGAAAGGCACAGATAAGGACATATGCATACTTTGTTTATTGACAGTTGGTGTGTAAAGTAGTATTTTGTTAACATTTTTATTTGATGTGTAGTAAGCAAGGTCATTTTCCCCTAGTGTCCCACACAGGAAAACATAGGAACTGAATTTCATTAAGGTCTTTTTCAGAGACAATTTGCATAACAAGTGTCAGCATATATTTTGAAGTAAAGTAGATTACAAAGTGACAATTTTAGTCACTAACTGAAAAGCTGATCCCTGTTTTCCTGAAGTCTTCCTTTGGAATTGATAGCTAAAAGTTGTCAATATATTCAATCATTTTGACTCACAGGGAATTTCCTAGCAGTCCTGTGGTTAGGACTCTGTGCTCTGACTGCCAAGGGCCTGGGTTTAACCCCTGGTCGGGGACCTGAGATCATGCAAGCCATGCGGTGTGTCCACAAAAGAAAAAAAGTTGGGAACGTCTCCTTGATCCCGGTGCCTAACATTTTGACTCACAATAATGACAATAGTCTTATGTGGTTCAACCTATATTGTTATTAAAGGTGGTAACAGATACTATAACAAAGTCAAATTATTAAATGATAAATCCAACGTTGTGTAAGTATAAAATTTCTTCTCTTTGGTCCCTTTTAAAAACTTACTGACCTTAATGTAGGAGTTAATGTTTTCATTATAAACAATAAAGGGGAATAAAAAAAAGAGAAGGTCATATAATTAAAGGCACAATTTGTGGAAGAGCTTCTCTAAAAGCCCTGACTCATAAGGAATTCATTATCCTTCACCAGTTAACATGTAATGCACCAATCTTTGCATATGATCTGGTTCTTAGTTACTTATTTCACAAATGAAATCCCAGTTTTCTACCCAGAGAAAGGCCACACAGATCATGTTTTCTTTCGGATTCTTCAGTCCTGGTAAAAATAATACATGCCTTTATTATAAAGTATTTTTATTATAAAGTATGAGGTGCAACATCAATGACAAGTCTATTAGAGGAAACATAGTTTCAGTAAATGTGTATAGAGGAGGATCTGCCTCCCATGATGTATTTCATTTCTGAACATATATTTTCAAACATAAGTAACATTCTCTTCATTTTCATATTTGACACACAGATTTCCAAGCCAACAAGAAAGTGTTTCTATTCTGTGTATATAGCTAAAGTGTCTTGATAATATTTCAAAGACTGTCTGGGTTAGAAGTTAGAAAGGTCAATAAATAGCAGGCTTAAACTCTTGCCCCATGAGAGGGTGATGTTGGGTTTCCTTCTCACAGCACTGTTTCCTTGGGAAAAAAATAAAGGGAAAGGGAGAAGTGGAATGATGGGAAAGAGTGGGGGGAATTAAAAGGGAGGGATAAAAAATATACATATATATAAATCTAAAAACAGGTAAAGGTATAATGCTGCAGGTGTCACCAGGCAATCATGATTATTGTCCTGACTAGTGCACTGAAAGGACAAAGAGTGAACACGTGGACCCTAAAAGCCATCTTGGACTGTACCACTGACTGTCACAACAAGCAATCACAACAAAGCATGCTCTTTCTGGGGGCTGGAACACCCCATTCCTTTCCCACCCAAGCCTCAGATCCCAGAGCATATTAAAGGTTCTGGTGAGTGAGAGCCTGTGGTGTCCACCCTAGATTTCCCCTCATCCAACTTTCCCCTTCCTGAGGCCCACTTGGAGGCTGCACTAAAAAGGGGTTCTCCCATTTTCCCCTCTGCTCTGTGCTGGACAAGGAGAGAGGGACTGATTCCCTGGAGTTGCCTCAGCCTTAGCCCAGGAAAGAGAGCGGCACTGACTTGAAGACAGATGCTGTGTCCTCTCTGTGGGACAGAGTGATCATAATTAATCCCAAAGGCCCAGGCATCATCGTATATTTGCTTCGCCTTTTACCCCCATATTCTTTCAGCCACCAGCCTCCATGACTGGCCCCTGTGTCAGCACAAGCCACAACTCTTAAGGTTACTATAACAACCCTCACATTTATCCCCTTGGCAGTCAAGTTTATCCTTGGAGACTCTGGCCACACCAGGGCCCACAGCAATTAACAGATGCATCTGCCCAAAGCTTCCTTTTCTACTGGCACGTGTTCCCTCATTGCCAATTTCACTTAGACTTAAAAGAGGGAGAACACTTGAGTACATGAGAAGCAGCTCGCAATGCTCCCTTCAGACGAATACTCTTCGTTTCTTCTGATTCTGGAAAGGTGGAACAGCTGACCAATGAGAGACATGGAGCGGAAACCCAAACCAGTCACCATGAATGATGTGGCCTCTGGCACCATCCCTGGCACATGCCAACATGCCATCCCTGTGCTGGGACCCCTCTTCCACTTAACAGTTTCACCTGTCCCAGCACAATCTGGAGGGTGGTCTCTACTCTGACACCCTAGAGGAACCTAGGGGCTATTCAGGGGCCTTGTCAGAGCAGATGCTGATCTGCTCCCCTGTCCTCTGTCCCCTGAACGCATAGCCCTTGCTGTGGACCAGATTAGCCAGCCTCACTTCGTCACAAGCAACCACTGGCTACATGCTCCAGAGTTTTAGATTGTACAATGCCCATTATGTCCTAATGCCTGATCATAATGAGACGCTGGTACCAGAGATGCTGCTTAATTATTGCACATGAATGTGTGAAGGCTTGTCATTGAGGAGGAGGATGAGAAAAGCCCAATGATGTATGGATGCACACTCTGTTATGAGTGCAACAGCGCTGGAGCAGAGACCTGGATGTGGGCTGCAACTCCATGACATGTCTTTGAACCACTTGCAAAGAAACCATTTTCTCTGTCAAAGTGCGATACACAATCCAGTCACATTGGCACAGCTTGGGATTTGGTTAGAAATACAGAATCTCAGGCCCCATCCCCATAACTACTGAGTCAACATTTCCATTATAACAAGCTCTTTGTGTGATTCTTATTCACATTACAGTTTAAGAAGACCTGCTCTATTCCAAATATCAGCTTAACCTTCCAGGAACCGAGAGCCTCAGCCCATTATGTCATAAGCACTCCTCTTATAATGCACAGAAAAATACAGCGATCACTCAAGCTCCCTGTGTGCATGTCTCAAGGAATGGGTAGTAAGCAGATTTAGTGCTATTGTTAAACAGCAACGATGCCCATGGAGACTCCTGAGCATCTACTGTACTTGCTTCTAAGAAGAAGGACACACCTCTATCCAGCCCGGAAGAATGCACTGGCCTAATTATAAAAAAATTTCCAGCAGCCCTTTTGTCCCAGGAGTACAGATGGAGAAAAGACAAGGAAACAATACAATAAACCTAATATAAAGGAGATTACCATAAACTACAATATGTGAAATCATCCCATTTGGCTATTATCAGGTATCTTCTTTTTTCTGCCTTCTGTCAAATTTATTGCTGCCTAATTACATTACCTGATCCAATTTATCTCCTTGTAAAATGTCAAGCTTGAATTATTTTTTTTTCTAAGCCCATTTTATTTCAATTAGTGTGTGTACTTGAATGCAGATTTTGTTGTATGCATTATGTATGTGACATTTTTATTATCTACCATGATCTCTGGTCCTACTTGAAAAATAAAGACGTTCAGGTGAGACCAGTTCTTAATCCTGGCTGCATCTTAGAAACATCTTTTTATCTGAAAATGTATACTAATACCTGGGCTACAGCCAAGACCAACCACACTTGAACCTCTGGGGGTGGGGAGTCAGGCATGAGTACTTAAAAAAATTTCCCCAGTGATTCCATCTTATAGCCAGATGGATACCAGATCTAACTAGACTATGCTGGGATTTTAAGCATAGAAAACTTGTTGTTTGTTTGATATTTGCTATGGAAATGCCTGATGTGAAAGAGCCACTTGTCTGATTAAAACCAGGCTGAAGTATTTTTCGTTTGACATGATCACACTCCCTATACCCCGTGAGCACTTAGGTCTAATTTCCAAAGCTCCACAGAGGTAGTTTAGAAACTGTGCTAGATTTAATATTGACATTTTCTAAGATTTAAACTTCTATTACTTAAATCTTCATTTAAAAATAAAAGCTGAGAGAACATGTGAAAGACAAATACAGTATTCAAATCTTAATTTTAAAATGAATTAAGGTGCACTATTTTTTATATTTATTCTATTTTCTTTAACTCAAAGATTTACCTAAATGACAAACATCACAAGAGGTGGCTATCAGTTTTGTATATGTGTGTGTGTGTGTAAATTAGGTAGATTTCAATTATGGTTATTTAATGGCGCTCTAAGCAATATATGTTGATATCTTAATGATGCCAAATGTCAGGCAATGCCATCAATCTTTTGTTTTCATATTCCAGACATGGCAGCGGACATAAGGTACACCTTTGATGAAAGCACGCTATTTATCACATCCATTCCAAAGTACAAAGGCACGCATTTTTCAGCAAGGCATATTTCTCTGAAGGCAGCATTGCTAAATGACCATCTTTTCAACTTATCCTCCTTATGGGAGAATATTTTAAAGATCTTTAGAAGTAGGCCTGCCAATCTGATTCATTTTCAGAGTTTTCAAACTCGGAGGTGATTAAAGACATGAAAGGGTTCTCCAACTAATAAGCTGTGTGATTTATGCACCTGAAAGACAAAAATAAAACCCATTCCAACAGAAGTGTGATGACTAATTTGCCAGGAAATATAAAGCATGGTTAATCTTTCAGACGTAGGAAGAAACATTATTAAATCAAACTTTTGAGGAAGATGGAGCTGATTCAAATGTTATATGAGTCACACTTTCACCTAGTTAATTAATTCAGATCTCTATCTTCAAAAACATTTTAACAGGAACCCAAGCCAAAGTTTTATGATTGTTACATAAATTACAATTACTCACAGGTTTCAAATGCTTGTTTCTAAAAGATGCTGTGGTTGAGATGAAGTGAATTTATCTAAGTTTATCTCTATTTCAAATTTAGTCCTTCTTCAAAAATTATGACCCCCTGCTTAATAAATTACCTGAATTGAGTTAGTTTTAATCCTCTACATTCTAATAAACAGAGATTTAAATCATTTACTGTTTAGTATAAGATCATAAGGGGCAAACAGATTATATCTTGCCAAAAAAGTCATGTTTTCTCAGAAAATGAATTATGAGTATAACGCACATGCAGTCTGGGTATCTGATGTGATTGACTTCCAAGCCCCAGGTCACCATGCATTCATGTGACTCTGTTTTATTTGTATTGCAGATGTACCCGTAGATTTAGCTTCCTAGGAAGTATGATCATTTTAGGACTTATTATTTGGCTTGTGCTTACTTTTAAAGCTAAAATCAGTTTCTTCTTCAGTAATACTTTGTTTTATCAGGACTGTAAATGTAAATAACATCTTTCTGAATTCAGTTGCCTATTAAAACTTGGCATCAGTAAGATATCAAATAATATCATAGCCCTATATCAAATACTCAAGTTGGAAGATGTTCAGTTCTGCTCTTCACCTAATTGTTATAGATTTGAAAGATTGTTTATATAGATTCATTCAATATTTTCACAAACGAAAGAATGCATACGCTCAGTTAATTTACATGATTTGGGGTCCATCTCCTATTCTTTAGAATTTCTTTTATTTTCTTTACGTTATATGAATCCAAAGTGTTATATACCTTATCAGATAATAAGTCGGGGGATGCATTTATAAGTGTAGATACTGGGCTTCCCTGGTGGCGCAGTGGTTGAGAGTCCGCCTGCCGATGCAGGGGACGCGGGTTTGTGCCCCGGTCCGGGAAGATCCCACATGCCGCGTAGCAGCTGGGCCCGTGAGCCATGGCCGCTGAGCCTGCGCGTTCGGAGCCGGTGCTCCACAGCGGGAGAGGCCACAACAGTGAGAGGCCCGCGTACCACAAAAATAAAAAATAAAAATAAGTGTAGATACTGACAAGGGTGTGGTAAGGTGCTTTGTGATAAGACTTTGAATAAAAAAGCTTTTATTTTAATAGTGGTATTTGTTCTAACTATCTTTTAAAGGTCTTTGTAACATGAAATAGCTGTAATATAGATCCCTGAAGTAATTGAAAATTACACGTTTCCTTTTAACTCATGTATGTATGCTTTGAATTTCTTCTTCCAATTATATACATCTTCCAATTGTATACATCTTTTAGCTGCCGTCTTAGAAAATTCTCAGCGATTAAAAAGAGACATGACATTTTCGTCAAAGGAATTTTTGCCTCCTTTTTTGTGTAGCTTAAAAATATTATAATTGTAAAACTCATTTTTAGTATGTTTCTTATAATTTGAAAGCAACTTTATTTCATGCTTCCTAAAAAACAATTGAGCATTCCAATTATAAAAATTATTTTAGACAAATTGCAAAAAACATATTTGTAACAGGAACTGCAAGTTTCCATACTGCTTTCAGAATGATTAAAATATTGTATCACATTTAATGTTAGTTGTATTTCTGCTAAAATATCTCCTTTAGGATGGCTTTCTGAGCTCTCATCCTCCTCCCAGGTGCAGTAAGTGCTTCTCTATGCATTTTCATTACAGTTCATCAGTTTTCCACCTGATATCTATACGTTAATTGTTGGTTTCATTCTCTGTTTCTCCCCAGGATACCAAGGTCCCCTTGAAATTAAAGGCTATGCTTTTTTTCATTGTTATTCACAGCCCATAGGACTATGTGTGTTGCATAAAAATGATGGTGAATATTCGTTATATAAATGAATTACTTGAAAATATACATTCAATTTTAGTACCTAATCTTGTAGTTATCATACTATTATTATACCGAATTGTAAACTACAGTGTGTTCTTTTAATGGAAAAATACTTTATGAAAATTTAGAAAAGTAAGTGAAAAGCAACAAAAACTCCCAAAGTACTACTGAGAAAGAAAGCATGACTTTTAACTTCCAACAAAGAACATCAAAAACTTTGACCTGTAACTAGACCCAATATTTCAGTATTTTAAAAAGCCATTGTGGTTTCATAATTCCACACATGAGAGACACTGAAATTAGATAGCAAAGTACAAGCAAAGCAGCCATAAATATCTCTGTCATGTTTCACCGCTAGTCTTTACCTAGCATCTTGACACATGTCTGGGCCTGCATCAGTAGTCATGTTCACTTCTAAACAGGATGTTTTTTTGCTGACACACAGTTTGAATCAGTATACATTATATTCCCCATGACAATATACTCTGGCAACATGAAGACAAATGCATTTTATTCCATTCTAACCACAGTGAGAAATAACCCATATAACATTTACATGTATAAATTTATTTCATACAGTTTTCTTAGTGATAAAGTGTTTCCTTTTATAGTTCAATGAAATACTTTACAATGCAAAATTTCAGGGTGATAGAAAAATAAGACACTATAACGTATATATAGTATATATTCTATAGTAATATTATTTAAATATGAGAGTTGAGATAAATAGTATCAAAATTGTGTCTCAGTCGGACATCCCTACATGTGATATGCAGAAATGATAATCTCACTCCCATATTTTGATGTGAAAATGCCCAGACAGCTCCTGAGTCATGAGACTGTAGCTTAAACTGGAACAATTCAATTTGGATTTTCATGTAGCTCAAGAAATTCTCAGCCAGTGATTAGATATCAAGTTTTATTTAATCCCTGTATGAATATCAGGGATTGATCAGGGATCAATATGTATGAATATCAAGCACCCTACATTTATATTTGAAATATGATACAGCAGCTTGCAATTTCTTACAAAACTAAATGCACTCTTAACCTATGATCCACAAGTGTGCTCTTTGGTGTACAACCAAATGAGTGAAAACATATGTCTACATAAAAACCTACACATGGTATTTATAGTATCCTTATTCATAATTGCCAAAACTTGGAAGAAACCAAGATGCCCTTCAGTAGGTGAATGGATAAACAAACTCTGGTACACCCAGACATGAACTATCAAGCCATGAAAAGACATAGAAAAACCTTAAGTGTATATTACTAAGTGAAAGAAGCCAAACTAAAAAGTATACTGTAGGAATCCAGCGATATGACATTCTGGAAAAGGCAAAATTATTGAGACAGTAAAAAGATCAGGGATTTCCAGGGATTTGGTGGTAGGGCAGACTGAATAAGAGGAGTATAGGGGATTTTTAGGGCAGTGAAACTGTTCCCTGTGATATTATAATGGTGGATACATGCCATTATTCATTTGTACCCATAGAATATACAACACTAAGAGTGAACACTGATGTAAGTATGGACTTTGGTTGATAACACTGTAGCAATGTTGATTCATCAGTTGTAAAACCGGCACTCTAGGGCAGGATGTAGTATGCTAGAGGTGGGAGAGGGTCTGTGTGTGATTTGGTGAGTGTGTGGGGAGGGTATTATGGGAACTCTGTGCTTTTTGCTCTATTTTGTTGAAAATCTAAAACTGCCCTAAAATATAAAGTCTATAAAAATATGCTACTCTTCTAAATTGATGCACTTACTTTGGTTAATTCTAATAAGCTTAGGACCCTCTTTGATTTTTGTGTATTGGTGTTAATCCTTTTAACTATAAATTTAATTACAAAGGAAAAGGACAAAATTATCCTGTACAAAATATCCTACACAATATTCACTCATTTTTTTCCCCTTTACTGACAAAACTTTGTTCAGTATAGCAACGTACCCATTGAAAAATGACATTCCCCAACCTTCTTTGTAGTTAGGGGAGTTCATATTTCATAATTATGATCATGAGAAATATGTGAAAGACAGCTGTGAATTTCTACTTTTTTTTCTTTGTGACATACATGTCATCCCTTTTTCTTGTTTTTCTCCATTTTTCTTGCTGAAACATGGACGTGGCAGTCAGTCATGGTGGCTGCAGCAGGCATTTTGTAACCTTAATGAAAAGTTCAAGAATGTCTCAGTGTCCTCAGCTTTGCCCGATTCCAGACTTCTAGCTTCATGAAACAAACAAATAAACAAGGACTTCTAATCTATTCTTGGAGGTGACATGATTTCTGTTACTCACAGCCTAATATAAGCCTAACTATTCAGAGAACCCGTATAAAATGCTAAAAGTAATCACTGACAGTTGACTCTAATTGATAACGAATGCTTGGGCGGTTAAATATGGGACATTTTTGGCATTCTGGAGATTATCTTCTTTCTCTATTAACACGGAATTCCATTATTCAACTTTAATGTAGAATGAATACCATAGAGAAAGGCTTATAAAAAGTTCTTGTTTCCTATTACAGTAGCTTTCTTCCTTTCTAAAGCCTCTGTTTTATTTACACAAATGCCACAATCCCATATTAACTGTCCTTACTAGAAACAGTGAAAGAGCTTCTGGGAGATAAAATGATGGTGAAGACATGGTATCTGCCCAAAGGTTTGCAATCTAGATGGAAGGAGAAAACATATGCAAAGAGATAAATATAATGTAAATGTGGAGATGAAGCAAAATATTTTTCAGTTCAGAAAGAGTAAAAAAGGAAAGAAAACAAAATAATATAGTTTGAGTGAAAGATGCCTTTAGACCAGAAATACAAGTTGATGCAAATTTGAAGAGATGTTTGAATAGAAGCTCAAGGCATTTGGACTTTATTTGAAAGGCAGTAAAGATATTAATGTGTTTGCTTAAGGAAATGTTATAGAGTGCAGGCAGTGAAATGCGAAGAGAGAGATGAGAGGTGTTTTTTGAAGTGAGAATTGACAGGAATAGGTAGCCATATTCACATTCACTCAATTGTCTCAGTAGAGTCTGTTTGCTCTTTATTGTAGAAAGTTGAGCTCTGAGAGAAAAAAATTTTGGGAGGGTGGGGAAGAGGTGAGAAAACAGGAAAAACATATAAATAAAGCTAGTTTCTTGATATTTATTTTTTGTAACAATTTTTGGTTCTTTCTCAATGATGAAATTCTCAAATAAAGAAACCTTTAAAGAGTTTCTTCTCTAACCATGCCATAAAGAAGATAAAGAATTTCTGCATACAGTGTGAAATAGAACACTTGGTTATTTTTACTTCGATCCAAGTTACAAAAGAACAGATAAATAAGTAGCTAAAATCTATGGAAATGAGAGGCAGAATTGTTCTGGAAGAAATAACAGAAAGGTTATTTCTAGCTGGGGAAGCAGCCACCTGGTGTCATTTCTGAACAGATGTAGAGAAGCTGAGAGTAGAGATGTTACGGAAAGGTTGTTTGATCGTCTTGTTAAAGTTTTTCAGAGAATTATGTGTGTTTGTCACAATATTGTGAGGTATACCTGACAAAGCATGAAATATTTTATTCTGATTGAGAACGACTGACTGTGAACAAATCTGATGTTGGAAAAAGAAAAAACATGGGACAGTAAAAATAATAAATTCAACTTCAAGGAGAGTATGGTGGTTTAATATCTTCATCTTTTATTATTTCCATTTTCATTGAATTAATTGCTAACACCTTTTATCCAATGGCACAGTGGAAATGAGGCAATATCTGCATGTATCTGGAGAGAATATATAAGAAAAAAGAGAGAGATTTATTATAAGAAATTGGCTCAAGTAATTATGAAGGCAGAGAAGTACAAGATCTGCCATCTGTAAGCTGGAGAACCAAGGAAACCAGTTATGTTTGAGGTATTGTTGTTACTCTTATTAACTGTTGTAAAACTTAGTGAACTACATAAGATCTCTGCAACTTCATGGTTCCCATGAAGTAAGTGAGAATTATAATACCAACAGCACAGAACTGAGTGAGCATAAGACAAAGTACTGAATGCATATGGCATATATTCATTCATTGCTTCTAAATGAAATTACTGTTACTACTTTTTTTTTTTTTGCGGTACGCGGGCCTCTCACTGTTGTGGCCTCTCCCGTTGCGGAGCACAGGCTCCCGTTGCGGAGCACAGGCTCCAGACGCGCAGGCTCCAGACGCGCAGGCTCAGCGGCCATGGCTCACGGGCCCAGCCGCATCGGCAGGCGGACTCTCAACCACTGCGCCACCAGGGAAGCCCTATTACTACTTTTTTTAAACTAATATAGTATCTGGCTCATGTTTTCTTTGCCCCCTGTACGGGTCTATTATAGTATCTAGTGATGTCAATTTTTTAAAAAATCCTCGTATTCAGTAAAATGTTTGTGTATTTTGTGTTTGCTTTCACTCATTTCTAGATCTCTAATGTCTATTTAGGGAGGCATTCAGAACACAATTGAAGAGGAGAAGATTTGGTAGAGAAGGAGCCAGCTCATATATACTAGCCCAATTATAGGGAAGTAAAACTGGTAAAAGACTAGAACAGCTTCTAAGGAAAACAAGTATGAGACTGGAGTTATGTGGAATAACAAAAACATTCTGGAAAAGGCAAAATTATTGAGACAGTAAAAAGATCAGGGATTTCCAGGGATTTGGTGGTAGGGCAGACTGAATAAGAGGAGTATAGGGGATTTTTAGGGCAGTGAGACATGGTTACTGTGTAACCATGAGACATGTACATTGAGACATGGTTACTGTGTAATGGTGAACGTTTTTCAAGCTGTTCTCTAACTGAAAACTGCTTTCTGGCCAAAAGAGAGTGACTTTTTCCAAAAGTCAAATCAGAGGACCTGGGTATTTTGCCACAGTCCAGTCTTCAAAACTCTTTTGGACTCAGTTTCTTCCTCTGTGAAGGAAGAATATTATTAATTGCTTCAAAGAGCTGATATTTGTTGATATAATGTGATGACCTGATAAATAGTAATATGTGGGTTATCACTGCCCCATACTCTCCATGACAGTAGAGGACACCATTCTCTTGTTAAAAAACTGGCTGTTGCCCCCATGTAACAGCTAGCCAACCATAGGAATTCTACAAGCGTTTGTTACACAATGAAAGAATAAAGTGGGGTGATGGGTAATCTGTTCTCCCTAGGAAGACATGAAAACACCCAAGCAGAGTGAAGGAGATTTAAAGAATAGAACTTCCCATATATTTCAGTTGTTATTGCTTGAATCCATAATCTGAGGAGAGAGATGAAGAGGACCACCCCTCTTTCAATTTATCATTTGCCAGGTTTTCCCACTCAGGTTATCATGGTGAGGAGAGAAGCAAAGATACATTCTGTTTTTTAATAAAGACTGCTACTGACTGGTTCCTCTCTCATTTGTAGACAAAGGCATGACATACTGAATGCACAGAGAGAACTTAAATATTTAGACTCATACTTAAAATTTAAATTAATCATTCATTCATGAAGCACTTAACGCCATATTTATCAAGGCAGTGTGTCAGCATGTGGAATAAAGATATGAAGAGAAAAAGAGAGAGAAAGAGAAAGAAGGAAATCAATCTCACAGCCCCATGTCCTCAAGAAATTCATTGTCCATCAGGGAAAACAAAAATATATATAGGCAAGCACAATAAAATATGATTAAGAGCAGAGTTTGCACAGGGCCTGAGAGAAGGGGAAATTAACACTGCCTTGGGTATTTCATTTATTAACCTACTACTAAAGTTTATTTCCTGGTGAGTGATTTTAAAAACACCATGCTTCCTAGGTACAATTAAATTCAATTTAAAATGTATTAAGTGACATTCTGTGAAAAATACTTTACAAATAGCTCAGCTCTAGGAAACATGCTGATCTTTGAGACACAGCTCTTATTCCAAAGGTTTTGGGGTATTATTATCACAAACATCTTACACACTTGTAAGTATATCTCTAGGTGTAAAATGTAATATCACCGGCCATAAGCACCACAGGAATTTAGAGTGGGGACAGAGTAATGTGATCTAAAGGAGTTTCAAGGGGTTGGGGGTGGATTTGGAATGTGAAATGTGGGATAAAGACAGTATTTGTGTGGCTAACATGTTAATGGGCATGAAATGATTAACTAGATAGTCTGAGGTGCCCTTGCCAGGCAGAGGGAGAAAATCTAATACTGTTGCACAGAGGGTATCATTGAGACATGGTTACTGTGTAATGGTGAACGTTTTTCAAGCTGTTCTCTAACTGAAAACTGCTTTCTGGCCAAAAGAGAGTGGAATGTAATTACTTCCAACATCACTTAACAGTGATGATCAGAGAGAAAGAACAATAGAGCAAAGAGCTGAGCACTTCACAAATAGAAATGCACTTTTATTTTCTTCCTGAAAAATAAAAGGAGAAATGAGAAAGCATACTGAAGGACTACAAACTAAATTTACATTTGCATGGATTTGCATAGTAGCTGCTAGACACAAGGGAAGCCAGTATTTTTTATTACATGGCATAAACATTTTGATCTTTGAGAAAGAAGACAGAATGAGGAACTGAATATTCTCTGAAATTAATAATCACAGCACAGAACCATGGCAAGCATACTACAAGTAAAGCAATGCTACCTTTGTGCTATGAGAATTCCCTTTAGCCTTTTTCCAAAAGTCATGAAAACTAGACTTGGAATAGAGTTCAGAAGAGTGAAAAATTTGAGTATCACTGGACTGAAATGAGATAGCAATTACAGAATGTCATCACTTTCAGTATTTCAAGGGCACTTGAAGAAAGCCCAGAAAGTTAGACATTCTGTCTGAACAAGATGAACAGAGGCTGAAAACAACCAGGCAGAACACAGCCAATCGGCTGCCTCTTTTTATAGACAGCACTGGTGGACTCCAGGCATTACCTTTGTAAAACTCGCTGTATGTTCTTTTACACGGTTTGTTTTTTTTTTTTTTTTTGGTTGTTGTTATTGTTTTTGTTTATTTTCAATCTTAATTTAAACTTGTAATCGATCCTAAAAATCAAATATTTTAGATTTTTAAGTTCATTTTAGAGGTGGCTCTAATGTCTTAGAATCCTATGAAACAAACCAAAACCTAAGCCAGAGTGAATTCCTGTAAACGAACTCACATTGGAGAAAACCAGAATTAAAGATAACCAATTACACACAGCCCCTTAGACTTTCCCAGATAAGGCTACTTGCGTTGCTTCTGCATCTGCACTATAAAAGCCTATAAAATGCTCCTGTCCCCAGCATTCCAAACCACTTCTGGTTTGGCACTGCCTGACTGGAATCAAAATTTGCTCAAATAAACTCTAGAACCTTTTAGTGTTCCTGAGTTTACCTTTTAACAGATTATTGTGCTTTTCTTAAATATATTATAGAGTACTCTACTGTTAGGGATTCTAACTATATAGCACATTCAATTAAAATATGCCAATCTTATGAATATTTAACAGATTGTAGTGAATATAATTCTCAACATGTGATAAAAAACCATGAGATGAAATGCCAGTTTTACCATGAGCAACCAGAGCTATAAAAGAAAACATCGTCTTCCCTAGATACATTGCAGTTAGTTTGTGTGTGTGCAGGTTGAGACTGTGTATGATGAGACAATTAATAGCTTTTGAAACTGTTACAATGAAGAGTCTGTTTCTCAAACATGAGTCAATACTCCAGCAGAAAGAGATCATGACCACCCTCCCAACTTCCTCTATTTCAACCCCTATAATAACCCAAATACTTGGTACTACAGATAACTTAGCAATGAAATTATAGTTTCTTTTTGCTGTCTCTGCTTTTGCAGTTTATACCATATGGATTAATTATCTAGAAATTCATGATAATTGATTCAGAATTTTCAATAAATAGCAGAGATACATTTTGTTTCAACTTCACTCCATATTACTTCATCAAAATTAATTTTTTCTATTTTCCATTTTCAGATTCTTCATTTAGCTTTCTAATATATTGAAAAAATATATGCAAACATTATATAAAATCTATTCAAATATAAGTTTTTATTGCTTGTAATTCAAGGACTAAAAACAAACTTCACACTATTTTTGACAAAATTATAATTTTATAATTTCATAATTTAAAAGTTTATCATTTAAAAGTTTAAATTTATAATTTAAACTTTATAATTATAAATTATAATTATATAATTTTAAAGTTATAAAGTCTGGACTCCTGTTCAAAGAAAAAAAAGTAAATAAAAACAAATATTGTCAATGTATAATTAATGTTTTATTACAATCAGTGATTTTTATTATTGTTGGCCTTATAATTAACTTAGTGATAATGTGATATTAATTCAAATTCTTAAGTCATATTCATAAGCCAGTGAAATGATTCAGCACAAAAAATCTGTTTGGCTCTAGGTTCATTGGATTATATATTTTATTTATATTCTTATATAAAAATGTGGTTGCAGTTAGGAAAACTTCTAATCAAATCATTGTGTTTTAACTTGTGTTGTTAAAATAAATACCTGCTGTATGAGTCATCTGTATGTCTCCTCCGAGGAAATAAGATTGATTTAGAAAAACACTCCCAAAATAGATTGTAAAAAAATATTATTACAGTTACATAATCTATGACTAATATTTCTAAGAAAAGTCTTTATCTTATTTCTATAATATTAATGTTTTCTCTATATCTGACATTTAAATCTTGTTTTACAGATTTTTTTAAGTAAAATATTCCTGGGACTTTTTAGATAAGATAATAAAACTATTTAGTATGATGAATAACTGCCGTTTGTCAAGGCTCTGGTATATATATAGTCTCCCCTGACTTCTACCTTCAGCCCATTCATTCTACCCTCCATTTCCTCACTGAACTTTAGTCACAAAACTGGTTTCTTTGCATTGCTGAGCAGCCCCATTTCATGCTTCAGACCATCAGGCCTGCAGTCCTGTCCACCTGGACACAGGCTTCATCCGCCTCCTCATTGGCTGGATCCTGCTTGCCTGCCAGGCTTCAGCTTAAGTGAGACTTCCTTGGAACCCAGAATTTATGGAGGCTCTCTCACTGTTACCTATGTTGCTTCCTCATCAGAACTGCATTAGTGGAATTAAGGTATTAATTTTTGTTTTGTCTTTGCTAGTATATAAAAGTAAGAGAGACAGAGGCTCACAGCAACAGACGGAGTGTTCACTATTCTTTTTATTATTGATGCCTTAGTCTTCTAGGGCTGCCATACAAAATACCACTGGGTGGGTGGGTGGCTCAAACAAAATAAATCTATTTTCTCACAGTTCTGGAGGCTGGAAGTTCAAGATTAATGTGTCAGCAGTTTTGGTTTCTCCTGAAGTCTCTCTCCTAGATGTGTAGATGGCCACTTTCTCACTGTGTGCTCATAGCCTTTTCTCTGTGTGTGCATCCCTGGCGTATTTCCCTGTGCCCTAAAGTCCTCTTCTTATCAGGACACCAGTGTGATTGAATTAGGGCCCACCCTAAAGCCTTGCTTTAAGGTATTTACCTCTTTGAAGGTCCTAACTCCAAATACACATTTTGAAGCAGTGGGGTTTAGAGCTACAACATATAAATTTGGGGGAAACTCAATTCAGTTGAGGTCGTCATTATTCTCTATTCTCTATTTTATTCCAACAAGTTAGACTAGCTTATGTTTTCTTCCTGCACATTCATAAAGAAAACCTCCCTTCCTGAATTTTGTGGACTTTTCATCACGAATCATTTCAGCTATAGCACTTATCATTATGTATATCATTAAAATAATAATTGTCATCTCATTACAATCTTTTAAATTATCCTATCAATTATTTATCCTAGCTAATATTTAGTGAACATTGACAATATTCTATACATATTCTCAGGCCTTTCCAAGTACTAATCTTCGTAATAACACTAAGAAATGGGAACTATTATGAGCACCTATTTTACAGATGAGAACATTGAGGGACAAAAGCAGTGGATGGAGCTGCTGGGATTTTATTATAGAAACTCTGGCTCTAGAGCTCAGGCTCATAATCACTCCATTGTGCTGTGTTTCCTCTGTAATTTTAATATGGTAAGATTCATGAAGGCAGAGCTTGTCTACATCCTGGTCTTCGTACTGTAATCTCATAGAGGGCTAAGACCACAATCCTTACGTATCAGAGTTAAAAATCTCTGACTTTACTCTCGGTTTCCTTGATGAACACTTCGACCGTCTCTTTTCAGAAACCCAGAGCTGTTAATTAATCTGTAACTCCCCACCTCTCTTGTTACTTCTTGTCTTTTTTTTCTTTCTGATAAACGACTGAAGTGCCCATAACATATACATTATCTGCTAATTGCTAGGAGGTGGAGACATTATTACTCTGAAATAAAGCTTCGACTTTCCCACGTGATTTTTTTTTTTTTTTTTTTTTTGCGGTACGCAGGCCTCTCACTGCTGTGGCCTCTCCCGTTGCGGAGCACAGGCTCCGGACGCGCAGGCTCAGTGGCCATGGCTCACGGGCCAAGCCGCTCCGCGGCATGTGGGATCTTCCTGGACCGGGGCACGAACCCATGTCCCCTGCATCGGCAGGCGGACTCTCAACCACTGCGCCACCAGGGAAGCCCTCCCACGTGATTTTTTTGTCATCCTACTCTAGGATCGTTGACATTTCATAAATAGCTGTGGAATAAATGAAAGCATCTAGATTCTTCCATTAAATATGCCCCTTGTTGTAAATGTCTCCTGAAAGCATGCATACTATTTTTCCCATAGGGCCTACCAGAGTACTGAACACAGTGTAAGTACACAGCATACATTTACACAATGAATACAAACTTGATCAGAGCCGTATGATTAAATATTTTATACTTATTTTATACATGTCATAAAAAAGATATTTAAAAAGCCTCTCAGCAGGCTATTTTTCACAGTTCGTGTTTAAAAAGAGAATGGCTTCTTTTATAATGATGCGTGTGTATTAAATAAATGTAGCAGTTTTATTGAATAAGCCTCACTATATAAATTGTAAGTAGAAAATAACTTTACTATTTCCCAACACACCCTGTTAAAATCATTTTGTCCGTTTCTTCCTGTCCTTGAAAGAAATCACAGGATAAGTTCCATTGATTTTCTAGGTGTTCAAAGATGATAAAAGTCAGGCTGTTATAGTCATCCGAACATTCTGATTTATTTAGGCCTGACTTCATTTAGTTTTCTTCTCCAATATCGGCTTTCTTGCTCAGTGAGGTATTTCCTGACCCGTCTGAGTAATAGAAAGCTCATACCTTCTTTATTCCCCTGCCCTGCTTTCTATTTCTTCACAGTTTATTGTCTCTCTTATTCAACTAGAATGCTGGTCCAGGAGAACAGGCATATTGGCTTTTTATTCACTTCTATAACCCCAGCACCCTGCAAGCGTGTCTATGACATTGTAGGTACTCCATAAATATTTGTTGACTGAATGAAAGTATTAATGAAGTTAGTAATATAAAAGCCCCATCCAGTAAAACTTCTTCTTCCTACCCTCATCCCCATCCCCTCCTAGGGAGTCTTTTAGGCTTAGATACATTCAGTGGACACAGGGTAGAAGCAGGTTGATTTCTTCTTTCTTTTCTATCTCTACTCCCTCATCTTCTTGCTACTCCAGGACACATCACACCTCCTAGTGCATCAGAATTAACAGGACCTCACCCACAGTTTCAATTTCAGTTTAGCAGGTGTAGATGTTTATCAAGCTCCTCAGGACCTTGGCAGTGATGTGTATGCAGGAGAGAGTTCTCACCAAGGTTCTCACCAAAGTTCTGAGTTGGGCTTAGGGGCTAGAGGATTAGGGGAGCAAATGCAGCTGTAATCTAGAG
Organism: Monodon monoceros; assembly: GCF_005190385.1. Lineage (NCBI taxonomy): Eukaryota > Metazoa > Chordata > Mammalia > Artiodactyla > Monodontidae > Monodon > Monodon monoceros. Next base: position 9,405,270 of record NW_021703765.1, on the reverse strand, counting down.
CTATCTCCTCCAGAGACTGGAGGCACAGATGCTGGCTCTTTCCGTCCGGGACTCTTTCTAGGAGAGCTCTTCCCACTGTTCATTCCTGGTACCCGTGTTCTTTACCTGCCTGTATTCTCCTCTCTCAGCCTCGGGCCATAGGTTTGCCTCCCCACACAAATTGACAATGATTGAAGAAATATTGATCTTAAAGAAAGTTTCTTAATTGAAGAAATATTCATCTTACTCCCTAGTGATAGTATAATCTGAAGAATAATCCTAAATAATTTCTTCTAAAAGGAATTATGAAATTTACTTATCACTAAAATTTATATTTATCTTTTCTTTGAAGTATAAAACAATGTCTTAATTTTCTTTCCCTTACATTAAAAACTGCTTCATTAATATAGTTTCTAGGGAAACCAAGAACATCAGCATGGTAAATTATTCTAAAGAACATTTCTAAGAAAAAAAATGTTTTTATTTGTCTGACCTCTTCATTAGTAAAAATTAACCAAATGTCTAAATGTATATTGTACTAAGAAAAGATTGTGATAGACAGAAGTGCATATGAATCATTACTTCATATAATTGTTTGATGTTTAATCTAACAGCTTTGAATCAAATTCTACATAGATACCCCAAAGGAGTAATGTGTGTGTGTATTTGAGAAAAATAATATCTGCTAAATGTTATTGTAAACATATGTTAAGTATATGACATTTTAAAAAAACATATTAAGGTATAATTGAGGTATAATAAAAGTACATATTTAAAATATACTATATGAAGAGTTTTGATGTATATATACAATTAGCAGACATTTGGTCCTGTCCAAAATGTCCATTGAGATATTTGGTTCATGCCAAATGGTCCTTGATATTTGGTCTTGTTGAAAACATCCATGCTTAGGAGACATCCCTGGGTTCAAAGAGCCCATAACGTTTATTCATACTTTTGGCTTACAGGATTAATACGTTAAAAATACTATAATGTTTTATTGGTCCAATGATTGTGTTGTCACTGTATAGCCAATAATAACCCTTGTGGCCTTGGTAGCCTAGCTGGTGATGGCACATGGGGTTAGGTAGGTGGCTCAGGATTTGAATCTTGTAGGAAAGCAGGATTTATATGAACTGTGTGTATTGAGGAAGAGCCTACAGTTAGAGAAATGCACAGAAGTTGACAAGCTGAGGGTGGAATCTTTCGATGCATGGCACGTTTAATATGTCACTAGACATTTGGCTGGATGTAGCTGGGTTGTTCAATAAGGGCTGAGTTTGAAAGGAGATTGGTCAAGCTATGATGTAAAACAGGTGGCAAATAAACTTGATAGAAGGTCTCACTTGTTCAGGAGGAGTGAGAACAGGTATAGCTCTTCTACCACAGAGAAGGAGAGTGTAATAGCCACAATGAGGGGGATACTGGGCATTTAATTGACCCCCTACAACTATCCCATCACCCAAGGTTAATGGGCAATGTTTCCCTTCAGTCAATGTCCTATAGAGGTACGACTGCAGTAAATAGGAAGAGGCACCTGCCGCTATTTGGAGAGGTTTCAGTGGATGTAACTCTCACACTTACCTGCTAATCAGTGTCATCACCATGCCATCAGCCGGTGCCTACCTACTGGCTGATCCAGCCTGGCTGAACCAGGTGTCGAGACCATAAGACACTAGTAAGGTTTTCCCTACCAATAAACCTGTGACCATTGCTCAAATGGCTACTAAAGAAAAAATAATAATAATGATGCTTTTTCTGTTGCTTGGCAATATGATATCTTTCTTTGAAAATTCTCAGGGAATAAAGCAGAAATAGTATACTCACAACAAGAAAAGACAATGTTACTTTATAATGGTTTTTGTTACCGTTACCATTTAACAAAGATAGGAATGAAAATTACTGGAGTTGTGAAGGGCAGATAATCTGTAATGCCTGATACACAACTAGTTAGAATAACATTACAGTCATTCAAGATGGTACAGGGAAACGTCAGCACAATGTTTGTGTTGAAGGGAAAGTAAGGAAAACCCTGAACAGGTTAAAACAACATGCAGAATAAGAATCAAATGCAACACCGTCCCAGGGACTTCGAAGAGCTCTTTGTGAGGTTCATGAGGAAGAGGTCCTATTAATGCTCCCAGAAAGAAACTCATTTGAGGCAAGTATAAAAAATGAAATCCAAAACAGACATCATTTCATGGAATCGAAATTCCAGAGGAGTATAAAGTAACCAGGCACAGAGAACCACTTCTTACACATGATTTCAGTGCTCAAGATGAGAAAAGAATTCTTATTTACACACCTTTGACATTAAGTTTATATCTCTTTACATATTGTGAGTTTGAAACAGGGCAGCCCTTAGGTGTTGCTATAATTAAAAATAAATAGAATACCAATCAATTCTTTGTACTTCAAGTATCACACTTCTCATGAATTTTATATTTTGAGTCATAAACCAAGGAAGCAGGTCTTTTATGTTAGTCTTTGTCTGGGAAACTCTGTAGGTAGTTTGGGTTTAAAAGAATCCTTGTCAGTTTCAGAATTGGGGAGCTAAATTTAGAGAGTCAGTGTCAATATGTTTCCAAAGGAGGTTGTTTATTATATAGATAGATGACTTTAAGTCATAGGTAACTATAGACAAAAAATCACCACAGTTTTAGCTTTAGTTAATGAGTGCCAATATTTAAAATAAACAGGAGCAAGTTACAATAATTATTAATATTCTGACTTCAGAAAGGATAGCTTTTAATTATATTAATAGCACTACAAAAATCAGCATGAAAGCTTAAAATGGTGAAAGATTCAGCAAGTGAAGCTTTTTGGTGACAGAAGGGACATACAGCTTCTTGCTAATTTACCTCAGGGATAAATTTTCTTTTCATGTACTGTTTTTCTTGCTGTAATTTTCAAAATTTTTTTAAAATTTAAAAATACCTTTATATTCATGTACTTAAACATATACAATCACCTGCATGGTGAAATGACAATTTTATCCAAATGTTTCCATTCTGGTTCCACATCTCATATACTGATTTTATCACTTTAATGGAAGACAGAGCATCCACTACTTTATCATGTAATCGGAGATTTGCAAAGAGAAAATAATTTGTATATGGGCAAAGATAGCAAGTTAATTGGTACTTTCACACTTATATATGTCTTAACCTCTTTGGAAATTACCCAGTTAGTCAAAGTGACTTCACTAATTCACTTGATTTTATTATAGTCCAAGGACTCACAGTCAATGAAGGATCTTGGAAACCATATGGAGTATTACATTACAGAGCAGCACAATCACTACAATCAAAGAGATGGTGTTTTAAACTTGCACCCATAAAACATAGGTAGACTCTTTAAGTCCAAATGATACACAGTAGAGCACTTCTTGAGGTTTGTAAGAGCCAGTTCTTTTAAAAGATACCAGTCATTAAAATTCAATTTACTGGAACATTTTTATGATGTTAAATAATTCACAGAAATACTGACAATATATTTGACCCATGAAATTAAAGAAAAAAAAGAGACTTCAAAATAATCATGTTTTATAAGAGATTTAAATACAAAAACTCAAGACCTTCAGAAAGTAAATATTGTGTTCTTATATTATTCTAAACTGGATGTGACCAGAGAGGAGACAATTAATACATTAAAAATTTTAAATTATTCAACATATATAACTTTTCAGATGATTTGCTTTCACTAGAAATATTCCACAACTGGATCACTCGATCCTTATTCAGTTATTCATTGTTTATTTACAAAGTAAGTAATAAAAAAATGTTTTAAAAGTCTTTATTAGTGCAACTTTGGTGACTATTAGTCACAAAACTTTTGTGACTATTAGTTTCTGTCCTAGAGAATAAATGCATTTATTTATTTCATGTTAAGCAATCAGCTACTGTCTTCCCAGGCTGATTGTTATTGAGCTTGTAATATATATATATTTTTTACATCTTTATTGGAGTATAATTGCTTTACAATGGTGTGTTAGTTTCTGCTTTATAACAAAGTAAATCAGTTATACATATACATATGTTCCCATATCTCTTCCCTCTTGCGTCTCCCTCCCTCCCACCCTCCCTATCCCGCCCCTCCAGGCGGTCACAAAGCACCGAGCTGATCTCCCTATGCTATGCGGCTGCTTCCCACTAGCTATCTACCTTACATATGGTAGTGTATAAATGTCCATGCCTCTCTCTCGCTTTGTCACAGCTTACCCTTCCCCCTCCCCATATCCTCAAGTCCATTCTCTAGTAGGTCTGTGTCTTTATTCCCGTCTTACCGCTAGGTTCTTCATGATCATTTTTTTTTCTTAGATTCCATATATATGTGTTAGCATACGGTATTTGTTTCTCTCTTCCTGACTTACTTCACTCTGTATGACAGACTCTAGGTCCATCCACATCAGTACAAATAACTCAATTTCGTTTCTTTTTATGGCTGAGTAATATTCCATTGTATATATGTGCCACATCCTCTTTATCCATTCATCTGTCGATGGACACTTAGGTTGCTTCCATGTCCTGGCTATTGTAAATAGACCTGCAATGAACATTTTGGCACATGACTCTTTTTGAATTATGGTTATCTCAGGGTATATGCCCAGTAGTGGGACTGCTGGGTCGTATGGTAATTCTATTTTTAATTTTTTAAGGAACCTCCATACTGTTCTCCATAGTGGCTGTATCAATTTACATTCCCACCAACAGTGCAAGAGGGTTCCCTTTTCTCCACACCCTCTCCAGCATTTATAGTTTCTAGGTTTTTTGATGATGGCCATTCTGACTGGTGTGAGATCATACCTCATTGTAGTTTTGATTTGCATTTCTTTAATGATTAATGATGTTGAGCATTCTTTCATATGTTTCCTGGCAGTCTGTATATCTTCTTTGGAGAAATGTCTATTTAGGTCTTCTGCCCATTTTTGGATTGGGTTGTTTGTTTTATTGTTATTGAGCTGCATGAGCTGCTTATAAATTTTGGAGATTAATCCTTTGTCAGTTGCCTCATTGGCAAATATATTTTCCCATTCTGAGGGTTGTCTTTTGGTCTTCTTTATGGTTTCCTTTGCTATGCAAAAGCTTTGAAGTTTCATTAGGCCCCATTTGTTTATTTTTGTTTTTATTTCCATTTCTCTAGGAGGTGGGTCAAAAAGGATCTTGCTGTGATTTATGTCATAGAGTGTTCTGCCTATGTTTTCCTCTAAGAGTTTGATAGTTTCTGGCCTTACATTTAGGTCTTTACTCCATTTTGAGCTTATTTTTGTGTATGGTGTTAGGGAGTGATCTAATCTCATACTTTTACATGTAGCTGTCCAGTTTTCCCAGCACCACTTATTGAAGAGGCTGTCCTTTCTCCACTGTACATTCCTGCCTCCTTTATCAAAGATAAGGTGACCATATGTGCGTGGGTTTATCTCTGGGCTTTCTATCCTGTTCCATTGATCTATATTTCTTTTTTGTGCCAGTACCATACTGTCTTGATTACTGTAACTTTGTAGTATAGTCTGAAGTCAGGGAGCCTGATTCCTCCAGCTCCATTTTTTGTTCTCAAGATTGCTTTGGCTATTCGGGGTCTTTTGTGTTTCCATACAAATTGTGAAATTTTTTGTTCTAGTTCTGTGGAAAATGCCAGTGGTAGTTTGATAGGGTTTGCATTGAACCTGTAGATTGCTTTGGGTAGTAGAGTCATTTTCACAATGCTGATTCTTCCAATTCAAGAATATGGTATATCTCTCCATCTATTTGTATCATCTTTAATTTCTTTCATCAGTGTCTTATAATTTTCTGCATACAGGTCTTTCATCTCCTTAGGTAGGTTTATTCCTAGATATTTTATTCTTTTTGTTGCAATGGTAAACGGGAGTGTTTTCTGTATTTCACTTTCAGATTTTTCATCATTAGTGTATAGGAATGCCAGAGATTTCTGTGCATTAATTTTGTATCCAGCTACTTTACCAAATTCATTGATTAGCTCTTGTAGTTTTCTGGTAGCATCTTTAGCATTCTCTATATATAGTATCATGTCATCTGCAAACAGTGACAGCTTTACTTCTTCTTTTCCGATTTGGATTCCTTTTATTTCCTTTTCATCTCTGATTGCTGTGACTAAAATTTCCAAACCTGTGTTGAATAAGAGTTCTGAGAGTGGGCAACCTTGTCTTGTTCCTGATCTTAGTAGAAATGCTTTCAGTTTTTCACCATTGAGGACGATGTTGGCTGTGGGTTTGTCATATATGGCCTTTATTATGTTGAGGAAAGTTCCCTCTATGCCTACTTTCTGCAGGGTTGTTATCATAAATGGGTGTTCAATTTTTTCGAAAGCTTTCTCTGCATGTATTGAGATGATCATATGGTTTTTCTCATTCAATTTGTTAATATGGTGTATCACATTGATTGATTTGCGTATATTAAAAACTCCTTGCATTCCTGGAATAAACCCCACTTGATCATGGTGTGTGATCTATTTAATGTGCTGTTGGATTCTGTTTGCTAGTATTTTGTTGAGGATTTTTGCATCTGTGTTCATCAGTGATATTGGCCTGTAGTTTTCTTTGTGACATCCTTGTCTGGTTTTGGTATCAGGGTGATGGTGTCCTCTTATAATGAGTTTTGGAGTGTTCCTCCCTCTGCTATATTTTGGAAGAATTTGAGAAGGATAGGTGTTAGCTCTTCTCTAAGTGTTTGATAGAATTCTCCTGTGAAGCCATCTCATCCTGGGCTTTTGTTTGTTGGAAGATTTTTAATCACAGTTTCAATTTCAGTGCTTGTGATTGGTCTGTTCATATTTTCTATTTCTTCCTGATTCAGTCTTGGTAGGTTGTGCATTTCTAAGAATATGTCCATTTCTTCCAGGTTGTCCATTTTATTGGAATAGAGTTGCTTGTAGTAATCTCTCATGATCCTTTGTATTTCTGCAGTGTCAGTTGTTACTTCTCCTTTTTCATTTCTAATCCTATTGATTTGAGTCTTCTCCCTTTTTTTCTTGATGAGTCTGGATAATGGTTTATCAATTTTGTTTATCTTCTCAAAGAACCAGCCTTTAGTTTTATTGATCTTTGCTATCGTTTCTTTCATTTCTTTTACATTTATTATCTGATCTGATCTTTATGATTTCTTTCCTTCTGCTAACTTTGGGGGTTTTTTTGTTCTTCTTTCTCTAATTGCTTTAGGTGCAAGATTAGGTTGTTTATTCCAGATGTTTCCTGTTTCTTAAGGTAGGATTGTATTGCTATAAACTTCCCTCTTAGAACTGCTTTTGCTGCATCCCATAGGTTTTGTGTCATCGTGTCTCCATTGTCATATGTTTCTAAGTATTTTTTTAATTTCCTCTTTGATTTCTTCAGTGGTCACTTCGTTATTAAGTAGTGCATTGTTTAGCCTCCATGTGTTTGTATTTTTTAGAGATCTTTTCCTGTAATAGATATCTAGTCTCAAAGCATTGTGGTCAGAAAAGATACTTGATACAATTTCAATTTTCTTAAATTTACCAAGGCTTGATTTGTGACCCAAGATATGATCTATACTGGAGAATGTTCCATGAGCACTTGAGAAAAATGTGTATTCTGTTGTTTTTGGATGGAATGTCCTATAAATATCAATTAGTCCATCTTGTTTAATGTATCATTTAAAGCTTGTGTTTCCTTATTTATTTTCATCTTGGATGTTCTGTCCATTGGTGAAAGTGGGGTGTTAACTTCCCCTACTTTGAATGTGTTACTGTCGATTTCCCCTTTTATGGCTGTTAGTATTTGCCTTATGTATTGAGGTGCTCCTATGTTGGGTGCATAAATATTTACAATTGTTATAACTTCTTCTTGGATCGATCCCTTGATCATTATGTAGTGTCCTTCTTTGTCTCTTCTAATAGTCTTTATTTTAAAGTCTATTTTGTCTGATATGAGAATTGCTACTCTAGCTTTCTTTTGGTTTCCATTTGCATGAAATATCTTTTTCCATCTCCTTACTTTCAGTCTGTATGTGTCTCTAGGTCTGAAGTGGGTCTCTAGACAGCAAATATATGGGTCTTGTTTTTGTATCCCTTCAGCCAATCTGCGTCTTTTGGTGGGAGCATTTCATCCATTTACATTTAAGGTAATTATCGATATGTATGTTCCTATTCCCATTTTCTTAATTGTTTTGGGTTCGTTATTATAGGTCTTTTCCTTCTCTTGTGTTTCTTGCCTAGAGAAGTTCCTTTAGCAGTTGTTGTAAAGCTGGTTTGGTGGTGCTGAACTCTCTCAGCTTTTGCTTGTCTGTAAAGGTTTTAATTCCTCCATCAAATGTGAATGAGATCCTTGCTGGGTAGAGTAATTTTGGTTGCAGGTTTTTCTCCTTCATCACTTTAAATATGTCCTGCCAGTCCCTTCTGGCTTGCAGAGTTTCTGTTGAAAGATCAGCTGGTAACCTTATGGGGATTCCCTTGTGTGTTATTTGTTGTTTTTCCCTTACTGCCTTGAATATGTTTTCTTTGTATTTAATTTTTGACAGTTTGATTAATATGTGTCCTGGCGTGTTTCTCCTTGGATTTATCCTGTATGGGACTCTCTGTGCTTCCTGGACTTGATTAACTATTTTCTTGCCCATATTAGGGAAGTTTTCAACTATAATCTCTTCAAATATTTTCTCAGTCCCTTTCTTTTTCTCTTCTTCTTCTGGAACCCCTATAATTCGAATGTTGTTGTATTTAATGTTGCCCCAGAGGTCTCTGAGACTGTCCTCAGTTCTTTTCATTCTTTTTTTCTTTATTCTGCTCTGCAGTAGTTATTTCCACTATTTTATCTTCCAGGTCACTTATCCGTTCTTCTGCCTCAGTTATCCTGCTATTGATCCTATCTAGAGTATTTTTTATTTCATTTATTGTGCTGTTCATCATTGTTCGTTTCATCTTTAGTTCTTCTAGGTCTTTGTTAAATGTTTCTTGTATTTTGTCCATTCTATTCCTAAGATTTTGGATCATCTTTACTATCATTATTCTGAAATCTTTTTCAGGTAGACTGCCTATTTCGTCTTCATTTGTTAGGTCTGGTGGGTTTTTATCTTGCTCCTTTATCTGCTGTGTGTTTTTCTGTCTACTCATTTTGCTTATCTTACTGTGTTTGGGGTTTCCTTTTTGCAGGCTGCAGTTTCGTAGTTCCCATTGTTTTTGGTGTCTTTCCCCAGTGGCTAAGGTTGGTTCAGTGGGTTGTGTAGTATTCCTGGTGGAGGGGACCACTGCCTGTGTTCTGGTGGATGAGGCTGGACCTTTTCTTTCTGGTGGGCAGGTCCACGTCTGGCGGTGTGTTTTCCGTTGTCTGTGGACTTATGATTTTAGGCAGCCTCTCTGCTAATGGGTGGGGTTGTGTTCCTGTCTTGCTAGTTGTTTGGCATAGGATGTCCAGGACTGTAGCTTGCTGGTCGTTGAGTGAAGCTGGGTGCTGGTGTTGAGATGGAGATCTCTGGGAGATTGTCGCCATTTGATATTATGTGGAGCTGGGAGGTCTCTTGTGGACCAGGGTCCTGAAGTTGGCTCTCCCACCTGAGAGGCACAGCACTGACTCCTGGCTGGAGCAGCAAGATCCTTTCATCCACATGGCTCAGAATAAAAGGGAGAAAAAGTAGAAAGAAAGAATTAGTAGAAGTAGAAAGAAAGAACAAAAGGAGGGAGGCAGGGAGGGAGGGAGGGAGGAAGGAAGGAAGGAAGGAAAAAAAGAAAGAAGAAGATAAAGTAAAATAAAATAAAGTAAGATAAAATATTGTAAAGTTATTAAAATAAAAAAATTATTAAGAGGAAAAAAAAGAAAAAATATTTAAAAGAAACAAACAAAAATGGACAGATAGAACCCTTGGACAAATGGTGGAAGCAAAGCTATACAGACAAAATCTCACACAGAAGCATACACGTACACACAAAAAGAGGAAAAGGGGAAAAAAATCATAAATCTTACGCTCAAAGTCCACCTCCTCAATTTGGGATGATTCATTGTGTAAAGGAGGAAAGGAAGGAAAGAAAGAAAGAAGATAAAGTAAAATAAAATATAGTTATTAAAATAAAAAATAATTATTAAGAAAAAAAACCGGACAGATAGAACCCTAGGACAAATGGTGGAAGCAAAGCTATACAGACAAAATCTCACACAGAAACATACACACTCGCAAAAGGGGAAAAGGGGAAAAAATCATAAATCTTACTCTCAAAGTCCGCCTCCTTAACTCAGGATGATTCGTTGTCTATTCATGTATTCCACAGATGCAGGTACATCAAGTTGATTGTGGAGCTTTAATTCGCTGCTTCTGAGGCTGCTGGGAGAGATTTCCCTTTCTCTTCTTTGTTCTCACAGCTCCCAGGGGCTTAGCTTTGGATTTGTCCCCGCCTCTGCGTGTAGGTCGCCGGAGGGCGTCTGTTCTTCGCTCAGACAGGACGGGGTTAAAGGAGCCTCTGATTCAGGGGCTCTGGCTCACTCAGGCCGGGGGGAGGGAGGGGCACAGAGTGTGGGGCGAGCCTGCGGTGGCAGAGGCCGGCATGACGTTGCACCAGCCTGAGGCGCGCCTTGCGTTCTCCCAGGGGAGTTGTCCCCGGATCCTGGGACTCTGGCAGTGGCGGGCTGCACAGGCTCCCCGGAAGGGGGTTGTGGATAGTGACCTGTGCTTGCGCACAGGCTTTTTGGTGGCAGCAGCAGCAGTCTTAGTGTCTCATGCCCGTCTCTGGGGCCCGCGCTTTTAGCCGCGGCTCGCGCCCGTCTCTGGAGCTCAGCCCCACCCGCCCCGGTGGGGGAGCAGACAAGCCTCTCGGACTCATGAGTGCCGGTTGGCCCTGATCCTCTGTGCGGGAATCTCCCTGCTTTGCCCTCCACACCCCTGTTGCTGTGCTCTCCCCCGCGGCTCTGAAGCTTTCCGCCTCTGCCGCCCACAGTCTTTGCCCATGAAGGGGCTTCCTAGTGTGTGGAAACCTTTCCTGCTTCACAGCTCCCTCCCACTGGTGCAGGTCCCGTCCCTATTCTTTTGTCTCTGTTTTTTCTTTTTTCTTTTGCCCTACCCAGGTACGTGGGGGGTTTCTTGCCTTTTGGGAGGTCTGAGGTCTTCTGCCAGCGTTCAGTAGGTGTTCTGTAGGAGTTATTCCGCGTGTAGATGTATTTCTGGTGTATCTGTGGGGAGGAAGGTGATCTCCACATCTTACTCTTCCGCCATCTTCCTGGAAGCCGTCTGAGCTTGTAATATTTTTGAGAAAAGATTTCCTAACAGGAAAAGCATGCACAACGCATTTTAAGTTCCATTTCTAAAACTGCAGGCACCTTGATCTTGCACTTCTTAGCCTCCAGAAATGTGAGAAATAAATATCTAATTAAAGCCACCCAATATAAGGTATTTTGACTAAGACAACCTTATAGCACTTATACTTCTATGTATAATTAATTTAGTGGTTATTGAGTATAGCGTCCATGATTCAACTAATACAGCAAGAAATTTAAATCAGCTAGGACAATGGTAAAAATATAATTATTTAAAATGTCCTGAGTAGACAACAAACTGAATTTTTATATAATACAATGAGAATGATCTTATATTGTCATCACAAGGAAGTGAGTTTTCTTTTTTTTTCATGAATTTTCCCATTCTACTTTTATTATCTGAGTCAAAAAGAAGACAAGTAATTATAGAAAATATGCTTTTTATTTTAAATTTGGCTTTTTATTTTTTATTAAGCTTGAATTTCCTGTTCCAAAAGAATTATTTAAATAATGTCATAATTATATTGTCATAATTAAATTATTTAATAATATCATTTACTCTATTCATTGCTGATTTTAAAAGGCAAATTTGCGTGACTTAATTGACCAAAGATTTATAAGACAAATACCGCAAAAGAAATATAAAGACAAGTAAAAACATATAGAAACCTCTAAAGGAAGTGTGTTCAATCTTGTTGGTATTAAAATAACAAAGAGCTGTAATCCTTCACCAAATTGATTTTTCTTTACTGAAGTATAGTTGATTTGCAATACTGTGTTAATTTCAGGTATACAGCATAGTGACTTGTTGGGTTTTTTGCAGATTATATTCCACTCTAGGTTATTTCAAGATGTTGGGTATAATTCCCTCTGCTATACAATAAATCCTTGTTACTTATCTATTTTATGTATAGTAGTGTGTATCTGTTAATCTCATACTCCTAATTTATCCCTCCTCACCTCCCTCTCCCGTTTGGTAACCATAAGTTTGTTTTCTATGTCTATGGATCTGTTTCTGTTTTATATATAGATACATTTGCACTGTTTTTTAGATTCCACACATAAGTTATATCATGTATAGCATTTGTCTTTCTCTGTGTGACTTATTTCACTAAGTGCAATGTTCTCTAGGTCCATTCGTGTTGCTGCAAATGACATTACTTCATTCTTATTTATGGCTCAGTAATATTCCATTATATATATATATATATATATATATATACACACACACACACACACACACACATAATCCTCTTAAGCCAATCATCTGTTGATGGGCACCTGGTTTGCTTTCATGCTTTGGCTATTGTAAGCTGCTATGAACATTGGGGTGCATGTATCTTTTTGAATTATAGTTTTTTCCAGATATATACACAGAAGTGGAGTTGCTGGATCATATGCTAGTTCTATTTTTAATTTTTTAAGGAATCTCCATACTGTTTTCCATAGTGGCTGCACCAATTTACATTCCCATTTGCAGACTTTTTGATGATAGCCATCCTGACTAGTGTGAGGTGATACCTCATTGTGGTTTTGATTTACATTTCTCTAATAATTAGAGATGTCGAGCATCTTTTCATGTGCTTGTTAACCATCTGTATGTTTTTTTGTACCATCTGTACATTTTTTTGATAGAAAAAATGTCTATTTAGGTTTTCTGCCCACTTTTTGATTCAGTTGCTTGGTTTTTTGATATTGAATTGTATGAGCTGTTTGTATATTTTGGATATTAACTCCTTGTCAGTTGCATTCTTTTCAAATATTTTCTCCCATTCCGTAGGTTGTCTTTTGTTTTGTTGATGGTTTCCTTTGCTGTGCAAAAGCTTTTAAATTTGACTAGGTCCCATTTGCTTATTTTTGCCCTTATTTCTTTGGCCTCGGGAGACTGATCTAAGAAAACATTGCCATGTACTTATGTCAAAGAATGTTTTGCCTCTGTTCACTTCTAGGAGTTTTATGGTGTCATGTTTTACATTTAGGTCTTTAAAGCATTTTGAGTTTATTTTTGTATATGGCGTGAGGTAATTTCACTGTTTTACATGTAGCTGTCCAGCTTTCCCAACACTACTTGTTGAAGAGACTGTCTTTTCTCCATTGTATGTTCTTGCCTCCTTCGTCATAGATTAACTGACTGTAGGTGCATGGGTTTATTTCTGGGCTCTCTATACTGTTCTATTGATCTATGTATCTGTTTTGATTACTGTAGCTTTGTAGTATTCAGTTTAACATGGTATTGGAAGTCCTAGCCACAGCAATCACACAAGAAATAAATGGTATCCACATTGGAAGGGAAGAGGTAAAACTGTCACTATTTGCAGATGACATGGTACTCTATATAGAGAACCCTAAATTCTCCACACAATAACTCTTAGAACTAATAAATAATTCAGCAAGGTAACAGGATACAAGATTAATATACAGAAATCTGTCACATTTCTGTACACTAATAATAAAAGATCAGAAAGAGAAAGTTAAAAAAAAATTCTGTTTAAAATCACATCAAAAAAATACCTAGGAATAAACTTAACAAAGGAGATGAAAGTCCCATTCACTGAAAATTGTAAAATATTGATAAGGGAAATTGAAGATGATTCAAAGAAATGGAAAGATATCCTGTGCTCTTGGATTGGAAGAATTAATATTGTTAAACTGACCATACTACCCAAAGCAATCAACAGATTTAATGCAATCCCTTTCAAAATACACGTGACATTTTTCACAGAAGTAGAACAAATAATACTTGAGTTTATCCGGAACCACAAAAGACCCAGAATTGTCAAAGCAATCCTGAGAAAAAAAAAACAAAGTTGGAGCTATAACTCTTCCAGATTTCAAAATATACCAGATTGATATTTTAAACTACATCAAGTTGGTATGAGCAGGGAATTATTAAGTTTTGATTTATGAGAATATTTATGTGACAGTAAATTTATTGAAATTTTAAAGGGCTACCTCTTTGATGATGTTTATTCAGTTTATAAGAATGGGCCAAAAAGATTAAGATTGGTGTTTCGAATTTTATTTTAACATATTGTGCTGTAAGTATTAGTTTTTATTACGTTTTATAATATTAGCCTCAGAGAGGCACTTATCCAAATATATTCTTGATCTCACATATATTTAATAAGAACCTATTCAAACTTTTCAAACAATAAATCTAGCTCATGTAAGTATAAATCATGACATTAAATACTACAGAAATGAGAGCAACAAGTGATACATGAGAATTGCTATACAACTTCACATAGAATAGAATTTTTTAAAATTTATTCAACTCTAATTTTAAAATTGTTTGCTTCTTAATAATGGAAGAGTCCTTGATGTATTACTTCAGTTCTTTCATATGCAAAATAAATTAGCTGGTCTGAGAAAATACTTTCCAACTTAAGTGACGTACCAATATTTTAATAAATATTTATTTACTTTCTATTCAATGGTAAAGATTTAATTTATCTTGTCAAGATATTCCTTACCTTTTAATTTTACTTTGACAATTAAAATGATACAGTTAAAATTGGAGTTTTATTTAAAAGCTATAAACAAACTCAATTTGACAATTTTCACCAGATGTTTAAGTTTATGCCATAACTTATAAAACAGAATAAGCAATCATAAAATAGTATTTAACATGCAAATTACCTGAAAAAAACATCTTCTTCTTTGTTCTCTATCTTTAATTACCAAATAAATACATTTGGAATCATTTCTATTAAACAATCAACAGAATTTATTGTTGAAGAAAATATTCTGAATATTAAGACAATATAAATATGTATTCAAAACATTTGAGTTGTTTTAGTTTATGTTTAGTTTACATAATGTTATGAGTAGTAAATGAAATAATTTCCTCAAATCTACTGTATAAAGACATTGAAAGCATGTTTTCATATTAATATTTTTTCTAATGTTACAGTTTTTTCATTCAAATTTATTAAAATCACCTTTTATATAAAGATATCAATTTTGTAATAATAGAGAATTTTATTTTGTGTCATGGGTTTAGAAATTTATACATGACTAGAAAACACAGCCCCTAGATAGTATTAAAAATGCAACTGATTGACTATTCCAGAGTATAATAAACACATTAATAATTTTTTTAGATAAAATTATTCTATTACTGTTTTTTTGAATTTGAGAATGCTGATTTTTTATGCACTTAATCTGTTTCAGGCCCCATTATACTATTTATTTTTTGATCCATTTTGAAAACTAGTTATTGATTCCTGACATTTATTGACTGGAAATTTACACTTTGTTGTTTTTGGTCTTTCTGTGTCTGAATCCAGAGTTAAATTAATCCATTTCTATTTTGCCACTTAAATTATTTCTGAAATATGAGGGAGTATAAACAAAACTAAATAAACATACTGCCATTTGTAAAAATGTTGAGAACATTTTTAAAAGACAGACTAACTGGTACATAAAATCATATTTAGCATTAGACTGATAGTTTGCTTAACAGTCTTATGTTAATAAAAGTAAAATTTCCTAGCTAATTTAAAACTCAGCCTGCTCTTCAGAATCAAGCTAAACAATAATAAATGAGAATAACATGTGCATTGCTCTAATATGTATTCTCAATCTGAAATAAAGTAACCAGGAGTTACATTTACTAAAGGAAAGAGATGACCTGTCTTAGGCATTGAACTTTGTTTATCAATAATTAATTACAGCAATTTCTTGGGCCAAGTCATTTATTAAACCAAATGTTTAACACATCAGTAACTTTAATTATATATTAATTGTTTCTTTCCATTTTATTAGATTCAAGCTGTTTGTCTATTAACCATGTAATGATGATTCAACAATGATAATATGCTCTTTGAACACAATAAAAGGCTATTAACTTCTATTTATGGAAAATATGGGTAAAGCATTCTGTTTACTATAAAATCCTATTTTTAGTATCAAATTTTCAAAGAAAAATTTTGAAATTTATGACAGAAAAGTTACTACAACATCCACATTTTGTTAGGAAATTCTGTTTTTTTCTACTAGGTCCTACTAATTGCAAAAGTTATTTGATACAATTTTAGAAATAAAGATAAATTTAAGGAGGAGGTTGAGTTTGTCTTCAGTCTTAAAGAGACTGTTTACTGTAAATTTGTTTGTGCATCCATAAATAAAATTATTCTATCTTTAGATGTTAAACTATAGTCAAAAGCATACTAGAACATTCTAATTAAGATTCTAAAGAAAAAAGATACCAGTTTACATCATATATACATAAGCTTTTGTTATGATTCAGACCAACACAATAAATATAACCAGAAATAAAATGTATAATTTGGGAAAATGAGATTATATATATATATCTTATTATTTGGAAACATTTTGATTATATACTCAAAAAACAAGGAAATTAATTGAGAAATTATTTGAATGTATAGGAAATTCAGTAAACTTCTTCAATACAAGATAAATATTAAATAAAGAAACCTACTTAAAATCCTAGATAGAAAGACTAAATATTGTAAAGATGTAATGTTTATCTAGTTAATTTAAATGTATCACAATCATATTTAAGTGACCAAGTATATGTGATAAACTTAGGAAAAAACTAATAGTAATGGAAACCAAAAGGTTTCTGGGATGTACCAGATATGAACTAACAGGAAAAGAAGACACACACACACACACACATATATATATATATATATATATATAATAAATCACAGTGCTCAGTCATTACCACAATATTTGGCTTAATAAAATTTTACTGCTATTATTATTGGCATAATTATCTTTATTATACAATTATCACAATATATTAGAAGCTCAATTCATGTTTAAAAGCAAAGACTCCAAAAACCAACTCCAGCTATGATAAGAGTCCCAATGTAAAATAAACAAATAAACGAGAAAATAGTTTAATAGAATATTTTCAGGAAAGCATGGTAAGAAACACTCTTTTTTAAGAGAAAATATATAAATATCATATATTGTGACAAAATGATTAATAAATATGACTATTAAATTAATAAAACAACCTGTACTGTAAAATACAATGTAAAAATTTTTTTAAAAATCAACAATAGGAGACAATATTTTCATTGTCATAGCTAGCAAAGAATTAGCATCAAGGATAAACAATTTAAATCAATAAGGCAATGCAAATACCTATGTTTTACAGAAAGTACAGAGAAAAAAATGCCAATACGTGGCTGGTGACCTTAACTTGGTACAATCACTAAGGGTAGCTATCAGCAGTATTTGGTAAAATTGATGGTATCCACAGCTTCCTACCTGCTTCAGTCAGGGTAAGCATATCCCCAGGTTTTGTGAAAGCTAGACCCTTCCAAAACTGCCTTTGAAAGTATTTTTCCTCAGGGGAGGCAGCGGGGGGGAGGGGTGGGCGAATGAATTGGGAGGTGGAGATTGACATATACACTATTGATACTATGTATAAAACAGGTAACTAATGAGAACCTACTGTATAGCTCAGAGAACTCTACTCAATGCTGTGTGGTGATCTAAATGGGA
Source organism: Monodon monoceros (assembly GCF_005190385.1). Lineage (NCBI taxonomy): Eukaryota > Metazoa > Chordata > Mammalia > Artiodactyla > Monodontidae > Monodon > Monodon monoceros. The sequence continues at coordinate 9,387,596 of NW_021703765.1, read as the reverse complement.
GGGAGATCCAAAAAAGAGGGGATATATGTATACATATAGCTGATTCACTTTGCTGTACAGTAGAAATTAACACAATATTGTAAAGCAACTATACTCCAATAAAAATTTTTTAAAAAAGAAAGAAAGAAAGTGTTCTTTCCTCCAGTGGGTCTCCCTCTATTGGCCAAACCTGAGTGTGTCCAGAGAGAAAAGGACCCTGTGGGTGAGTGATGAGGTCAGCCTCCGTGTGCACTGCAGGGCACAACAGGATCCAAAACAAGGACAGAGGGACACAATGCAAATGTTTAGCCAATCCCCTAAAGACACGTTCACAGGTGAACCCTGGAAGATGGTAATCATTGGTGGACAATTTTTATAAAAGCAAAACATTGGAAGTAAAGCATACCAACAGAAGACTAAGAAACCAACTTACCACAGTAACAAATGGGACGTTCTCTAGCAGCGAAATTATTGAACTAACACTACCTGTATCAACATGGCTGCATCAGAAAGTTTTGAAACCTATAAAAATATTTTTAGTTCTCTACCAGTATTTAGGAAAAATTGAAACAAACATGAAACTAAACAATAAACACCAGACTCAAAATAATGAAGATGAATGGGAACTGGGATTAGGGTAGGGATAGATTAGAAAGTAACATCTATATTTATAATGATCTAATTCTCTAAATATATTAGAAGCAAATATGTCATGAATATAATAATTGATAAGTGTCAACATGCCATATATCCATTAGTATTTTCATATTGATACTAGAGTAGTCTCTAAAATTAAATGAAGAAAATGAAAAGAGCCTCAAGGAAACAATAATGGAATATAAGCAGGGAAATGAAAGCTTCACATTTATCAAATTGAGAACAATTATTCTGATAAAATTAATATTGGCAAGGAATTTGACATATGGGAATGCTCATGAGAATATACTTTGTTGAACAAAATTACTTTGAAGAGCAATGTGTAAATACCCAGTGAGTACGTATTATGCCACTAACAATTAGAGGTGGGCATCTGCTCTAACTGAACACCTGTTCATAATATGCACAAGAAAATCTTTCCCAGACTGCTTGTAACATTTAAAAGCGTTAACAGCATCTGAATAGCCATTATCCAGTCTTACTAGGGAATGTATTAACAAAGTGTTGCTTATTATTTTTGAAAAAGCAAATTATGCAACATTAAAAATAAATAAATTTGTTCTATATGCAATATTATACATGAAGTTCAAAAGCCCCAAATTAAATAATCGGAAGTTATAGCATAACCTATGTCCATGCAAATATTTAAACATATAAAGCAATAACATATACATTTTTAGATATGTATCTTGGTAGTAAAAGTTTTCCAAGACTCATGTGAATTAATTATACCAATTTCAGAAGCTAAATTACCTCTAGTGATAAGGAGGAAGTATAGATAAGAATCAAAACTTAGCTACATATGTAACAATTTATTTCCTAATTTCTGAATCACTATATTTCAGCTAAATTTAGGGCTGAAATTTCAGCACTATAAGTATGTTTCATCTTAGTTGTACATACTTAGATGATTATTATTTTTTTCTATCTCTTCATCTATGAAACTTTTATAAAGAAAACAATTTTTAAAAATATTCTGAGGTTGGTTCCAAAGCTAGCATTGTAGAAAACAACTCAGATTATCTCTATCAGAAAGTTGACTGGGAGGCTGTTGAGTGCCTCCTAAAATTGACAAGAAAGCTAGAAGGAGGCTCACAGTGTCACAGGAAGCATGACCAAGACCTAGCCTGAAATATGGTGCCTTTACCACTGATGGTGCCATTTGGTGTCCATGACTTAAGTACCGTGAGGATTTTAAATAGGATTCAAGCAGAGTTATTTAAGCACAGTAGTTCTATTCTGTACAAAGCCTGATTTCTGTTCTGTTCTTTATCGAATCCTACTTGAAGAATAAGTAAACTGATGGCATTTGCTGTGTATTCAAGTAATCTTGACAGCTGTTTTCATCGCCATAGCATGCATTCTCTTGCGTTCTTTTGGAATAAGACCAAAATTTTTCCTTTCATCTTCATCAACACCATCTTCTAAGAAAATAGTAATTTACGGTATTTTCTTCAACAATACATCAAATGATATCAAGAAACACACTTCCATGCAAGCAAGGGAAAATGGAACTCCAGATTATGTTTCACAGTGAAGTTAGCCTCACTCATTGCATGTAATCAAGTATGCATTTTGATTATTCAGCTACAGCCTTATTAAGTCACAGCATTTAGCACTTGCTTGCCACACAGTGCTTGGCATACAACTTAGCAAAAAACATAAGCTGTTATTAAAAACTGTTTTAAAAAGTAGACAGCCATTAATATCATTATCAGAGCAAATGAGAGTGCAGGGGAAAATTATTTCAAAATCTCTCCATAAACACTTTGACAGAGGCTTTCTGTGGTAACTGCAAATCATTCTGTTATACCTGATTTGGAGACAGAGTGTGTGAAAAGATAATGCTCTGTTATTTTAATCCCGGTTAACTTTATTATGATCTAGAAATCATGGCTAAATCAAAGGTATTCTTAAACAAATTCCAATTTTTTTCACCATTTACTTTTATTAAATCCAGCCTTGAAACTGCCCTTAAAATGTTAAGATAAGGGAAAAAAAGCAGGCAACTGGAATAAGCTGAAATGACACTTTTCCCATAATTTTGTGACCAGAATAGCCAAATGACAGCCTTCCTTAAATTGGTCATTGTGGCATCCAACAGAGGGAAGATGGCAGACTATATGGGAGAAGGCTTGACTGCAGCCATTTTTCTCCATGTCCCGCCCACTGTTCCAACCCTCTAAGAGTGGTATCAGCAAGTAAATTGGAACATCTGATACGATTTTATAAAATTTAAAGAAAAATGCCAGAAAACTTGGACCATGCCTTCCCAAACCAAAGATCCGTTAACTTTTTCTTAAGAGAAATAAAAAGGTAAGAAATCTGTACAGGTTCTACATGTCCCCAAACAGTTTTAAAACATTTTTAAATAGACAATTCAACATAAAACATTTAAAAGGAAAATAATGCAACAGTGCAGACATGATGATTATTAGCTCCTTTTACAACAAGAACTAAGATGTGTGGTACATTTTACAATGTTGGGAGAATAGACTCATGCTGGTAATTGGTCAGGCAGAGATGACTCATTCCAGTTTGAGTTTTAGGTTTTGTTTTTGTTTGTTATCATTTTTTAAATGCACATTAACAAAATTTAAGTTCCTCTGCTTATCAAATTTGTAGATTTATGTTGCTTTGTGTGTCTGAAATAATATATTATTTGTAACTTTCAAATAATTTTTCCCTTGGTAATTTCATTAAACAACAGGGTATCAACATTGTGCCATAGGGCTGTTGTATAGTGAACAATACAGACCTGGAATTTTCACTCCAGGGTGGGACAGAGTAAACCAAAACACAGACATAAAGCTGAAAACTCTAGTCAATTCTATAAAAGAAAATAGGACTGCCATAAGAGTATATTAGAGTGAGACCCATTTTCTTCAGAGAACTTCCAGTAGGCTTTTCTGGAGAAATGACATTTTTGTTGAAATTTGAAGAATCATTAAGACTTGAGAGACTAAGTGGGAGGAAGAACATTCCAGGAAGTGGAAAAGGTTTGTGTCCCTTATGTGGAAACAGCTTGGTCTGTTGGAGACCTGGAAGAAGGTCATGAGGCAAGAGAGTGAGGTCAGTAGATAAGGTTGCAATGTTAGATGGGGCTCCCGCTGTTCAGGGTTTGTACAGAAATCAAGGCTGCTTTATTTAATTCTAGTGAAATGGGAAAACCTTTATCATGTTTAAGAAAGACAATGACGTGATTATTTTGGATTCTAAAGCAATTGTTTGAATTGCTGAATGGATATTGGATTGTAGGCAGGCAAAAGAACAATGGAGACTCTGTTTCAAATTCCATTATAATAATTTAAGAAAAAGATGGTAACTTGAGCTAAGGATGTTACAATGGAAGAGTGAAGCATGAAGACTTGAGATGTACTCCCTCCCCCGGCTTTATTGCAGTGTTATTAAATTTGCATTTAATAATATGCATACATTTCAAATGTAACTTTGATGAATTTTGGCAGTTATATAAAGTTCTGAAATCACAACACAATCAAGATATATAATGTTTCCATCACCCTAAAAAGTTCCCTCAGTCCTTTCTGCAAAAGATCCCAGTCCTTGGCAACCACTCAGTTTCTGCCACTATGCTTTGCCTTTTCTAAAATTACCTAAGAGTAGAATTATATATATATTATTATATATATTATATATAATATAATATAGTCTGCATTTGACTTCTTTTTCTTAGTATTTTGTTTTTACAGATCCATCCATGTTATTAAGTGAATCAACATTCTAGTCTTTGTTATTGCTAAGTAGTATTATATAACATGGAAATAAAAGAATGTGTTTACCAAATCATTCATTGATTAACATGTGGTTTCTTTCTATGTTTGAGTTATTATTAATAATGGTACTTCGAATATTTGTTTTAAAGTATTCTGTGGATAGGGCTTCCCTGGTGGCGCAGTGGTTGAGAGTCCGCCTGCCGATGCAGGGCACACGGGTTCGTGCCCCGGTCCGGGAGGATCCCACATGCCGCGGAGCGGCTGGGGCCGTGAGCCATGGCCACTGAGCCTGCGCGTCTGGAGCCTGTGCTCCACAACGGGAGAGGCCGCAACAGTGAGAGGTCCGCGTACCGAAAAAAAAAAAAAAAAAAGTATTTTGTGGATATATGTTTTCATTTGCCTTGGATAAATTCTACACTCAAACTCATTTTTAGATAAATTTCCAGATATTTCTAATCTGTGGCTTGACTTTTTATTTTTCAGCTGCTTTTGAAAAGCAAACTTTGTTTTCTTTTATGATTGGCACTTTGTGACATTTTGTGTGTGTGTAGTTTAAACAATTGTGCTCTAACCTAATGTCGTAAATAATTTCTTCTACATTTTCCTCAAGAAGTTTTAGCTCTAACTGTTAGGTTTATGAGATATCAATATTTTGAGTTAGTTTTTGTGGATGGTGTGAAGTAAGAATGAGAGTTCATTTTTTCCCCACTTTTCATGCAGATACCCATTTGTTCTAGAAAAATTTGTTGAAAAGACTGTCCTTTCTACAGTGAATTACCTTGGCATCTTTGTAGAAAATATTTTTTTACCAAAAGTGTGGGTCTATTTCTGAAATATCTTTTCTGACACATTGAGTTATTTATCTAACCTTTCATAAATAACCCACTGTTTTGATTACCATAGCTCTATACGAACTCTTTAAATCTATTAATTGGGATATACATTCTGCAAACTTGTTTTTTTACAAAAGTTTTTTACTATTTTATGTCTTCTGCCTTTCAATAAAAAATTTATAACTAGACAAGTTATTAAGAAAGAACAAAAACAAAACCTTGCTAGTATTTTGATTGGGATCACATCCTGAGACATTGGTAAATCTACTTGTTAATTGTAGTAACCTTTTGTTCATTCATTAGGAATTTTTATGTATACCACCATATCACCTGAAGATAAGGATTTTTACTATTTCCTTTCCAAAATGTATATCTTTTATTTGTTTTATTTGCCCTACTGTATTGGTGAGAACCTCCAGTTACATAGAAGTACTGAGGGTGGATATTCTTGTCTTGTTCTGATCTTAGGTAGAAAGAATTGAATATTTCATAACTGAGTGCACATTTAACTGTATCTTTTTCACAACTGCTTTTAGTCAGAATGAGAAAGTTACTTCTTATACCTAAGTTTTCACAAATGAATTTTTAATGCCTTTTTTGCATCGATTGAAATGCTGATATTGTTTTCTCCTTCAGTCTATTTAATTGCTTAACTATATTTATTAATTTGAAAATGTTATATTAACCTTGCATTCCTAGATAAATAGCAATTGCTCTTCATGTATGATCTTTTTTATATATTGTTGGATTTTAGTTGATAAAACTTTGCTAAGAATTTTTTGTATCTATATTCATGCAGGATATTGATCTGTAGGTTTATTTCCTCTTGTGATATATTTTTCTAGTTTTATCATCAGGGCAATACTGACATTATAAATATGAGGTTTCTGGAAATTTGTATATTATCTATTCAATTATTTTTATTCTGAAATATTATTTATTCTGAAAGCTTGTTTTTATTTATTAAATATATGATAGAATTTCCCAATTAAGCCATGGGCAGGGGGTATTGATTTTACACTTTCTGTTTCTTCTTGAGTCTGTTTTGGTAGTTTGTGTCTTCAAGGAATTTTGCCATTTCACCTAATTCTTCAAGTTTGATTAAGAGGGAAAACTGAATGCTAAACAATTAGCTTTTTTATGCAAACGGTGTTTTACTTTGAAAAAAATTACACTGATTATCATTGTGTCTATAAATCCCAGATCAATCTATTTAGAATTATTTCTACTGTTTTTGTTTTTCAAAAGTCACTAATTTTATATCATTAAAATTACCAGAATAAATTTATGTTTGTCCAAAAGATAATTAGGGTTAAGAACAGTTCATGAGAATCAACTTAACATATCTTGTTCCCATACAAGTTGCTTTCTTCTAATCACTAAGACATGATTTCCCTTAATCACTAAGCCTTTGATGACTCTGAAAGTTACTGTCAGTCTCATGAGTTGTGTTTCTTTTTTTTTTTAATGATTGGATCATTGTAGCTAAAACAAATGTGAATTATAAATACACAGGTGGATGGTATCTGTAGAATTCTTTTGCTGGCATCACTGTGTTTCTAAAGAGAAAAATTACAGGTTCTAATTTGCATTGTAAGTTCATAATATGATTTCATACATTTATTCTGAGAAATAGAAAAGTAGCCACTGGCAAGCAGGAACTGTTCTGGCTCTTACAACTAGGTCTCGATATTCTTCCATTGAACACAACCAACCTTACATCAGAAAAGATTCGTCTCTGGCCTGGATGGATCAAGACAAAACAGTTTCACTCCATATCATGTTTTAACAAAGATACAAACATAAATACCATATAAACCAAAAAATGATTAAATGTCCTTATCCTGGCTAACACAAGTGACTTCCACTTCTTAATTAGTTACAGCTTTAGTTTTCTTCGTTTCTCCCACCTTAAAAATAAAATTTATTAAGACACAAAAACATAGAATTGCCCCATTTCCTGACAGCATTCAATATCAGGCAAAAACCCTGATTTCTTGAACCCTTCCCCAAATTACCCAAATCCTATAATTAGTGCATTGTAATATCCTCTTATTGTGGTGACTACAGTTCCCCATAGTGTGATCTCCTTCATTGCAATGAGTTACAAACCCAGCTTCTGCAGCTACATGTGTGTACCTGGTAGTCTTTGAATGGACGGCGCTGACATATTCAATTAAACTTTCAAAGGAAATGATATTTCTATTAATTATAAGTAGTATATTCTATGGTGCTTTACTAATCTTGCTACCCCCTTCTTCAAATGCCAGTTGCTATGGTAGCAGTATATGATGTTTGACAATGAAAAGAAAATCAGGCTAACAATAATTTTGAAGAGTTATTTCAGCTCTCTCTGAGATAAGTCTATTTTTAACTTCTGTCTTTATTTTAGTAAATGTACCTGGTACTGTAGAACATATATAAATTCATATTTAACTGTGTTTATTTACTCCTGAAAGATTAAGTCACCACATGATACATTAACATTGATTTCATAGTACCCATTATAAATAAATAGGAGTCCTTAGTATATAAATATGTCTAGCAGGCTACTGATAGCAAATTGTAATATTTCAGATGGGTATTGCATTCGCATTAAGTTAAATTTTATTTATTTTGTTTGTTTGTTTTTTTAACATATTCATTGGGGTACAATTGCTTTACAATGTTGTGTTAGTTTCTGCTGTATAACAAAGTGAATCAGCTATACATATACATATATCCCCATATCCCCTCCCTCTTGAGTCTCCACAGCACCCTCCCTATCCCACCCATCTAGGTGGACAAAAAGCACCGAGCTGATCTCCCTGTGTCATGCAGCTGCTTCCCACTAGCTATCTATTTTCTATTTGGTAGTATATATAGGTCAATGCTACGCTCTCACTTCATCCCAGATTACCCTTATCCCTCCCCGTGTCTTCAAGTCCATTCTCTATGTCTGCGTCTTTATTCCTGTCCTGCCCCTGGGTTTATCAGAACCATTTTTATTTTAGATTCCATATATATATATGTTAGCATACGGTATTTGTTTTTCTCTTTCTGACTTACTCAAGCCTGTATGATAGATGCTAAGTCAATCCACCTCACTACAAATAACTCAATTTCGTTACTTTTTGTGGCTGAGTAATATTCCGTTGTATATATGTGCCACATCTTCTTTATCCATTCATCTGTCGATGGACGCTTAGGTTGCTTCCATGTCCTGACTACTGTAAATAGAGCTGCAATGAACATTGTGGTACATGATTCTTTGTGAATTATGTTTTTCTCTGGGTGTATGCCCAGTAGTGGGAATACTGGGTCATATGGTAGTTCTGTTATTAGTTTTTTAAGGAACCTCCATACTGTTCTCCATAGTAGCTGTATCACTTTATATTCCCACCAACAGTGCAAGAGGGTTCCCTTCTCTCCAAACCCTCTCCAGCATTTATTGTTGGTAGATTTTTTGATGATGGCCATTCTGACTGGTGTGAGATGATACCTCATTGTAGTTTTGATTTGCATTTCTCTAATGATTAGTAATGTTGAACATCCTTTCATGTGTTTATTGGCAATCTGTATATCTTCTTTGGAGAAATGTCTATTTAGGTCTTCTGCCCATTTTTGGATTGGGTTTTTTTTTTTTTATATTGACCTGCATGAGCTGCTTGTAAATTTTGGAGATTAATCCTTTGTCAGCTCCTACATTTGCAAATATTGTCTCCCATTCTGAGGGTTGTCTTTTTGTCTTGTTTATGGTTTCCTTTGCTGTGCAAAACCTTTTAACTTTCATTAGGTCCCATTTGCTTATTTTTGTTTTTATTTCCATTTCTCTAGGAGGTGGGTCAAAAAGGATCTTGCTGTGATTTATGTCATAGAATGTTCTGCCTATGCTTTCCTCTAAGAGTTTTATAGTGTCTGGCCTTACATTTAGATCTTTAATCCATTTTCAGTTTATTTTTGTGTATGGTGTTAGGAAGTGTTCTAATTTCGTTCATTTACATGTATCTGTCCAGTTTTCCTGTCACCAATTATTGAAGATGCTGTCTTTTCTCCATTGTATATTCTTGACTCCTTTATCAAAGATAAGTTGACCATATGTGCATGGGTTTATCTCTGAGCTTTCTATCCTGTTCCATTGATCTATATTTCTGTTTGTGTGCCAGTACCATACTGTCTTCAGTACTGTAGATTTGTAGTATAGTCTGAAGTCAGGGAGCCTGATTCCTCCAGATCCATTTTGCTTTCTCAAGATTGCTTTGACTATTTGGCATCTTTTGTGTTTCCATACAAATTGTGAAAATTTTTGTTCCAATTCTGTGAAAAATGCCATTGGTAGTTTGATAGGGATTGCAGTGAATCTGTAAATTACTTTGGGTAGTATAGTCATTTTCACAATGTTGATTCTTCCAATCCAAGAACATGGTATATCTCTCCATCTGTTTGTATCATCTTTAATTTCTTTCATCAGTGTCTTATAATTTTCTGCATATAGGTCTTTTGTCTCCTTAGGTAGGTTTATTCCTATTTTATTCTTTTTGTTGCAGTGGTAAGTGGGAGGGTTTCCTTAATTTCTCTTTCAGATTTTTCATCATTAGTATATAAGAATGCAAGAGATTTCTGTGCATTAACTTTGTATCCTGCAACCTTACCAAATTCATTGATTAGCTCTTGTAGTTTTCTGGTAGTGTCTTTAGGATTCTCTATGTATAGTATCATGTCATGTGCAATCAGTGATAGTTTTACTTCTTCTTTCCAGTTTGGATTCCTTTTATTTCTTTTTCTTGTCTGATTGCTGTGGCAAAAACTTCCAAAACTATGTTGAATAAGAGTGGTGAGAGTGGGCAACCTTTTCTTTTGCCTGATCTTAGTGGAAATGGTTTCAGTTTTTCACCATTGAGGACAATGTTGGCTGTGGGTTTGTCATATATGGCCTTTATTATGTTGAGGAAAGTTCTCTCTATGCCTACTTTTTGCAGGGTTTTTATCATAAATGGGTGTTGAATTTTGTCGAAGGCTTTCTCTGCATGTATTGAGATGGTCATATGGTTTTTCTCCTTCAGTTTGTTAATATGGTGTATCACATTGATTGATTTGCGTATATTGAAGAATCCTTGCATTCCTGGAATAAATCCCACTTGATCATTGTGTATGATCCTTTTAATGTGCTGTTGAGTTCTGTTTGCTAGTATTTTGTTGAGGATTTTTGCATCTATGTTCACCAGTGATATTGGCCTGTAGTTTTCTTTCTTTGTGACATCCTTGTCTGGTTTTAGTATCAGGGTGATGGTGTCCTCGTAGAATGAGTTTTGGAGTGTTCCTCCCTCTGCTATATTTTGGAAGAGTTTGAGAAGGATAGGTGTTAGCTCTTCTCTAAATGTTTGATAGAATTCTCCTGTGAAGCCATCTGGTCCTGGGCTTTTGTTTGTTGGAAGATTTTTAATCACAGTTTCTATTTCAGTGGTTGTGATTGGTCTGTTTATATTTTCTATTTCTTCCTGGTTCAGTCTCAGAAGGTTGTGTTTTTCTAAGAATTTGTCCATTTCTTCCAGGTTGTCCATTTTATTGGCATAGAGTTACTTATAGTAATCTCTCATATCCTTTGTATTTCTGCAGTGTCTGTTGTTACTTTTCCGTTTTCGAATTCTGAAATTTCCCTTTCCGAATTTTTAATTCTGTTGATTTGTGTCTTTTCCCATTTTTTCTGATGAGTCTGGCTAATGGTTTATCAATTTTGTTTATCTTCTCAAAGAACCAGCTTTTAGTTTTCTTGATTTTTGGTATCATTTCCTTCATTAGTTTTCATTTATTTCTAATCTGGTGTTTATAATTTCTTTCTTTCTGCTAACTTTGGGGGTTTTTTGTTCTTCTTTCTCTTAATGCTTTATGTGTAAGGTTAGGTTGTTTATTTGAGATGTTTGTTGTTTCTTGAGGTAGGATTGTATTGCTATAAACTTCCCTCTTAGAACTGCTTTTGCTGAATCCCATAGTTCTGAGTCATCGTGTTTTCATTGTCATTTGTTTCTAGGTAAAATTTTATTTCCCCATTGATGTCTTCAGTGATTGCTTGGTTATTTAGTAATGTAATGTTTATCCTCCATGTGTTTGTATTTTTTACAGTTTTTTTCCTGTAATTGATATCTAGTCTCATAGCATTGTGGTCAGAAAAGATATCTGATACGATTTCAATTTTTCTTAAATTTACCAAGGATTGATTTGTGACCCAAGATATGGTCTATCTTGCAGAATATTCTATGAGCACTTGAGAAGAAAGTTTATTCTCTTGTTTTTGGATCTCATGCCCTATAAATATCAATTAAGTCCATCTCATTTAATATGTCATTTAAAGCTTGTGTTTCCTTATTTATTTTCTGTTTGGATGATCTGTCCATTGGTGAAATTAGGGTGTTACAGTTCCCTGCTATAATTGTGTTACTGTCTATTTCCCCTTTTATGGCTGTTAGCATTTTCCTTATGTATAGTGGTGCTCCTATGTTGGGTGCATAAAGATTTACAATTAGTATATTTTCTTCTTGGATTGATCATTTGATCATTATGTAGTGTCCTTCTTTGTCTCTTGCAGTAGTCTTCATTTTAAAGTCTATTTTGTCTGATATGAGAATTGCTACTCCAGCTTTCTTTTGATTTCCATTTGCATGGAATATCTTTTTACATCCCCTCACTCTCAGTCTGTATGTGTCCTAGGTCTGAAGTGTGTCTCATGTAGACAGCATATATATGGATCTTGTTTTTGTATCCATTCAGCAAGTCTGTGTCTTTTGGTTGGAGTATTTAGTCCATTTACATTTAAGGTAATTATCGATATGTATGTTCCTATTACCATTTTCTTAATTGTTTTGGGTTTGTTATTGTAGGTCTTTTCCTTCTCTTGTGTTTCCTGCCTAGAGAGTTCCTTTAACATTTGTTGTAAAGCTGGTTTGGTGGTGCTGAATTCTCTTAGCTTTTGCTTGTCTGTAAAGGTTTTAATTTCTCCAACAAATCTGAATGAGATCCTTGCTGTGTAGAGTTATTTTGGTGGTAGGTTTTTCCTTTTCATGACTTTAAACTTGTCCTGCCACACCCTTCTGGCTTACAGAGTTTCTGCTGAAATATCAGCTGTTAACCTTATGGGGATTCTCTTGTATGCTAGTTGTTGCTTTTCCATTGTTGCTTTTAATATTTTTTCTTTGTATTTAATTTTTGATAGTTTGAGTAATATATGTCTTGGCATGTTTCTCTTTGGATTTATCCTGTATGGGACTCTCTGCGCTTCCTACACTTGATTGACTATTTCCTTTCCCATATTAGGGAAATTTTCAACTATAATCTCTTCAAATATTTTCTCAGTCCCTTTTTTTCTCTTCTTCTTCTTGGACCCCTTTAATTAAAATGTTGGTGTATTTAATGTTGTCCCAGAGGTCTCTGAAACTGTCCTCAATTCTTTTCATTCTTTTTTCTTTATTCTGCTCTGTGGTTTTTATTTCTACTATTTTATCTTCCAGGTCACTTATCTGTTCTTCTGTCTCAGTTATTCTGCTATTGATTCCTTCTAGAGAAATTATAATTTCATTTATTGCGTTGGTCATCATTGGTTGTTTGGTCTTTAGTTCTTCTAAGTCCCTGTTAAACGTTTCTTGTATTTTCTCCATTGTATTTCCAAGATTTTACATCATCTTTACTATCATTAATCTGAATTCTTTTTCAGGTAGACTGCCTACTTCCTCCTCATTTGTTTGGTCTGGTGGGTTTTTACTTTGCTCCTTCATCTGCTGAATACTTCTCTGTCTTTTCATTTTGCTTAACTAACTGTATTTGGGGTCTACTTTTTGCAGGCTGCAGGGTCGTAGTTCCTATTGTTTTTGGTGTCTGCCCCCAGTGGGTAAGGTTGGTTCAGTAGGTTGTGTAGTCTTCCCCGTGGAGGAGACTGGTGCCTGTGTTCTGGTGGATGAGGCTGGACCTTGTCTTTCTGGTGGGCAGGACCGCGTCCGGTGGTGTGTTTTGGTGTGTCTTTGAACTTATTATGGTTATCGGCAGCTTCTCTGCTAATGGGTGGGGTTGTGTTCCAGTCCTGCTAGTTGTTTGGCATGGGGTATCCAGCACTGGAGCTTGCTGGTCATTTAATGGAGCTGGGTCTTAGCATTGCGATGGAGATCTCTGGGAGAGTTCTCACCGATTGATATTTGTGGGGCTCGGAGGTCTCTGGTTGTCCAATGTCCTGAAATCGGGGAGGTGTGGATAGTGACCTGTGCTTGCACACAGGATTATTGGTGGCTGCAGCAGCAGCCTTAGTGTCTCATGTGTCCACGCTGATAGCCGCAGCTCGTGCCCGTCTCTGAAGCTTGTTTAGGCGGTATTCTGAATCTCCTCTCCTCGCTCACCAGTTTGGGAAGTCTGAGGTCTTCTGCCAGCATTCAGTAGGTGTTCTGTAGGGGTTGTTCCATATGCAGATGTATTTTTGATGTATTCGTGGGGAGGAAGGTGATCTCCATGTCTTACTCCTATGCCATCTTGAAGGTCCTCCAAGTTAGATATTAAAAAATGATTTGACTATAGTACAGACTACAGTAGAATCAGACTTAAATAAATTATATTAAAGTCCAAGTGCATTTATGTATAATCATAATTCCACTCTACTATAGGGGTAAAAGAGAATCATAGGTAAATCAAACAGCCTGATAATGTAAGAAATAAAACATATCTATATATACCTGTGGAGAAAAGGGAACCCTAGTACACTGTGGTGGGATTTTAGATTGGTGCAGCCACCACAGAAAACAGAATGGAGATCCTCAAAATTTTAAATTTAATTACACTCAGGTCATTAGCAAAACCTATTGGCTGGATGTAGTTCAAGAATATAACAGCGCCAGTGTGGACTGAGATTGTTATTGGAAGAGTTAACTATTGGAGGAGGAATTCTGGAGTGCTATTAGTTGTCTATTTTTAATATGAATGATGATTACAAGACTTCTAACAGTATAATTATTGGTCAAATATATATTTATGTTTCATAGATTTTTCTGTATTTTATTATCACACACACACAAGAACACACACACACACACACACATAAATGAAGTTGATAAAAAGAGTGAATAGGCAACAGCACACTAATTCTACTCTTCCATTAACCAAAGGAAACCAAAAGCTCTATAATTATAGTTTGGGTTTGTTGCCTTGGGAAAGACATAAAATGATTTTTAGACCAATGTGAACTGAAAGGGCTCAGCAATGTGTGTGGCTAAAGAGATTTTGATTTTGGCTTTTTTTTTTGTCTTTATATGGGAATCAAATTTGCCCACAGCTGTCTCACTGACATCTAAATTACAAACTGCTATACGAAACTATTTACCCAGAAAACAGACAGTAAGAAAAAGACAAGGAAATAATGTTAACCAAAGTAACCACAAGTGGAAAAATATATTTTGGTGAAAAAGCCATTTATTAATAGAAAAGTATAGTGAAATCTGTTATTAAAGATTTTCTGCTTTCAGTTTGGTAGAAAGTCTTTAGAAAATTATTTTGCTTTTTGCCTCTATTTTCTTCCAACATTTAATTTATTGCTCCAATATTCCTCTTTTGGAATAATAAACCTGAAAGTGTCCCAGGTTTTGAGTTACCTGTGGAGACAGCAAGACTATTCCCCTGCAAACACACATTGAGTCCACGCTCAGTCTGAGAAAACATCAACTCTCTTTCTTTCCTCCATGTAAAGCCATAGTTTTGTAAGTCTTGGGATGTAAAAAGAAGGTGTTTCTGGAGATCATTTAATTCAATATGCAGATTATTGGTCAATGGAGATCAAAGTGATTAAACAGACCATTTTGTACCAAAATGTTTTGAATAGTCTAGACAAAAGTATTTTTTCAAATTTATTAAATTGAGTTAGATATTACTTTATCAGACACAAATGAAACTAAAGGAATGAACAATAATAACAACCGCACAAAACTGCTTCAGTCTGCTCATAGCACATTAGAATTTCTTTCATTGTTCACCTACTAGATGATTTTGTAAAAATAGCTTTATTTACAAGACATGTTTTAACATTTACACTATAGAATTTATCACCTACCCCATGGCAGCTGGAAAATTTTTATTTTACCAGGTAAAATTCATATTCATATGCTCTGATGCCCAAATTGCTTTGCAACAATAACATGTGTTTCTGTATGTTATGAGTTGCGGTGCTGTCAACATAGTGCTTAATGGAATTAACCACTGCTCTGAGATCAGCAATAGGATAACGCTCAAAAGCATCTTGCATTTGAATGCAATATTATCTGAAGTAAAGCGGTCAAGGTCCAAATTTGCTTTGGTTTTGTTTGATTGTCTTTCTTTGGCAAATCTGAAATCATTTTAATTAACGAAGTAATCACATTACTATGTGCAATGAGAATATTCTATAAAAAAATTCATTTAGTTTCAGAAGAGCTGTTCTGGCTTACACTACAAGTCGGTGCTATGAAAGTAAATTACCTAAATAAAAACAGGGAAAGTTCCTAGTTAGCAGGCTTTATGACAATGATTATGTGGTGTGTTTAATCTCTAGATCATATTAAGTATAATTCTCACTAGTAACATAATAAAGTGAGATGAATAAAAAAGAAGAAAGAAAGAGAGAATACCTTTCCACTAAAACAACTTATGCCATCTGAGCATCTCTATGATTAATATTGTAATTACTGCTTATGATATGAGGACTCAGTAATGTGTGAAGGCAATGCTAACTTCAATCGATGAGATGCAAAAGTCAATTTAATTGTCACATGGTATTTGCTATTACTAGCATATTGATGTGGCACACTTGCATAATAACTCCTTTAAGCAAAAGCACCTTTCTTTTTTAATTGAATGGAGTGGCTTCATTATTTTCCTAACCTCTGTGGACTTTTAGAAGATGTACCTTTAGTTTGCATGGGAATAAGTTAGAAAGATTGTTGCCTATGGTTGTTTTAAGCAGTTCAGGAGAAACCAGAAGAGTTTAATTTTTTTTTAATTCATTTACTTGTTTATTCAACAAATATGCTTCATTGTGCCAAGTGGTAGGGAAAGAGAAGTGAGCGAGACAATCTGGCTGATGAATTTATAAAGTTTATAATCTACTGGAGAAAAGAAGTATTAAGAAATACATACATATATACATATATGTATATTGTTGACTTAAAAAAATTCACAAAATTCACAATATGAGAGTTGCGAGTTAAGTTTTATTTGGGGCAAAATGAGGACTATAGCCCAGGAGACAGCATGGAGAAACTGCTCCAAAGAGGTAGGGGGGGGAAAGTCAGTATAGATGTGATTTTGGTGAAGGAGGAGTACATACAATCAAGCACACATTTTTTGCAGGTTTCTGCTAGTCTCGTGAAGGTTACTGCTAGTAACGAGGAGCAGACATCACCTTGAAGGATTTTAGTGCTTTCCTAGATATGAGGAGATGCAAGAATTGGGCTCATAAAATCAGCTCCTGAAAATATCTAACTATCTGAAGACCTGTTCTGCCAGTTTTTCCCAGAGCACAGAGTGCCCCATTTCTGCTCTCCACCCTGAACTCCTGTCAGGGGGTGTTGAAGGTCAGCAGCTGTAGCAGCACGTGATTTAATCCTCGTAGAGGCAGATGGCAAGTGCCCATGGCAAGTGCCAATTTGTAGTTGACAATAGGTATACATATACGTATATATTTATACATACATTTTCTAGTTAGAATTAGGTTTTAGGTTAAGTGCTACAACAGAGAACTACCAGGTGCAATGAACCCATGTGCAGGGAGACCTAAATTACTAGGAGGAGTTGGGGAGGTCTTTGAGGAAGTAATATTTAAAATGAGCCCTGAAAGATGAGCTAAAAAAGAGTGGGTATCTGGATTGTGCTGAAGAAGAGAAATCAGTTGACACAAAAGATCTAAATTGACAGGAATGTGGCATATGTAAGGTACAGCTGAAGCTTAGGGATCAAGGGAGGAGCTGCATGGTGAAGACAGAGTGGAAGGCAGGGAAGGGATTCACACTTAATCAGTTACTTTCTTCCTGAACTTCCTTCTTTACTTGGCTTTAAAATCCCCACATCTCCCTCATCTTCCTCCTAATTTCCTTCTTCTCATTCTCTATGCTTAGTCATCCAGATGTTCCAGTTCCACGGGCCTAACCCTCTGCCAGATTCCTTCAAAAAGTACTGTACTCCCTGGATGGTACTCACTGTCGTGTCTTTAAATGTTGTCTACATTACAATTACTCTAAAAGGTACGCCTGGGGCCATGACCTCTGCCCTGAATCCCAGACTGCCCAGAAGTCACCTGAATTTCAACACCTAAAAGGTAATTCAAAGGTACCATGTCCTAATGAGTAATACAGGTTGGCCCTCCCCTGGATTCATATTTTTATAAATAGTGCCACAATTCACCAATTGCTTAGATCATTTATCTTGCATTATTCCTCAACTCTCATGTCAACATAAAAATTCATGAGTACTATCAGTCATTTTGACCCCTAAAATATACCCCCAATGCATTACTAACACCTTGAAGGACAAATAAAAATAAAAAATGAGAGGATTAATTCTCCCTGTTAAGAATAATGAAAGACACACTCCTCCCTTTCCTTAGAGCATATCTTTTCTAAACTTATAATTGTAAATTCTTTCTCTACCCCTTAGAGATTCACATAAATTTCCTTTTAAATAGCTTTTTGTCAGGTTTGCAACCCAGTACTGTCGTTCTTAAGAAACTGGAGTTGAATGTAAAATCAAGGGAGATAAGGAGGCGCTTATTCCAAGCGTGCAAGGCACGTTCAACGTTTGTAAGTCAACCAACATAATCCCACACATCAGGAAACTAAAATAAAAATCAATCGATACAGAAAAAGCACTTGACAAAATCCAACATCTGTTCATGATTAAGAAAAGAAACAAAGAAAAACAAAACCAACTCTCAGTATACGAGGGATAAATGGGAATTTCTTCAACTTGATAAAGAACGTCTATAAAAACACCTACAACTATCATCAAACTTAATGGTGAGAAACTGGATGCATTCCCCCTAAGAGCAGGGATAGGGCAAGACTCTCTTCTCTCATTTCGTCTATCCAGCGTGATACTGGAGTACCTAATTTGTGCACTGATGGCAGAAAATGAGATAAAAGTCTCTTTGCCTCTGTGGTCTTTCTCCTAAAAGCCCATAAACCCAGCTAACCATGAGAAAATCTCCAGGAAAATCCTAATTGAGGCACATTCTACAACATATCTGAGCAGTACTCAAAACTGTCAGGGTCACTGAAAGCAAGGAATGTCAAAGAAACTGTTACAGCTGAGAGGAAGGAACCCCAGGAGACAGGGTTATTAAATGTAATGTGGGGACCTGGATGGGATCCTGGGGCAGGAAAAGCATTAAATAAA
The DNA here is from genome assembly GCF_005190385.1 of Monodon monoceros. Classification (NCBI taxonomy): domain Eukaryota; kingdom Metazoa; phylum Chordata; class Mammalia; order Artiodactyla; family Monodontidae; genus Monodon; species Monodon monoceros. The sequence goes on along the minus strand of NW_021703765.1, from coordinate 9,369,025 downwards.
AACTAAGCAAATCGGAGTAAAGTCTGGACTTCAGGTATTTGTGCTGGTTTATTAATTGTAACTAATGTTCCAAACTAATATAAGATGTTAATAATAGGGGAAAATGGATGTGAGGTATACAGGAATTCTCTGCATTATCCTCACAATTTTTCTGTAAATCTAAAATTGTTCTAAATTTTAAAAAATATTTTAAAAAGGAAACAAGAATAACCATTGAAAAATATAAATCATATTTAATTCTCCTATAATAAGAACTTTCCAGTGACGTATCTTCTACATATCTTTCCATTCTCCTATGGTTTTGCCCTTCTTCGTTCTGTTCCACTACGTTGCCCTCCATTTATCTCAAATTCAAAACCACATTGGATCCTTACCTTATTCTCATCTCTCTGCCTGAGAAACACTGAATTTCATGGCTTTCTGCCAGTCTTCACTCAGTACACTGTTTAGGTGCCACCTTCTCTTTGAATCCTTCTTTGAAATAAATTAAATTGCATCTATCTCTTTATTTCCCCTTTTCCTTGAATAAATGGAGAAAGAAATTAGAAGTTCATTAAATATATCTAATTTTAGTTATTTTCAGTAAAATATTATAACTCATCAGCTGTGAGAGTTTGAAAGAATGAGATGCCAGTTCTTATGCCAGTTTACTGACACAAGTAATTAACAATGAATAAGTCATGAAATATTGAGATGAAAAGTCTGGAAATTAATGGTGCATAGATTATGGAGAAATCATGAATACAGTTTTAACATATTCACTTAGATATTGTAAGTGGAAATGTCAAATTAATATTTGAGTATACAGATGTAGAGATAAAAATATGATATTTGAAGCCATAGTGATGGAATGAAATAGTCTGTGGTTGGAGCATAGGTTAAGATGAGAAAAACGAAAGACCCAGGATCAAACTTGAGGAACACAAATGATTAAAGGCCCTACATCTCAAAAATAACTGAGATATAGAAGCTGAAAAGTCAGAGGGGAAAGGAAATGGGTGCCATGTCCCAAAAAAGGCTTTTCCCAGGATGGTGTGGTTGAGTCTGTTGGTACACAGACAGGTTAAACTAAAAACAAAAGCGGTCTGAAAATTGCCATTGGAATTAAGAACTTTCACGGGATTTTAGCAAGAAAAGATTGATGATGCCTAAAATAGTGAAGACGAAATTCCTACAGACTGAAGAGTGGAGTGACAGGTGGCCAGAAAATGGAGGCAGAGTGTAAAGCAAATTGTTTTGTAAAACTTGGCCATTAAAAGCTTCAGTTGAGAAGAATGAGATCCAGAGGAAATATGTTTACTTTTTGAAATGGGAGAAACAAGAGTATATTCTCCACACTGATTGGAGAGCTCTAATAAATGGGAAGAGGTCTAGAAACAGGAAAAGAGGAATTTTTGGAGAAAGTATTGAACATAAGCATGAGAGGCTTAAAACTTTCTATTCACATTTTCAAACCTACGTACCTGAGAGGGGTATGTTTTCCTCCACTTCCTCTCTTCAGTCTTCAGATTCAATCCTTCCCTCTTGAGAATGTTTGAGATGCTCTTTTCCTCTATTCACACCTTTGGATCTCAGGATATTTAAGGGAGAGATTCTCGGTATGTTGTCTATTTTTCAGATCCAATCTCTCCCTGGGCCAGGTTTTCACACGTACTAATCCTAGGAGAGGAAATAGGCAAGCAAATTGTGGTCACTTCTAATTTGTATTTTTCAATATCACTTTATCATTACTAGAAGCTACTTTGAATTCTACCATTTAAATTCCAGAGTGTTGCATCTCAGTTGTTATAGAGTTTGAATTGGGCTTTAAGGCAGGAGTGATTAATCAACGTGAAACTATACATCATGTTGTCCCTTTCTATTTATTGCCTTATTACCAGATGTAAGAGTAAATATGTCTAGAAAATGATGAGTAGATTGGTCTCTTCAATACTTCTAGCTTTAAAATTACTTGATTATTAATTTCATACAATGCTTGTGAATTTCATATCCAATGTATAAAAATACTTTGGCATAGTCAAATCTATAAATAAAACTAACAATTAAAGTAGATGGTTTTATGCTCAGATTAAACCCTAATCAGCTATTACAGACTTTTTTTTTATATTTGTTTTTTGATTTGGGTTTTTTTTTTTTTTGTAGGGACCACAAATGTAATAAGCAAAGCCATTTATTAGTGAGAGACTGTTGGATTACCTGTTTGTCCTTCTATGTTCATTCTCCAAACTTCTGTGCTGTGCATAACATTTGTCCAGGGCCCTAATGGATATGGATGGCGTCAGAGGTCTCTTTTGCCCTAAGTCTTCCACTTGGGTTCAGCCAGTGGTCAGCACAAGCAGGAACTGGAAGAGAAGAAATGGAGTGAGGCTGAGGTGCTTATTCCTTCAGCTCATTTCTGTAGGATTGTTTTAGGATGGCCGAATCCCTAGACTGAAGGGCACAGCTCCTGCCAGATGGCTTTCCCTAAACAGCCTCCTTCTAGGTTCTAGTGATGGCTCCCTTACCTCACCAATTCACACCTGTTTACTAGCCTGTTACCCTTAATAGTTACAGGGTACTGTACTATTCATTGTAGATTCCTTGCACTTTGGTCACCTTGCTTGCTTGCTTTAAATAACATCTTATATAAAATGTTATTTTTAAAAAGCTTTCAAATTACCCAATTTTGTCATATTGGCAAATCATAAGATATAGTTAAGCGCTCGATATTAAGAAGAAAGTTTCAGGAAATTAACAGATCAATTTAGCAAATTGTGATTCTTGCTTGTTCATTTAATAAATATTTATGGAAAAACTGCTGTACGTCAAGAGCTCTTCAGGCTGCTAGGTATACAACACTGAACAAAAAGGTCGTGGAATATTTGCCCTCATGGAGCTTCTGTAATAGCTAGCAGTAATACTTGGCCAGAAACCTAGTACATCATCAAGTTTTAAATGTTGTTCTCTTTATAAAATGAACAAAATACTGAATTTGTTTATTTATTTTATAGATAATAAGTTGTAAATCTTTTACCAGCCTATACCATTATTTTTTTCTAATAGCTATTTTTTATTCACAAACTTCTAAGGTTTACTATTTAATGTGATGAACAATTTAGGATGTACTAACTGCTCTAGCAAGTAGTTCCAAAACTACATAGTATCTAAAATATAACAGAAGTTTGTTTTCCTCACACAGCAGTACCATGAAGTAAACAAGGCAACAGGGCAGCCCTGTAATCCATCTTTAACTCATGCCTTCCACGTTTACTCTGGCAGCTGTCTTCAATCCAGCCAGCCAGAAAGGCAAAGGAGCACAGAGTTGGTTTCCATGGGCCATTCATGAATGTGTCATATAACACTTCTGCATATGTTCCAGGCAAGCACTCAGTCACATGAGCACTGCTAATCTCAAGGGAAACTAGGAAGTGTAGTCTAGCTGTGTGTCCAGGAAAGAGAAGAAAGTTTGGATTTCCATAATATAGCAGTCTCCATTGTATTGCATATTGCATAAACACATACCCATATACATTTGGGTTATACATTTATATATGAATATCAAAACATATATATGTGGAATATTTATGTTTGTATGGAGTAATTATCCTTATGTGCACTGTGACTGTTGTATCAGAAAAACATGAAAATACTTTAGTTTCTTTTATTATCTATTTGAGATGATTGTGCTCTACAGTGTTATTATTACTCAAACTAAATGAAGCTAGAATTAATATTCATGGTACATCTAGACCTCAGGACTTTTGGAAGATTTATGAGCCTTTTCAATACCTACTTTGAGTAGAGATCAGAGCATAAGAGCATAATGCCCTATTCCTTGAGCCTCCGTAGTTAAACAGATTTTCTCGATTTTCATGTCAACTTTATGTTCTAGGTGACCTGTATTATGGTCAGGCTCATCTGAGCTGATTGAAAAGAAGAGAAATTCCCTCAAACATAGGATTTTATTGTGATAATACACCAGAGAAATGAACCATTGCTTGAAACAGCCTTGTAATCAAGCCTAGAGACCTCCAAGGTCTTTTAGAATATGGCAGCAGGATCCTGCTATCTCCTCAGGGGCAGGCTTTCATAGCACCTAATTCTGCAGTGGTGAAATTGAAATATTTAACCAGCAATAAGGCACGTCCTCAATCAACCAGAATAAAGGCTCCAGGCTTTAACACCTTAGCTCCTGGATGGAGGAGTAGCCAGGGCTGGTGGTGGTGAGGGGTAGACATGCAGGAGCCTCAGAGAGGCATCGATTTACCAAGCATTTTGAAGTTATTTCAATGTTTAAGTGACAACATGGCCATGCCAGCCTGTGCCAGCTGAGTGGTAGCACTGCATTACTCACTGGACTGCTCTTGCGATGTGGCTTTTCTATTTGTCTTCTCTGTCTACATATGAAAACATTTTCAGTGGCTTCTCCTTACTATGCTTTTCCTACTTCAGGATATTTTGTGGTCACGGCTTCCATAACTTCATGGCTCTTACGGTTTTTCTTTATGCCTTTATATGCGTTTCTGTGTGTTTTGTGTCCAAGATCCCTGAAGATCAGATTGGTCTAATTAGTCTCAATCAAAATAGGGTGTATCTTTTGGCCAGAGTTTCATACCACCTTATTTAGGCTGTTGAAAACTGCCCTTTAAAGACCTGTCACAGTTCCCTGTGACCCAGGCATTCTGGTCTCATGATTTAAAGGAATGTATCCTAGGTGCAAATAATCCCTGGTGGCTACTTTTTTAGGAGGCGCCTAGAACACATCAGGCAAGATGAGTATCAGAGTTTCTTCTCCAGATCAAACATGCTCCAGTGCTCTGCAGAGCTAAAAACCTCACATTCTTACAATATTATTTATCATTTTCCTTGTGAGAAGACAACTAGAAAAAGAAAATAATATGCAGGGATTTCAGCAAAAAAACCATTTTATTAAGTGCCCTCTAATTCCTTTCCCTAAATTATTACCACAACCATGTCTAGGCAAAAATGACTTTGGAGGGAGTAAGAAAAAAAAACAACAACAACAAAAACAAGAATGTCACCTTCATAATGTTAAGCATGTAATTCTGTTAACCATTTTTAAATTAATTATTCACTTGGGAACCTACTGAAAAAATTAATTTACTTGTGAATATGACCAGTCATCACTGCTTTTACTGTAATTCAGACATATTCATCTTTGTCTACAATATCCAGCATTGTTGGAAAGCTAACAGACAAGAAGGCATTAAAACAAACCCCAAAGGATAAGTGAAATGAATTTGTAGTTTATGGCTTCATGCCTATATTTTCAGACTGTTGCTAATGGGACAATTACACTCTGATGACCTTCCACTAAGTGTAAGCCAAAAATATAATTCAGTTTTGTATAAATTAAAACAAACGAAATGGCTTTCAATTTAGCACTGCTGACATCTCTCTTCAAAGAACCATTTTTAGAGTAAAAATACTAAGATTAAGACTATTTAGGGGGAAATTACTTCTTTTTTTCCTTAGCATAAAATGCAAAATTGTTAATATAGTCAACAAGATCTTACATCCTCTGTTCCTGCCCAGTTTCCCTCCTCAGCATCGTATTGTACAACTCACAGCCTATCAGCCACCCTGACCTCCCTCCTGTTCCTTAAATAAACCAGCATCTTCCACCCTCACGGGCTTTGAACATGTTGTTTCTTCTTGAAAATTATTTTTCTTAGATCTTTGCCGCCTCGATTCTACTCAATTCCATGTCTCATAAATTTCACTCAATGACATGGAATTCATCTAATTTCAGTCCTCCTGTTGAGTGTCTATTCTAAAATTTCCCTTCACAGTGTTCATTAACACTTTTTTTTTCCTAATTACCTAATTTTGTGGCTATGTAAAAGCACAAACAAAAACAAAAAACAAAAAACCTATACTTTCTCTTACTTTATTAGTTTCAGATATCAGGGGCTGTTTTTTTGTTGTTGTTCATCATGGTATAAGCTCAGCAAGTGGTTCAGAACCTTGATTTATAAAAGGAGCTTAGTGACCAAAAAATGCATATTTATATGAATAAATAGATGGACATGTTTATGAGGTCTATTCTTATATAACTCAATAGTTATTTAAGACAAGATTTTAAACAGTTAAATAGGATGAGGGTCCATGGAAAAGATGGGACTTGAACCTTTTAGACATACAATATCACAAGGCATTTTTTCATATGAATGTCAGTGATACCTTCCCCCCAAATACCTCTAAGTGTATTGCTGTAAAATTTAAGCAACAAAGAACAAATGAAATATTAGAATATGTTTAGCTTATGCTCAACATTGTTTTTCTTTTCTGCAATCAAATGTGTTATCATTACCCAAGTATTTCAACTTTCATCACAATCTTAATTATTATTGTTAGAACACAGACAATATACAGCCCCTTGAAACAAGAAAGTGTCAAAAAAAAAAAAAAACCTGTTTTCCTCCCTATTAGAATTTCTATTTTCAGATTCGCATGTTCTATATTCTACTAACCCTTTAACGCATATGAAAGTTGTGCTTCCTAATTTTTATATATCAGAATTTACATTGTGAAAAATTATGGTTTAGGGGAAAAAAGAAGTACATAGATATAGATAGCATAGGTATTGTTCTCCCCACCCCAGACGACTCCTCAACCCTTCGGGACAGTCATAGCATGGGGTTCGGCTAGGTTGGGGGGAGGGGCTTTGGCGCAAAGGCTGTACAGGGGCGGAACTGCGCACGCGCGTGGCACAGTTCTGCAGCCTTCCGGAAGGCCCAGGTTAAGCTGTGCCGCTTTGTGGCGCAGAATCTGGGGCCCCAGTCTGAGGTCCGCCGAGGTCCGAAGCCGCAGCAGCCCTAGCAACCTTCCGTCGCACAGCCTTGGGGCCAATTGTCCCTCTGGGCAGCTATGATGTATCTAGCACTCGTCCGGGCTTTTGCTTGAACAGCCCCAGGGCCCTGCTCTCCTCCTGACCCAGCCCAGCTGCCCGCACCCTGCGAAGGGGAAGCTATGGCCTCCCACAAACCGCTGCATCGGGAAATCTCCTCCAGAACGCCACGGGGGACGACCAGGGCCCAGGGGCGAGGCCTGTGCGAGTGGGTGGAAGATGTGGAGTTTTCCAGAAAGGCAGACAGGGTGCGGTTGGAGCCCGCAGGTGGCTTGAATGTGGGGGGCAGTAAGTGTGGGTCCTGGTGGAGGGGCCGGGGGAGGATGGGCGGGGATGCGCGTCGGGCGGCTCCGTGAATCGCTGAATCCGGCGCCAGGCCCTGTTGCCAGCTACAGCTCTTCCCAGAGGCGGCCCAGTGTCGGGGTCTCGGGAGATCTAAAGGGGCCACAGGGGAGGCCTGGGGTCAGAAACACCTGGTACCTCGGGTGCCGGCGGCCCCTCGCCATATCCTCGGCTGCGAGACTCACCAAGCAGACCCCAATCCCCTTCGCCATCCCTGCCCCCCCCCAGAGCCGTATGTATATCAATAAACTTGTCTGGTTAATAGACATAAAATATGTTTTAAATAATTAATAGTAAGATATATTAAAATTAAGACAATAGTAAAATGACTTAGAGTTAAGCTTAGAATTTAAAACGAATTAAAATTTAAAGACATAGCATGTTTCCATGTACTATAACAGAGGATATGTGTTTTATATTTGCTAGTAACAGGATGTTATAATACTGGCCTTACAAATTCCATTGTTCCATTCCTTCTCATAAATGTCTTATGTATTTATTGAGTTCCTTCTGTGTACTCGTAGATCATGGGAACACTGAGACAAGTTCCTGCCCTTAAGTATATGCATTCTAGAGAAAGTATTATAGATTGACACTTTAGGAAAGGAACTTGGCAGTATGTAGAATGAACTTTAAAAGTGGTCACTAATAATTCCATTTGCAATAGTACATCCTGTGAAAGGATGTGAAAATAATTTAAACAAGTTGGTTATGCCCAAGAAAATAAATTAAAAATGGTTTATAAGGGAATGGGTTAGGGACATTTGATCAAATATTCTGCCAAAGCAATTATAGCAATTAATGGGGCTGCAAGCCAGATCATACACACCGTGAGGATAACTATGTAGGCATTACGATGTTTATGGACAATGTTAATTGTAGGAAAATGCTTATGAAATAAATATATTTGATCCAGAATTAACACAAAAAATAAAATGTATATGAAAATGCCGGAAGGAAGCACAGCAGGATATCTCCTGATGTTAGAAGTGGGTGCTTTGTTTATTAGATTTTCTGTATTAAAGTAAGGCTAAATAACTGTGGGTTGGAATGTAAATTGATAACAGCCACTATGGAGAACAGTATGGCCGTTCCTTAAAAAACTAAAAATAGAACTACCATACGACCCAGCAATCCCACTACTGGGCATATACCCTGAGAAAACCGTAATTCAAAAAGGGTTATGTACCACAATGTTCACTGCAGCTCTGTTTACAATAGCCAGGACATGGAAGCAACCTAAATGCCCATCGACAGACGAATGGATAAAGAGGATGTGGCACATATATACAATGGAATATTACTCAGCCATAAAAAGGGATGAAACTGAGTCATTTGTAGAGACGTGGATGGACCTAGAGACTGTCATACAGAGTGAAGTAAGTCAGAAAGAAAAACAAATATTGTATATTAACGCATATATGTGGAACCTAGAAAAATGGTACAGATGAACTGGTTTGCAAGGCAGAAATATAGACACAGATGTAGAGAACAAACGTATGGACACCAACGGGGGGAAAGCAGCGGGAGGGTGGTGGTGGTGGTGTGATGAATTGGGAGATTGGGATTGACATGTATACACTGATGTGTATAAAATGGATGACTAATAAGAACCTGCTGTATAAAAAAAAATAAAATTCAAAAAAAGAGAAAAAAGTAAAAAAAATTATATTAACTTGAAACTTCATTGGAAATAAACTATTTGATCTTAAAAAAAAATAAAGTAAGGCAAAGTAGTATTTCTAAAATTCCTAACTTATAAAAGTAACATCTTGCTTTTATTTTCTATTATGAGAATATGGAACATTTTTCTGTTCTAACAGTTTTTTTTCATTTAATAAAATCTTATTTGGATAATAAAATAGTAACAAAGCCAAGAAAAAGAAGTCAATTCATAAATAACAATTACATATCCACTGCATATAATGTCCAGTGTAAAACTTAAAGAATTAGGGATACTTTGAGATGGTTTTTATTTTTAAGAAAGATTTTATAAACATAAACCTCACCCATCCTCAAAGCAACAGCTTAGTAAGGTACTTCAGAATTGGCTTTTGTTGTAAATATATACTTGCTCATTATGTACCTGAAGTTAGTTTTAGGGAATATTAAAGAATTTTACAAGGACAGCATGAAATGTGATTTTTCATGAATAACCTTTTCTGGGAAATAAAAAAAAAGGCTGATATGTGAATTACTGTAATTTTTATGTCAATCACAGTAGTTTTATGTTTCTTGATTTTTGCCTCCATTTATTATTGGTCATAATTTAATTGACCATAATTTAATGACCATAATTTAATCGGTCATAACATTCTTAAGTGATGAAAGAATTTGTTTTCATCTTTAAACACACAAAACTAATGAATGTGTGTTAGAATATTCTACCTATTTTGTGTTTACACTTCTATATTTTACTGAAAGCCCCATACTCGTTTTATAAACAGATATCAAAATTGTGTAAGTCATCATTTCATGATACTCTTTTCATAATACACCCTAAATCTTGATCAAATAATACTTTACTTCCCTATTAAAAAGAGTTCCTAGACTGAAAGAATCTGAAAGCATCCAGGCTCCTGTAACGTCTAGATTCCCATAGTCTGAAATATTACTCATGAAGGCGCAGCCCAGTTACCCCGTGGTGGGCTCTGGCCAGTGCCTGTCCAGTACAATTCAGCAGGTCTTTATCCAGTGAGTCTAGCTGTGGTACTACTGGACCATGTGCCATATTTGTTCTGACTTCATAGATAATTTCATGTTATCTTGTCTTATCCCCACTTTTCCCTGCAGTTGTGATAACAACACCCTCCTTTGGGTTTTCTTTTATTTTTGTTGATAGAAAAATGCAGATACCTAGACCCCTGCCTGATAAACTCTGACAGACACCAAAGTTTGAAAGTCATTGCTTTAGCTTCACTCTGATTAAAGAAAATACAGTTGCCAAAATGACTGCATTCTCTTTTCAGTAAAGGTAGGTAAATGTTTTTGTGATTAAAATCTTACATCATTTCAGAGTTGATGTGATTGCCAATGAGCTGACCAGTAGAACATGATTTTTATTGAAATATTTTTGTTTTTTTGAAAAATGTTTTGTATGCTGGTGTTCTAAAAGATAATTCAACAACAGAGATTTAATTACTGAAGTGATCATTAGAGTAGTGAGGTTTATGCCCCAGAAATCAACATGAGGAAATAATGATTCAAAGTAGTAACAGAGGTTGTATTTTTAAACCACCTATATAGTCAGTAAAATTTAGCATACCATATATTAAAAAATATTTCATGTACTAAAAATATTCTGCATTTTAACTAAACCACCTAAAACCTATGTAAAAATTATGCATTGAAGTTTAGTTACTGGGGCTAAGAAAATTAAATTCAGTAAAGATTCAGAACAAAGCATAGACCAGTATTTTCCCACACTGTGTAGGTAAACAGCAGTCGTGTAGTTCTTTCACACTGGGACTTGAATGACTCCTTTATGATTTTTTTAATTTGTATCAAATTAACCAATTATAAAACGATTCCAGAGTTGTTTGTTTACTAGATATTGGCTAAAATAATGATTCTTAAGTATTGTAATGATAAATCAATATTTTATAAGACAGATTTAATTAATGTGATCTAAACGTACTCATTAAATTTCCTTACTATAGTAACATTATTTTAATTTTCTTTATTGAAGTGATTCCAAAATTACCATCACAGATCAGAATGCAGCTAATAAAATAAAATTCTCAAAACCTAATATTTTAAAGATTAAAAGATACACAAGAAAGGGCAACACAAGAAAATAATTGTTTAAAAGGATTACTAATGACAGCCAAATAAGACTAACAAAAAGCTTACATAATTGATTTCAGTGTTTATAGATCAGAATGAAATTATTTTCTTTTATGAATCAAACTAAATTATGCTATCCTTTTTATCATTCTGTGAATTGATATCAATTTTCTGCTGGATATTATACATATCTTTCTATAGTTTTTAGAAAGAACACTCCTATAATTACTTTACTGAATAACATAAAACATGCTGCTCTCTTTACCTGGAGATAAAAAGATTACTATTTGTACAATTACTATTTTTCCTAATTTCTAAATAAGTTTCAAAAGTATTGGAAAGTCTTTGATTTCAAATTATTTTCTACTTACGATCCTCCTATAAAAATATATCTATATATGTGCATGTGGACACATTCTGAGTGATTTTCTGAGGTCAAATATAGGGAATATCGGATTCACTATATTTTTGTAGTCACTACAAAATTTTAATAAGAAATTTCAGTGTTTGAAAGTTTGAGATATAAGGTGACATGATAAATTGTGTGACTGTGAATTTAAATATATGTGACATTTAACTATATTTTGAGTTTGAGGTCAATGTTAATTTAGGGAATGAAGGTGTAGGAGAAAGTTCAAGGAATCATTTAATAAAAAACTGATTTTTTCATTGATATATATGAAATTATATATGTATAAAACTGTATATATATCAAAACTGTATTCAGTTATATATTTCAGTTATGCCTTATTATATTACTAAGTAACATAACAAAGAATTAACTTATACTCTATTTTATATATACTCTTACACTTAATCAAAATTAAAGTCACGGGGGCTTCCCTGGTGGCGCAGTGGTTGAGAGTCCGCCTGCCGATGCAGGGGACACGGGTTCATGCCCCGGTCTGGGAAGATCCCACGTGCCGCGGAGCAGCTGGGCCCGTGAGCCATGGCCGCTGAGCCTGCGCATCCGGAGCCTGTGCTCTGCAATGGGAGAGGCCACAACAGTGAGAGGCCCGCATACCGCAAAAAGTCGCGGGTATATATGATACAGTATAGGTTTTTGTTTAAGGGGGTTTCTAAACTTGAAGCAATTGCACTGACAAAGTCTTTTTGGGAGGTGTTATTGACCTCTTGTATTGATTCTTCTAAAGTGTATGTAGGATAATGTAACACATTCTCTAAAATCACCCAAACCTCAATGACCACTAATCCATTAAACCACTGAAAATGCTGACGAAAACTAAGACTTTTTAAATCAATATTTATGTAGTATGACAGGTATTTAAATCTATTTAGATATACTTTTAATAATACTTAAGGCTAAGATGAGTTTCTGGAGGGCTATTTTATTATTGAGAGTATACTTAACTGCTATCAGAAAACCCTGCTGCCTGTGAGATATTATTCACTGTCTCATTTACTGCTATCTGTTTTAATTATAATTTGAAGAAACCTAATCAAGCTTTTTCCTTAACTAAACAAACCACTTAGATCAAACTGCATTTATCCTTCTGAAAAATTTACTATTGTTCCAAAAGCTGCAAATGGGTATTTAAACTTCAAATAGAGTTTATGTGGGAAGATGGATCTTTATTGACTTACCCTATCTTCCAGAGAGTCCTCTTATTTACCAAATAGGCTTCCTAAATTAGTAAAGATAGGGCTTAAACATTCTGTGAACTATCTGGAACGTGTGTATTTTAAAGTGAAAGTCTGTGTAGTATGTTACAGAGAAAAATCAATTTGATCCAACTATATTTTAGTTTCCTTACACTAATTGGATCTAATCAGGAAGTTTTGTTTTTTGGGCATCTTTCAGACCACAATCAATAAGAATCCACCTACTCTGGACTTGAGAAATAAAAAATCTGAATGATTTTTTTTTTTCCCCAGAGTTAGGTTGTGGTCAAAGACATTTTAAAGAATCTAGCATTGTTAACACTTTTTTTTTCCCTCTGAATACAGTTTAGTTCCCTTTAGACCTCTTCATTATGCCCAGTATCAGCTAGTATTTCGTATGGGAATGGCCTTTGCTTACATATCTAGTTTGGTTTTGCTGTAATAAATACAGGAACGATGCTTTAGGAAAAATATCTGATTTATGTTGTTATATTAAAAAGTATTGAAGAGGACCCTTTGTGGGTTTCATTGTAATTTATCATTCTGCCATTGCTCTAGGAATTTACCGTTACCCTTGGATTATGTATAAATGCTCTACTTCCTCTACTGTTATTGCTCATCAGTTTACTTAAGATAATACTTTTTCCTTCACGAACTGTATCTCAGAACAGAAAGCCTGTAGCTAGTCCTGGGTGTTGAGACTTCACAGGGCTCTAGGGTCACAGTCTGATGCAGAGCCACACCTCTTTGTGTGTTCAAAGAATGACTCACAGAAAGTCTGGAACCTGGAGAGGTCACTTAGTTTAGAAAATGATGAAATATTCCACCCTGACTCATTTAGGTCATAATAAAATTCTCTTTTCCCACGTAATTGGAGAGCTTTAGAACTGCTATAGAAGAGTACACAGCCAATAAACTTGTGTGGTGCACAGCTTCTACAGAGTGCAAAAATGTTTTATACCTGAAAACCTTGCCCTGAAAATTGGAGGAGTATTTGGGATTCCCATGGCACCGAAACCACTAGAAACAGGTTGTTCAAAGAGTAAAACTTTCTCCACATTTATGAAAGTGTGGTCTGGGTTTTAACTTGTGAGGGACGAAACGCAGACAATAAATTTTCAGACTGAGAATTCAGGAGATTGGAATATTTGGAAGTTACTTGGAACAGAAACTGAAAATTGGAAAACAAATGATGAGCCTAATGAAGATGATTCGCAGTGTATCTTTTTATTTTCCTTTTCACTCTTACGAATAAGAATTTGTTACCAAACCCTACTAATATGTGAAACTGAATGAAAACTCATACAACAGGGTTTTAGGAAGAGCTGAAGGTGAAAAAGTCTGTTGACTGTGAAATAAACCAGAGAATAAGGATCAATCATCTCATCAGAAAAAGAGACAAAGAAGGACAATTTCTTGTCTCCACATTCAACATAACTGACACACAAAAAAGTTTTGGTATTAGGAGTCCTATTTCCAAATTCAGTTTTCCATTTAATATATTTGTTGTGTATGTCAGTCAAATCTTTCTATATACAATATAACAAAAGTTCATTCTAATTCAAGAGTTGAACATTACATTTCGATGTTCAAAGTGAATAATGTGTATGATGTGACAAACCTTATGTTTAAATTATGGTTAACATGAGGGTAACCTGAGATTTCAAAGAATGGGTTTGAAAAGAGATTTCAAGAATGGGTCAGAAATAAAACTTTTTCATAAGTTTGGGAAATTCTATTTCAGTGTTTACTGGACAGAGACTATTTTTTAATGTTCAGTTTCTACAACTGTCATTTACAATGAGAAAACAGAATTCTTGAAATATAAACATTGATTTTCTATTAATAGTAGAACTCTTTGCATTCATCAAGTCTGTTGTTTTAGCACGTTCTCTTTCCAATACTGTTTCAACTTTCCTTAGCTCCCTGAAGGCTAATCCTTGTGATTATCTTTTAAATTTTCTGTTACCTATACTTTTTCCTCATAGATTATCCCATTTTTATTTACTGATGGCCTAAATGTTATCTCTTCTATTTGACTGTATCTTACTACCATCTACTAAAGAAAAGACATGGCCTTTGGATTTCTCCAAATTCTCGTGTCTAAATTATTTATACCCATTGTTTCAAAATTGCAGTACTAACACTGATGTATAGTGTGGATTTTGCTTACATCCAATCACATACTTATAAGACAAAGTCCAAAGTTATGTTTGCTAACGTTTTAAAATATTTTATCATTTGTAATTATCTTATAAAATTCAATATACATAATATAAATTACTCGTCAAGCTCTAGATTCTGTTATAGTTTTGTTTTGTTTTTTTTAATAGCCCTGTTCTGTTCAGTAAGGAGTAGATCACTAAAAAATAATTCTTCTCTCTTAATTATTGCAATAAAGAGTTAATAGTTCCTTAAATACTTGGTTTAAGAGCAGTAAGTGTTTACTTTTAATCACTATGATTAAAGCACCTATGTGAAAAGAATAACTTTTGCATTTTTCTTAAAAACATTAAGTGGAACGCAGTATTATTCAATGCTGGGAAGTTTTTATAATCACTATGTAGCCCTATACATAAAATATTAAGGAAGTTCAGGACTTTAAAACAACTATAAAATATGATCATGTACTTTGGTGTGAAGTTCCTTTCAACAAATCCACCCTAAAATTCATAATGTTTCTCAGAGAAGAAAAGAAACAGTTTACAATTAATTTCATCATCTGTATTCTATTTACTATATATTATTCTGTATTCGATATACTAATATAGATATCATATCTGCTTTTCAAATATGAGAATTAACTAATTTCTCATTTTTTATAGAGAAGGTATTTAATTACCTCTGTCTTTAATTAATCTGAAATTGAGAAATATTTTTCTATGAACTATGATAAGATAGAAATATCTATTTATGTAAATTAATTTAAAAAACCTGATTCTTAAATATAGCATAATCTTTGGTTATTAATTATGACAAAGACTAAAATTCATAGTTATGTAGGCTTTCTATTAAATATATACTTAAAAATAAGTCAGTGGGTAGACCAAATGTTTGTGTCCCCCCCAAATTCATATGCTGAAACCAAAATCCCCAATGTGATGGTATTGGGAAATGGGGCCTTTGGGAGACGATTAGGTAATGAAAGTGGAGCCCTCATGAATGGGATTAGTGCCCTTATAAAAGAGACCCCAGAGAGTTCCCTTACCCCTTCTGCCATGTAGGGACACAGCATGAAGACAGCTGTCTGAGAACCCGGAGGCAGGCCCTCACCAAACACCAAATCGTCCTGCAACTTGATTTTGGACTTCCAGCCTCCAAAACTGTGAAAAATAGATTTCTGTTGTTCATAAGCCACCCAGTCTATGATGTTCTGTTATAGCAGCCCAAACAGAGTAAAACAGTTAACTGATTTTAGTTCTCAACTTATCTCTATGACACTACTAGCTGAAAGGTGATATAATCAAGTTAGACTGGTTTTACCAATTGGAGATTCTACTGAACATATGAGGAAATGATTACAATGTCTACTGTGGGAAATTTTAGATATTTCTTTAATGATGACTTAGAGTTTTTCCAACAGCAGATTCCAAACATGGCCATGGGCACAAGTAGTGTATTTGAGGGGTAATCCCTTAATGCAGCAAGCTGGGGGAGTGAGACAGAGAAGGAGGAACAGGCAATCGATGATTATTGAACTGGTTGTCACTGAGCAACTAATGCTTCATATAATGTTCCTGAATTTTACTCCAAATGAACCTTGAAATTGTTTCTCCAAAGAGTGGAAGGCTGGAAATTTATTCACATTTTCCTTCCCCTCACTGTCTGAGAATTGACCTAAGGGACGTTAACTGCTGTGCACTTAATAACTGTTGAAAAAGTTTGTAGAAACTCTGTGGCAGAAAACCAAGTGATCCAGCAGGTACATGCTGTGGGAAGCAGCCTGTGTTTATAGGAAGCCTATAGCCCAGCTGTAGCTGAAATCCAACCTTGGTCATGGGATAGAGAGCTGCACACGGAAGTGGTCTGTTAGACTCAATTTTGGGCATGATTAAAGTAATGAAAAGATTACACTAAGGGGAAAAATCGATCATAGGTTTTAATATGTACTTCCTTGGGAATATCAGCTTTTTTATTATTCCTTACTAGAAAAAAGGAATATTCTACATATTACTTTTATCCTCATTGTCTACCTTTAAAAAGGGCTTTATTTTACGCTTTAGAGTATAGTCCTTTGTTTTAACAGTCACCTTTAATTTTTTTTTATGTACCTTATGTACTTTTGTAAAGTAATACATATAAAAATGCTCAAATGAGTATTTTGTATATTGGTTAGTTATCTTTTTTTAAATTTAATTTTATTTATTTATTTTTATACAGCAGGTTCTTATTAGTTATCCATTTTATACACATTAGTGTATATATGTGAATCCCGATCTCCCAATCCATCACACCACCACCACCCCCCGCCCCGGCCACTTTCCCTCCTTGGTGTCCATACATTTGTTCTCTACATCTGTGTAATAGTCACCCTTAATTTTTTAATGTGGATTCTTCTTTATAGATTGTTTTAGTGAATTGAAAAGCTGTCTTCTCCCTCATGGTGGTTATTGACAAGAATTTTATCATACAGTTGCCCATTGAGCACTACCCCTCTCTTTATTATTATTGCAAAGTTTAACTTTATGTTTTCAGTAGTTATTATTGTGTTAGTCATTCATTGCTGCATTGAAAACACCCCAAAACTTTGCAGTTTAAAATTACAAATGTTTATTATCTCAGAGTTTCTGTGAGTCAAGAATATGGGTGTAATTTAGGTGGATGCCTTTGGCCCAAGGTCTTTCAAGCTGTTATTCTTGGCTGTGGCCTCATCTGAAGGCTTGATGGAGACTCATCTGCTTCCAAGCTCACTTACATGGTTGTTGGCAGATCTTGGTCCCTTGACACTTGGATCCGTACATGGTGCTGCCTTACACCACAAAAGCTGGCTTTTGCCTGTGTGAGATGCAAGGGAGAGCAAGAGAGAGAGTGTCAAAGCCAGCAGCCACAGTTGTTTCTGTAACCTAAGCTCAGAAGTGACATTTCATCACATCTGTCATATCAGAAATTAATTAAAAGTTCCAGCCCACACCAAAGGAGAGGTAGTGGCACAAAAACTTAAATACTAGGAGGGGGAGATTGTTAGGGGCTGTGTCAGGGGCTGCCTATCTCAATAATTTCAACTTGATATCATTCAAACTTTAATTAGCTCACAATTGCATCCCTTTTTCTTGTATTTTGTATGTTTTATCTAAGTACACATTGCTACTTTCTGAATATCCTTTTTAAATAGTTTATATCTGTGAGTAGTAAAACATTGTACCTTTATAGGTCGAGAAATACCTTTATCTATACTGTTGTTAACAGTTTGGTTAAGTTAAAATTATCTTCTTTTGAAAGTATTCTATCTACTGTTATGTAAGGGAAATCTGATGTCAATCTACCTGAAACTCTTTTTTTCAGGTATTTTGTCTTTTCTCTGATTATTTAAAAATATTTTCATTATCCCTGTGAATCTGTAATTTTATTGTGGTGTGTTTAGTTTTTCACTTTTTTACTTAAGTTGTTTAGTACTAAGGAGTATTCTTTCACTAAGTCTTATATCTGTACATCTTTTGGAGAATATTTCAGAAATCATTCCTGCTTTTTTGTAGTATTTTGTTTCTCCTTCATAATCTCTCACCTTTTCAAACTGCACACATATGTTCAAAATGTATGTATTGAGGACTTATTCACTAGTTAGTGGGAACACCAAAATTAAAAACAAACAAACAGAAAACACAAACATGATCCCTGCCCTTAGTTTAATTGAAGTTATTCTTTCATTAATTTCTTTGAACATCTTAAACATAGTTATTATAAAATTATTTAAAATTTTCCCTACAAACTTCATTTTCTCTGGAATGACTTCATGTCCACTAAAATGAAATTTTCAGGAAGGCTGATTCCTTGTGTGATGTTTTAACTCTGTTTTTATAGTTTCTGGAACAATCTCTCACACATTTAGAGACACAATAAATAATTGTTAATGAATGATTATTGATTTTGTTGATTCTCTTCCATACTAAGCTGTCTCTTCTTACATTCTGAAATTTGGGCTTGCAGGACCATTTTTTTAAAGATTTTTTCTTTAATTTTTTTATTATGTTTTAGAATTTTAAAAAATTATTCAAGTATAGCCGATTTTCAATGTTGTGTTGATTTCCATTGTACAACCAAATGATTCAGTTATACATGTATGTGTGTATATATATATATACATTCAGTTATACATGCATATACATACATAAATATATATACATGCACACTTTCTTTTTCGTTTGGTTTCCTTTCCACTATGGTTTATCCCAGGATATTGACTATAGTTCCCCATGCTCTGCAGTAGGGCCTTGTTGTTTAGCCATTCTGTATGTAATGGTTTGCACCTGCCAACCCCACTCTCCCAGTCCATCCTTCCCGCCAGCCCCAGCAACCACAAGTCTTCTCTCTCTGTGAGTCTGTTTAGTAGATAAGTTCATTTGCATCATATTTTAGATTTAACATATGAGTGATAATCATATGGTGTTTGTCTTTCTCTTTCTGACCTACTTCACTTAGTATGATAATCTCTGGATCTGTCCATGTTGCTGCAAATGGCATTATTTCATTTAAAGATTTTATTTTTTAAAGCAGTTTTAGGTTCACAACAAAATTGAGGAGGTACAAAAATGTCCCCTATACCCCTCACCTTCGCACCCGAATAGCCTCCCCCATTGTCAACATCCTGCATCAGAGTGGCACATTTGTTTTAATTGATAAACCTACACTGATACACCATTGTAACCCAAAGTCCATAGTTTACATTATGATTCACTCTTGGTGCTATACACGCTATGAGTTTAGACAAATGCATAATGACACATTCATCATTGTAGTATCATACAGATGCTGCCATAAAAATCCTCTGTGCTCTACCTATTCATGCCTCTCACCACCTGCAGGATCAGTTTCCTTTGGAGAGTTTTTTTGGCTTTTTTTTAATTTCCTTTATGTGTCCAGTTTCAAATATCCTTTCCTGCCAACTCGTTTAATGTTTTCTTCATTTAGCACCCCGAGGCTTCCTCTATAATAGCATCTTTGTCTTCTGTGCCAAAGTGATACTGGGGATGGTACAGATCCAGATGCCCAACTACATGTGGCTGGATTCAGTTCCTGATGGAGAGAACTAGCCTTTGTTCTCTCTCTGAGTAGAATCATGGCTGATTATTAAACCAAATCCCAAGGAATTGGCTAGTAGTAGGTTTTTCATCCCCATTTTAGCACATGCTTTCAAGGTGTGAGTCGGTTGTAGTTGCACTTCCGGAGAAGAGCAGCGCTCACTCTCAGGGCCGGAACTCCACTGCTGCCTGTGCCTTCACCAGAGGCCAGCGGCTTGAGCTGTGAATTTGCATTTCTTTGATTTTCTACAGCTCACATTCATATCTCCATCTTCTTCTGAGTTTGACCTTACATTTCTGGTTATTTCTTTTTTATAAATATATGTCACCCGTTTTTGCAGTGTGTGTTAAATGGTTTGCCCAACTATGACTCACTAGGTAGATGTGTTGTGAATCAAGCAAGGTGTATCCTGTGCAGCCTGTCACAGACTTTAATGCCCTCAGCAGTTATTTCACGGAGAGTCATCCTGGGCTGTACCTATTTTTAAATGGCTGCTGTTAACAGACACCAAGGAGCCACTGATGGGTTATTGCCAGGTGACTCCCATAAGATGAGTATTCTATTGCAGACATAGAGATTAAAAAGGGGAAGAGTATTAGACAGTAAGAAAACTTAGAGACTAGCACAGCACATGATGAAGACTTCAAGTCAGGCAGTGGTGGGGGTCATACCCTTGGTTTGTGTCATGTTTGCTTTAGGTTCTGATGAGTTGGAAGATAACACCAGGCAGATTGGTGATAGAAGTCTGTAAATATGGAAACTGATTAAAAAGTTGAGGAAAAAAATAGGAATTACTATTATTAGTAAAGACATTAAAGTGAACTGCGTATTGAGTCATACAGTCATTCATTGAACTTGCTTGTATTAAGCAGCCACCATCTGTCAAATACCTTTTAGGTGCCGAGGTTACAGTAGTAACTGAAGTAGACCAAAATGTTTGCCCTAATATGACTTTGATTTTAGTGGGGAAGACAGAAAATAAACATATAAAACAGTGCAATATCTATTTCAAGCGATGAAAATTCCAACTGAGAAAGATAAAGTGAGGAAAGATAGATGAATGCCATTTGGGAGCTTGCTGTTTTTAGCATGGTTGTTTAGGAAAAGCTTGCTGATGCAATATGATTTGAGACTTTATGGAATTAAGGAGATATGGTAATGAAGGATGCTCTGATATCCCTGGGATTCTTGCAGTAACTGACATAAAGAGGGATAAAAGGCATAGTGAGACTAGACTAGGCAAACAGGTGGCAAGGAAAAGTAGGACTCAGGGACAGAAGGAAAAGATTTTAAAAGGTATCTAATGCTGTACTGAAAATAGGCAATTTTGTTTAATAATTAAGTTTTACTTAGCAAATTTGAGTGTCCAGTTTCATAGCATTATGACGTTTGAAGACCAAATTGCAATGGGTATGTAATAATTTTCTAGAAGTGAATAAAGTTTGATTAGAGAAGGTTGACCAGATATAATAATATGCTAATAAGCTATAATATTAAAAATGTGATACTGAAACAAGAAGGAGAAAAAAAAATAGACCCATAAAGAGGAATTTATTATGTAAGAAATAAGACATTTAAGATCACAGTTGAAAAGATGGAAGAGTCAACAAATAATTAAATTATTTAAATATAATTAAATATTAAAATAATTATTTGTTCCTTGGGAAAATATCCTAACAGATCCCAACACTGCACAATTCACAAATACATATTTTATTTAAAATGGATAAAGAAAAGAGTACAGAGAGAATAATACAGTAAGTGCAACAATCTCCAAAAAATATTGGAAAGGAGATAAGTGATTACTATTTAGCCCACTGGAGAAAGCTGAACAGTATTGTAGGAACAAGCATGTATTGAGGCATGGGAAATATAAGAGGCATGGGAAATATAAGCAGCATGGGAAACTGGTTCAGATCACCAGTTTTCAGAGAGATCCAGAAATAGTAATGTTACCTCAAAGGTGGGATGTGATGGGGCTGAAACCAAAAGATTAGTTGAAAGTCTGTATAAGAAACTGATAAAAATATAAAATACATATAAAGTCACTAAGATCTCTCTCTACACACACACAGAGTAAACTGTGCTGAGCCATGTGTCTATAGCTACTCTAACCCTACTGAAGACTGCAGGACTATTTTGCAGAGAAACAAAAGCCATGAGACCCAACACTCAGTGACAGGAATCACAGCAAAGGACCCGGTAGAGAAGAACTACTGAAAACACTTCCAGGATGGAAAGCTGAAGTTAACACATTGAATGGTGAGCCTCTCCACTTCCATTGCCTGCCTTAGCTCCAAGAGTTCTGGCAGAAGAAGCTTGGAGTCTTCTCCTTATGGAAAAGCACCAGCCTGGGAGAAAAGACCCCAGCGACTAGTAATGACCTGGTCAAGCCCATACCCTAAACAAGGATTTATAAACAAGGATTTATACCCTAAACAAGGATTTATAAAAGACCCTAAACAAGGATTTATAAAAGACCCATAAGAAAGTACGTTATCTTCAAATTGCAAGAGACCTGAGATAAAGAGTCAATCTCAAAAGCTCCTAGATTAAAATACAGGCCATCATGAATCATTATAGATTAGATAACTTGGTACTACTCGACAACACCAGTGGAAGCATGAGGGCATTGGAACAATTAATTCATATTCTGAGGAAAAATTATTTCACCTTTGCATTATATACCCAAATCACTGTTGATATATCAGAATAGAATAAAGATATTTTTAAGTTAAGAAGTTCTCAAAAAATTACTTACACTCACATCATCCGAAAGCCAGTGGAAGTTAGATGTAGCAAATTAAATGAAAGAAGAAGTCAAGAAGGAATAAGACAAAATGTGCTAGGTTGCCTTGCCCTTGGGAAGACTGTACTGCTTTCTCCACATGGGGGCTTTGTCATGTGACCTACTCAGGCTAGTGGCACGTGAGTAGAAGTGAAGTGTGTCACTTCCATAGGAACCTTTTAAAGCCACTTTTAGTGCTAAAGTTTATTTGGAATGAGAAATGCGTCTTCTGCTCTCTGGCAATCTTCACTATTAGAAAAATAATCAGAAACTTTTTTTATTAGATCAAAACATTTTCTAAACTTTATAATTCTATAGTAAGTGAGTTTTTAGAGGGCATGAACATATGGCAAGTAATTAGTCTAACTAGAGATTTTCATACTATTTTGGCTTAGCACTTGCTGTGCCTCGTCTTAGTCATCTTTAAAGCTATGGATTAACATAGAGGGGTTTCTATTTTACTTCAGCTTCAAATTCAGTTACAGAGTCTTATTATGTAGTAGAGGTTCTTTTGAAATATACTCCTCAATTCATGAACATGAACTCCAGAAATATATACTTTCTCATTTTTTATTCTGTACCTAATTATTTTCTGACTTACTCATTATTTTATAATGAGCCAAACTTTGATACTGGTTTTAGGCAGCTGAAAACTAAACTGTAGTTATGATCATTGCCAATAACACATCTTATTGCACATTAAAAAAGTTTTCCTTTATTTATATTTTATTTTTGTGTGTGTGAGGCAATTGCAATTTCTTTTGATTTTTCTTTCCTTAAATGTAAAACTGTGATATCTACTCACCATGAAAAATAACATCTAAACCAATAGATGGTAATTTTAAGATGAGAGAGGAGAAAGCAGAGTATAGTTTCAGTATTCTATTGAGAAGAATGTTGGAATTCAGATGAGATATTTCCTAACCTCAGAAGGCTTTTCTGTGAAATTTGCTATGTTCCTTCCCATTCAGTTTTACTGAGAGCGCTTTCGTAAAGCTTTGTGGCCTTTTCTTCTTATCTTCCCCATTTTAAGTCACCAGTAGATTGACATCCTCAAATGCAGATCATTTGGATGCCGATCATTTAAAGAAATGTTTTTTAATCCAAATTTTTTCTCTATACCAGGTAAAAAAAATTCCTAAGTGTTATATTAAGACATTTATTGGTAGTAACAGACCTTAGATTCTCAAAAGAGATTTTTTATGACGATATTTTAAAAATTCACCAGGTAACAGCAGAAGCAAGCTTTAAAATGTCAATTCTAAAATGTTTGATTAATTTATCTTTTTACAATTGACCCTTCATATGATGTGTGAAGTAAAATTTGTGAAGGATGCCTCTTGCTACATTTTAATAGGGGTAAATCTTAACAGTGTTTGCTATACTTGAAAGTAGCAAACAGGTTTTCCCCCTACAAATGCTCCTTTGCTTATAAACTTGTTTTCTTAGAGTATAGTTATAAACATTTATTTTTTTCCTCAAGCATGTGGCTACATTGCCTAACAGAGTTAGTCAAATACCGCTATAAGCTAAAGTTGTAAAGATGTTTGGACAGTACTGAAAAATTTTAGAATGTGTTAATAAGGAATGGTATGAACTGAAAACCACTTAGAAAACCTATCAAACTTTATAGTTGGGTATAATATATACATATGCATACATACATGTATACATACCTGTGTGTATGACCCACCAGAATATGCTTGTTGCAACTGTGAACCAATAAAATATGAAGCACAACAAAAGTGTCCGGTTTCTCCAATTAGTAAAAAGGCCTGACCTGCTAGAAAACATCAGGCACTGACTCTGCATTTTTCTGGAGTGTCCTGAGATTTTTGCAGACCAGTGCTGGTTGAGTTAGGGCTTCAAGCCTCTTGTTCATACTGGAATGAAGACATCTGTACGTGGAGGCCATGGAGCAGGCCAGCGGAGAGTCAGTGATGGCTGAGCGTGTGAGTGAGGCAGGCTGATCCCTCAACAGGTCACCTGGGTCTCTCGCCCTCCTTGTCGGCTTGCTTACAGTTGCCATTTCATTTGTTGAAGAAAATAAGTGACAATTGTTTAAGTGGTGATTGTGTGCCATTAGTTTTGTGTGTGTATTATTTACGTGTCAAAACCCAGCATCTGGGTTCTTGTTTTAACCTTAGGACAGAATTTGGGTCATTTAGTGATTCATTCATTGGAGGAATTTTGACCCTGTGACTTTCTGAACTCTTCTGACTTTGAGTTTGTATACATTTTGTCAAAATCTAACAGATTAAGAAGTTCTAAAAATTATAGTCAGCTCTGGTTATATGAGCAAAGTGAATACTGAACTACATAGTCAACAAAACTAAATCTCTTATTACTACAAAACATGTAGTCAGGTTTTTTTCCCCATGTAAGTACACTCCTAGAGCTTGTGTGTCTTTACCACAACTCTGGTGTCCAACCTCCTGAAACAAAACAAAACAAAAATATAATAGAAGGTACATCACTTTTTACACTAGAATTGCTTAGCCTATTTCATCTGCGACGTCTCGTCCGTGTTCACATCGCTGCTTAATGCATCAGAGAACACCTAATCGGGGCGTTCTATAGGCTACTAAACATTACGAATCCTAAAAGTAAAAAAAATCATGAAGGCTAATTCCTTCTCTACAGAGAAGAACTTTACAAAGGAAATCAGAAAATGACCTTACCACAAACCAATATAAAATTTAAAAATATCTTGAGTTAAATAAAAGTTTGAAGGACAAAGAACATGGTAAGCCACAAATTATTTGTAATGGACTGAAAAACAAAAGGCCATGAGCTGAAGCTAAACCTAAGAAAAGACAGTGCTGCAAAGGAATTCATGAAAAATGTCCTCAGGCAGAGGGTGATTAGTGTGTGGAACAATGAGCAATTAGAGGCAAAGAACATTGTTATAAAATCTGACCGCTGCTCCTCACATGGATGGTTGTAACTGGACAGCAGAGTCTTTAATTCTTAAACTCTTGTGTGCAAGCAGAAAAGCATAAAGAAGAGACACTTAAATTTTAATGTGTCAGTTGAATGATTAAGCTAATCTTAAGAGGGCAGGTGAATGTATGGTTGTATATGTAGAGAATAGTAATTATGGAAGATTAAGGGGTCACTGTGATCAATACCATTTGGTATAACAGCACTAACACGGATCAAGTATGTCTAGAATAGAGGCTGAACAGATGTAGAGATTGGCATGAGGAATGCTTCCAGACCCTGGCATGCGGGGCAACCCCACTGTCCCCACATGAGACCTACAATTTCAACATTAATTTCTAATCATTTAAATTAAGGTGATTTGACCATAGTAAAGTAATTATTTTACACATTATGTTAAAGCAATATATTAGCTTTAAACAATGCTAAAATTTTCAGGAAAAAGCAGAGTCATGAAGAAATAAAATATAAGGAAACAAATTTTAAAGAGGGCATTTGGGATTTAAAGCATTAACTATGTGTCAGATATAAAACTTCTGCAGGGGTTTTTGGGCAGCCATGGAGAGTAGAAGGAATATGTGAAACATGGTTGATATACCTACAGGGGCGTCAGGATTTATGGTGACAGCAGTTTCTCAATTCTGCATAAGACGATCTCTGAAAGGAACTTTCTAAATTTATAAAGTTCTGACTTTCTTACAAAAGTACTAAAATATCTTTGTAGGAGTGGCTCTCTTTCCCTGATCCCTATGATCCCAGGAATAAGTTGATGATAAAAATGTCCATTATTTAAGTTGGAGTAGGATTCAGCTTCCACTAGTTCCTAGAATGCTGTGAATCCTAGAAAACCATGGGCAGCGTAGAAAGATGCATTCAGAACATTCACATATGGCAATTATAACACGTTAGACTCAGTCTTCCAGGCTAGGCTTAACTGGCTAGCTGCCCAGGATAAATGCAGGTGTTGAGTAAGAGTAACTCTAAAGCTTTTTTGTATTTATCAGTTATGATCTGAAAGAGAATTTTCCAGATCTATGAAAACAAAAAATGTTAAGAGAATAATGAAAATCCATTCTGAGGCAATTGGACAGGAACCATATACAGCATACTGGAGATAGAATGGTTGAAATGGAGGAAGGGTGGTTGTGCCTGGGGTAATTCCCTGAGCCAACTGAAAGAAAATACCCACCTCATTTTAATAAAAAAGGGTACTTCTTTAAGGCTAATATCCCCAGCCCAGACTCAGTGGATGTATAGGAAAGAATTTTATTCGATGCACCCTCTTCTCATAAAAGTTCTCTTCAAAAATTATTTGTACTTAATGTGTCCTCATCTATATAATGTTAATTAATGCATCTCTACTGTAATCCAGGTTCTCAGCGGGACCCTGGGGACTCAATGCCTCATTGATCTTCACAGCTGAGAAATGGTACTAGTGTCCTAAGCAGGCTGATTCAGTTTTAATTGCTGTCCTAAAGGACAACCAGTGCACCTTAGCTTTTTGTTGTTTTTGTTATTTATACTTTTATTACTAAGTTGTTGGAGGAGTTGGTCAATTTACTTTGAGACTGGTGGACTCCATTTAAATAGGAGTAATGGCAAGCTACAGTTTGATGGCAAGGATTATAAGGATTATAGTTGAAAATGATCATCTGAAGTGAGAATAATGATTTATAAAAGGGAAACAAGTGAGGCACAATCAAAGCCTTAGGAATGCTAACATGTGCGGAAGGCAGAATGGCCATTCTGTGATGCTTCAAAGAACAGTAAGAGGAAAGTCAGGAGGAAATTATTGGGAAGCATACTTTATGTGAAAGTATTTTCTAACAATTGGTATTGATCAGAAGACAGACATTGCTGAAAATATTCAAGTAGAGTCAAAGGAATTATATACCCATATTAGGATTGGAGTTCATTTTTAAGAAGGATTTTGTTTTTTTGTTTTTTTGAAGAGGTTAAGAGCATAGGTTTTAGAGTTGGATAGATTTTGGATCAAATGCCAAACTTACTGCATAGTAGCTCTCTTATGTTGGGCAATTTACTAATCCTTCTAAGTGTCAGCTCAACCATTTGTGTAGCATAGATAACTATGTCTGTGTAGCCATGACAGCGGATGCTAACTAAGGTAAGAATTTAGAGCAGAGAATTTAGAGCAGTGTTTGGCATGTGGTAAATTTTGTTAAGATTGTACACTGAGTACACATAAATTAGGGAATTACCTGGATTTCAAAACTATAACCCCATTATTATTTATAATTCATAGCTATATATTTATTATTTGTTAAGGATAATATCAAAGAACACAACTTCTGATGATCTACTGTGAAATATTGGGAAAATTTTAGTCCCAAAGAAGAAAATCATTAAAAAATAAAATATTAAGTGTTATATATTTCTAAGAATTCTTGTCTCAGGATCTGTGATTGTTAAGTAATGATGAAATATTAATACATAATCCTTTATATCTCACAAATACTACTTGAGACAGACTGGAAAATATCAGGTGCAATTAAAGTGTAGATCTGTAAGACTTAGACAAAAGGTAAATATGACATATGAATGAAGTTAAGTGATACGGAAAAAAATCACCACCATCTACACCATAAAATGCTTATAGTTGAATATTATAAATTTACAAGACAAATTCCAAATCTCAGTTTTTTACACCCTATGGCAATATTTTCCACTGGAAATATGTCAAGTAATTCTCAGTACACCCAAATATCTCAGTTGCTAAGCAACTGCTAATGAGTTTTCCACCAAAAAGGTTTAAGACCAGACCTCTGAGATATCAAATACTCACACAGCCCTTGATGCTCTTGCAAATGTCCCTCTACTGTGGCATGAAAAAGTTACTGTAAATAATATCTACTGATTATAGCATAGTATTGGGAAAAAAGCAAATAAAAATCATTTTAGTTTACTGTTCCTGAGTTTCTTTTATAACTTTTCCCCCTAAGAACATACAGATAATTTAACACCCATAAATGTATTTTGTAAAAAATTAATATACCCCAATGACTTCAAATTTCCAAATTTTATGATTAAAATTTTGAATTTGTGTTATTTTTATTTAATTAATTCAAGTAACTTAAATGTAATGATTTTATGTTTACTGTAATTGTGATTGTATCATTAAAAATACATATAATTTTTATACCTAATACCAAAAAAATCTTTCCTTACGGGAAATTCTGAATCACACAGAGGCACTGTGTGGGTTAATTGTTTCTCTGAAGTAGATTGTGTATGCACGGATTCTGGAAATGGAAAATTATGAAAGAACTTATGATTGCAGTTAGCACAATTTTTTGTTTTTCTCCAGCTACACGTGCAGGAATGGAGTAGTAAATTTTAGATTTATCCAGGGTTATGTATATGGAACTTAGTGAATGTGAAGGAGAGGAAACAGCTCTCACTGGAAAAGGCTGCATGGGATACGGTGGTTTTTATGAAGAGCCAGATAAGAAAACAGAAGGTAAAGATTTAGATAAGAAGAGAGGTGCAGGATATAGAGGATTCACTGTTAACTGACTGTGGTAGATATTTTTCAACAGTGTTCCTATATTAGCCTTCAATTGCTATGTAGCAATTTACCATGCATTTAGTGACTTAAAGCAACACACTTTTGTTGTCTCATCATTTACGTGAATTAGAAGTCTGAACATGGTTTGCTTAGGGTCACAGGTGACAATCAAGGTAGCAGCCAGCTGTTTTCTCATCTGGAGTCTCCATAGGGAAGAGAATGCTTCCAAGCTCATTCAGATTGTTGGAAGAATTCATTTCCTTGTGGTTGTGTGACTGAAAGTCCTGGTTTCTTACTGGATCCAGCCTCAGGTCTGGAGGTCCACCACAGTTCCCTGCTCTGTGGCCCTTGACATAGGTGTTTTCTTGCAGAACAGCATGAAAATATTTCTCTTCAGTTGGAAAAAGCAGATTCTTATGACATAATCAAGGCAGTGACATACTATTGCCTCTGCCATATAATGTAAAGTAACGAAAGGAGTGGCATTCTATCACCCTTTCCACATTCTGTTAGGTAGAAGCAAGTCACATATCTTTAGGTGGTGAATGGCACTGAGTGTGATTCACAGGGTTTCATTTAGGGTGTGTCAGCTGCAGGATCCAATTGGTTTTCATCTCTTTATCTGCTTTTTTGGGTTGATTCTGTCCTCCATCCTGTTACTTGCTTTGGCCAATGGAATAACAGCAAATGTAATGCAAGCAGAGACTTGAAAAGTGCTTGCATTTTAAGACTTGTTTTCTAGCCTCATCCACCAGAGGGCAGACAGCAGAAGCAAGAAGAGCTACAATCCTGCAGCCTGTGGAACAAAAACCAAATTCACAGAAAGACAGACAAAATGAAAAGGCAGAGGACTATGTACCAGATAAAGGACCAAGATGAAACCCAAGAAAAATAATTAAATGAAGCGGAGATAGGCAACATCCCAAGAAAAGAATTCAGAATAATGATAGTTAAGATGATCCAGGACCTCAAAAACAGAATGGAGGCAAAGACCAAGAAGATGCAAGAAATGATTCAAAAAGACCTAGAAGAAGTAAAGAACAAACACCTGGAAGAATTAAAGAACAAACCAACAGAGATGAACAATACAATAACTGAAATGAAAAATACACTAGAAGGAATCAATGGCACAATAACTGAGGCAGAAGAACGGATAAGTGACCTGGAAGACAGAGTGGTGGAAATCACTACCATGGAACAGAATAAAGAAAAAGGAATGAAAAGGAATGAAGACAGCCTAAGAGACATCTGGGACAACGTTAAACACACCAACATTCGCATTATAGGGGTCCCAGAAGTACAAGAGAGAGAAAGGACCCGAGACAATATTTGAAGAGATTAGAGGTGAAAACTTCCCTAACATTAGAAAAGAAATAGTCACCCAAGTCCAGGAAGCACAGAGAGTCCCAGGCAGGATAAACCTAAGGAGAAACATGCCGAGACACATAGTAATCAAATTGACAAAAAGTAAAGACAAAGAAAAATTATTAAAAGCAACAAGGGAAAAATGAAAACATACAAGGGAACTCCCATAAGGTTAACAGCTGATCTCTCAGCAGAAACTCTGCAAGCCAAAGAGAGTGGCAGGACATATTTAAAGTGATGAAAGGGAAAAACCTACAACCAAGATTACTCTACCCAGCAAGGATCTCATTCAGATTCGACGGAGAAATTAAAACCTTTACAGATAAGCAAAAGCTAAGAATTCAGCACCACCAAACCAGCTTTACAACAAATGCTAAAGGAACTTCTCTATGCAGGAAACACAAGAGAAGGAAAAGACCTACAAAAACAAACCCAAAACAATAAAGAAAATGGTCATAGGAACATACATATCAATAATTACCTTAAATGTGACTGGATTAAATGCTCCAACAAAAAGACACAGGCTCACTGAATGGATAAAAAAACAAGACCCATATACATGAAGTCTACAAGAGACCCACTTCAGACCTAGAGACACGTACAGACTGTAAGTTAGGGGATGGAAAAAGGTATTCCATGCAAATGGAAATCAAAAGAAAGCTGGAGTAGCAATACTCATATCAGATAAAATAGATTTTAAAATAAAGGATGTTACAAGAGACAAAGAAGGACACTACATAATGATCAAGGGATCAATCCAAGAAGAAGATATAACAATTATAAATATATATGCACCCAACATAGGAGCACCTCAATACATAAGGCAACTGCTAACAGCTATAAAAGAGGAAATCAACAGTAACCCAATAATAGTAGGGGACTTTAACACCTCACTTACACCAATGGACAGATCATCCAGACAGAAAATTAATAAGGAAACACAAGCTTTAAATGACACAATAGACCACCAGATAGATTTAATTGATATTTATAGAACATTCCTTCAGAAAACAGCAGATTACACTTTCTTCTCAAGTGCACACAGAACGTTCTCCAGGATAGATCACATCTTGGGCCACAAATAAAGCCTTGGTAAATTTAAGAAAATTGAAACCATATCAAGCATTTTTTCCAACCACAACACTATGAGATTAGAAATCAATTACAGAGGAAAATAAAATAGAAAACACAAACACATGGAGGCTAAACAATGTGTAACTAAATAACCAAGAGATCACTGAAGAAATCAAAGTGGAAATTAAAAAATACCTAGAGACAAATGACAATGAAAACATGATGATCCCAAACCTATGGGACACAGCAAAAGCAGTTCTAAGAGGGAACTTTATAGCAATACAATCCTACCTCAAGAAACAAGAAAAATCTCAAATAAACAATCTAACCTTACACTTAAAGGAACTAGAGAAAGAAGAAAAAACAAAACCCAAAGTTAGTATAAGGAAATAAATCATAAAGATCAGAGCATAAGCAAATGAAATAGAAACAAAGAAAACTATAGCAAAGATCAATAAAACTAAAAGCTGGTTCTTTAAGAAGATAAGCAAAATTCATAAACCTTTAGCCGACTCATCAAGAAAAAGAGGGAGAGAAATCAATAAAATTAGAAATGAAAAGGAAGTTAACAATGGACACTGCAGAAATACAAGGCATCATAAGAGACTACTGCAAGCAACTCTATGCCAATAAAATGGACAACCTGGAAAAAATGGACAAATATTTAGAAATGTTTAACCTTCCAAGACTGAACCAGAAAGAAATAGAAAATATGAACAGACCAATCACAACGGAGCTGGAGGAATCAGACTTCCTGACTTCAGACTATACTACAAAGCTATAGTAATCAAGACAATATAGTACTGGCACAAAAACAGAACTATAGGTCAATGGAACAGGATAGAAAGCCCAGAGATAAACCCACGCACCTATGGTCAACTATTCTATGACAAAGGGGGAAAGCATATACAGTGGAGAAAAGACAGTCTCTTCAACAAGTGGTGCTGGGAAAACTGGACAGCTACATGTAAAACAATGAAATTAGAACACTCCCTAACACCATACACAAAACTAAACTCAAAATGGATTAAAGACCTAAATGTAACACCGGACATTAAAAAAACTCTTAGAGGAAAACATAGGAAGAACACTCTTTTGACATAAATCACAGCAAGATCTTTTTTGACCCACCTCTTAGAGAATGGAAATAAAAACAAAAATAACCCAATGGGACCTAATGAAACTTAAAAGCTTTTGCACAGTAAAGGAAACCATAAACAAGAAGAAAAGCAACCCTCAGAATGGGAGAAAATGTTTGCAAAAGAAGCAGTTGACAGAGGATTAATCTCCAAAATTTACAAGCAGCTCATGCAGCCCAATATCAAAAAAACAAACAACCCAATCCAAAAATGGACAAAAGACCTAAACAGACATTTCTCCAAAGAAGATATACAGATTGCCAACAAACACATGAAAGAATGCTCAGCATCACTAATCATTAGACAAATGCAATCAAAACTACAATGAGGTATCACCTCACACCAGTTAGAATGGGCATCATCAGAAAATCTATAAGCAGCAAATGCTGGAGAGGGTGTGGAGAAAAGGGAACCCTCGTGCACTGTTGGTGGGAATGTAAAATGATACAGCCACTCTGGGGAACAGTATGGAGGTTCCTTAAAAAACTAAAAATAGAATAACCATGTGACCTAGCAATTCCACTACTGGCCATATACCCAGAGAAAACCGTAATTCGAAATGTCACATGCACCCCAATGTTCATTGCAGCACTGTTTACATTATCCAGGTCATGGAAGCAGCCTAAATGCCCATCAACAGAAGATGTGGTACATATATACAGTGGAATATTACTCAGCATAAAAAGGAATGAAATTGGGTCATTTGTAGAGATGTGGATGGACCTAGAGACTGTCATACATAATAAATTAAGTCAGAAGGAGAAAAGTTTCATATATTAACGCATATATGTGGAATCTAGAAAAATGGTACAGATCACCTGGTTTTTAAGGCAGAAATAGAGACACAGATGTAGAGAACAAATGTATGGACACCAAGGGGGGAAAGTGGGGCAGGGTGGGATGAATTGGGAGATTGGGATTGACTTTTATACACTAATATGTATAAAATAGATATCTAATGAGAACCTGCTGTATTAAAAAATAAAATTAAATTAAAAAAAAAAAAAAGACCTGCTTTTTCTTGGAACCCCATTACTATTGGAAGAAGCCAGGCTAGCATGCTCATGCTGGGTAGTGACAAAGGGTCACACCTGAGAGTGAGGCTGTCCTAGATAATGCAGCTCCAGCCACTGCATCAATTGATCACAAATGCATGAGTGCCCAGGAGAGATCAGCTGAGCCTTCCCAGAGCAGCTGGCTTGCCTCTGTGACTTTACAGCTCTACTTAGATTTTGTCTACGTACTCTCTGCATTCTTTCAATAAGATGGAATTTTATATTTTACGCCTGAAACTTAATATTTAGTTGTCTTCTGTATAATGGTATCTGTGTAGATACCTGTCATGGGTTGAACTGTGCCCTCCTCAAAAGATATGTTGAAGTCCTGACTCACAGAATCTCAGAACGGGACCTTATTTGGAAATAGGGTTCTTGCAGGTGCAGTTGCCTATTTTTAATGCATTTATGTAAGCTTGGTATTAAGTCTTCTTTAAATATTTTATATAATTTACTAGTGAAGTCATTGCAGCCTATAACTTTCTCTGTGGGAAGGTTTTGCATTAGAAATTTAATTTCTTGAAGACATAGTGATACAGAATTTCTGTTTCTTCTTGTGCCAGTTTAAAAAGTTTGGCTACTTAAGGTAATTTTTCCATTTCCTCCAAGTTGTTGAAATTGTTACATTAAAGCTATTTATTATTTTCTCTTACTAGGATTTAATGATTATAAGATGTTTAGTGATGTCCTCTTTTCTCTCTGAATATCGATATTATTTTTTAAATCCTCCATCAAGTTATTTATCATATTTATCAATCTTTCTGTAGAAACAGCTTTTGAGTACATTAATTCTTTCTGTGTTTTTCTTCTCCACTTTATGGATTTATATTCCTTTAACGTCTGTTCCTTTTATCCTCTACTTTGTACTTTGAGTTTAATTTTCTCTTGTTTGCTTAACTTCTAAGGTATAATTTTAGATAATAAATTTCTGCGGTTTCTTCTTTTCAAACGTAAACATTGGATTGGCCAATTTCCCTGCAAACACTACTGAACTGCATTCCATGGATTTTGCTGTGTTGTATTTCTACTTTCATTTGATTAAAATATTTCTAATTTACTGAGTGATTTCCTCTTTTATTCATGTGTTATTTAAAGTTATAATATTTAATTTTTAGGTATTTGGTTATTTTTAAACGTTTTGTTATTTATTTCTTATTTAATTCCATTTGGTCAAAGACCTTACTCTAAATGATTTTAATATGTTTAAATATATTGAGACTTAGTTTTCACAGCATACGTTCTACCTATGAATAGCACGTGTGACTATTCTATGTGCATTTGAAAATTTATAATTTGAAAACTCATTTGAGTTCCCACAGCTTGCCTCTGATTTTCTAGTATCTGTTTTTTCAGTTCACTCACCAAGCATATATACAGACCATTTCAAACCTTCCCTAATCTCCTCAAATTTCTAAACTTTCTCATCTATTTTTCACAGAAAATGACCTCACTTCTCACTGCATAGCGAAAATAGATGGTCCAGACAGGAGTGCTCTCACTTTCTGATACCAAATATAGAAACCTATTTTCCTTTTCACCTGATAAAGTAGTGGAGTTTTTCTTCCTATCAGAGACTAATCCCTTTGCTCAGAAACTTGTATCTCTCTCTCTTTCATAAACCTTACCCCAAAGTATATCCCTTATCTCTCCTATAGTTTAAGCCTTTCAAGTAGTTCTTTCCCACTTGTTATTAAATTTGCTGCAACTAAGGAAGAATAAAAAGCAACCCGACAACTAAACCCCTTTCTTAACTGCTCATCCTCCTGGTATTACCATCAGATCTGCTTTCTCTCCCTCATGGCAAAATTTCTCAAACATTTTTTTCTATAGTCTGTTCCCTCGCCTTCTGTTCATTCCTCTCCATACAGAAATTTTACGTTTTCCTTTCAGATAGTGTTAGTTACTCTAATACATCGACTAGAATCATCTGTCTTTTCATTAACACATGGCATTTATTTCTCCCAGGTGAGAAAGGGTAATCTCAGACTAGGGTCAAGGACCATACAAAGCACTTGTAATCATATACTGCAAGGAACAGACTCGTGGATACAGGCTGTTCAGTCTGAGCTGACGTCACCATTCCAGTAGATGGTGGTCAGAATTCTTCTAGGGACAGAGTGAGGATTTCCATGATTCCTTTTTCATCCTAAATAGAAAACATAATGAGAGCTGACTGAATCCAAGTTCTTACCAAAAATAAATAAATAAATAAAAATAACATAGATTATAATAATAATAATGAGAGAATATAATTTTGGTTATCTGTTTTGAAATACTGCCGTTATTGTGCTAACGTCTGTATTCTGATAGCATAGGCGGCAATCTTTTACATTCTTTCTAATCTACTTCTAATTTTAATACACTATGCTTACATAAACTGAAGTGAAACACTGTTAGATTGACATCTTGTTATCACTGACCCCACAGAAATACGTCTAGGAAGTAACTTTGCTTTTCATGGCAGTATAGTTATTTGCATGCATTCAAAAAGAACGTTCTCTTTTTTGCAAGGTTATAATTATACAAATCCATTGCACAATAAAGATTATATTTTGAGGATTATATATGAAAATAACCCTTATTTGGAAAGCAAACTATTGTGCAACATTATTGTAAATCCTTTGTGGGACAAATGCCTTCCTGGGAAACTGGTATAGTGTCTCCTCTGTGGCTTGAAGCATTCACAGTAGGGAAAGTCACTTTCTGGCATGTCAGAAACCTTAGCAAATTTGAGAAAATGCAAAAAGAGAATAACCTACCCACGTTAAAATTTCTGTAGGCAAAACTTGGTGAAGATGAATTTCTTGGTTTTGATTTCCTAGCCTTGGAATATACAAATAACTATGCAAAATAGAAACTATTAAAAATGCAACACTACTGCCCTTAAATAATATCTAATGTGAAATCTTAGTATGGTTCACCAAGTATTTTCATTAGGGTTATATTTTTAACAGTTTTAGGATTATCCTCTGTCAGCTTATCTGATTGGAATTAATGATAGAGATCAGTGCCTTGACTATAATTCTCTTAACCAGATTAGTCTCTGGGAACAGGCTAGCTTCCAGAAAGAAAAAAGGCAACTATAAAGGACCTGATTCAGGAAAGGATAGGGCATGATCTAGAAGCATATTTCACCAGAAAATTTACTATATGCAAATGATAAAAAAATTATACAGTTAAAAAAGTAACAAACTCAATAATTAAATATAAAAATGAGCAGATCTCAAAAATTTAATGCCAAGTAAAAAAAATGTAAAATCAGCACAAAGTGTAATATATAGGGGGTGTGTGTTAGATTAGTGCCAAAAAGAGTAAGAATGGGTTATGAAAGCAGGGAATAGAAAATAAAATATAACAAAATCAATTCAAAATGGTGACATGTATACAGCCAGGACTATGATTTGCTGTAAAGGAGAATGATGATGAAAATGAATGAAAGAGGCAAGAGATGAAGTTGAAAATTTATGTAGAGACCAGGTTGTGCAGGGCTTTATAAGCCATAAGAAAAGTTTAAGCAGACTAGAGACATCAGCTGATTCATATTTCAAACTGATGACTTGTATTGCTGTGTAGACTGAATGGAAAGGGGATAAAAGAGGTCATTGTGAGTCCATTGCAGTAGTTCAGGTGGAAATGTGGGAGCAGTGAGGGATCAGAGATGAGATAGCAGATTGGAGTAGGAAAGGGGCAGTGCAGGAGGGAATAAGTGATTGGATTCAGATAAATTTTGGAGTTAAATCACCAAGCTTCCTGATTTTCTGCAGTGGACACTGGAATGTGTGAGGATGTGGAGAAGAACAGAGTTCAATTTTGACTTTCAACAAAGTGGGACAGATCTATTAAACAATTGATAATTTTTAAAATTTAGATTGGGTTAAAATTATGAATGGCTATTTATATATACAAATTATATCAGTGTATATATATACAGATTGCCTTTCATCTTCCTGGCTAGTGTTGGTCCTGCTACACAAACAAACGATATGTTAGACCCACTCTAGCAAGATGAAAAATAGATACTGACATTCAGAGGAGTATAAACTAATAGGTCTGAATTTCTATGGTAGAAGTGGGGAAAAGTATTAAGTGAATCTATTTAGAGCTAAATAGTCTCTAAAATATGTAAATCAACCATATATAAACAGAATGTCATCCTCTTTTAAGGGACTTAAAAATGGACCTAGTAATAAGATATTGTTAAAATTGAGTATTCATTTCTGAATAAACAAGGAAAGAGCTCTTAATTTCCTATAAAAGGAAAGATATTTTCTCAACTTGCTGAAAAATATCTACCAGAAATTGCTATAAACAAAATACTTAATGATGAAATGTTAGAAGAAATTTCATTAAAGTCAAGAATAATTATGATACACACCATCACTATAATTATCCAACACACTGGTAGCATACTGGAATAAATTATCTCTCTCATCAGCAAAACTCATGCAGACAACAAAATAAGCAGAATTCATCACAAAGACACTCCCTGAGAACATTCAGATTAAAGAAATATAGAGAGCTTCTTAAGTGGATGGCATGAAGGAACCTTCTGATTAATAATAGGAGTACTTGAAACATATATACCACTTACTAGACACAGTTCTTATTTTTTCAAACATATATTAACATTTCTAAAGCCCTCTCAACAACCTTATGAAATTGGTACAATTATTATCCCTGTTTTATAGATTTAGTAAAATGATATATGGAGATATTAAGTTGTCCAGAATCAACTTACTAGCAGAGATCCAAACACAGGCAGTCTGGCTCAAAAGCCTGTAAGTTTTAATCACTAAACTTTCTCACTGGCTTGACACATTTACTTTAACACTTATTCCCATCGTGAGCTATTCTTTGTTCTACTGCCTAATCATTCCGTGCTTTTGATTTCTTAGACAACTCTAAGTATTATGATTATTGTAATGCAACGTAAAAGAAATCCCCCAAAATATCTCTTGCTATATTATTGTATATATTTAAAAGTGTGTCAATCTAATGGTCAGTCAACTAAGAAAATATTAGAAAATCATCCCCTACAGGCACAGATTTTAGGACTCTTGTCCTTGCAGCTTCCCTGATATAAACTCTTCCAATTATGCCCCCTCCATTTGTTTAGAATACTTATTTTCATCATTAAACTAGAGCATATGGTCAGACTCAAGGAAATCTGTATACTCTTTATATAATTGTTTATTTTCGTTAATAAATGATACTCTTAAAAATGTCAGGAAGAGTGGTACTTGGGAATAACAGTGCCTTGACTATCATGTCCTTTCTAGTGGAGCAGTTGATTACCCTCATCAGTGTGTACAGACTGGAAAGTATTCATTGTTAACTCTGAATGGAGTATCCATGTCCAAAACAAGCATTGATAATAATGAACTTACAGTTAAATTCAGTTGCATTAAATTTTAGGACTGAGTTTCTAATAGTGTTATTTTCAGGCTAACACAATAATTAGAAAAATATATATATCTTTAGTACAAAGTGTTAATGAATTTCTTGGTATTGATTGGTTTTTAAGCAAACAACAAAGAACTTTGCCAAGTACAAGATTTTTCAAAGACAGTGAAAAGAAATAAGATAATTCACCTAAGATCACAACTATTGCTTTCTTGATAAATAAGGTTAAGAATATTTTATAATACGAGCAAAAACCTAAATAAACAAGAAAAAATTAGGTGAGATACACCCGTTATTTGTATTCTATTTTTTAAGCTTTATTGAGATATATGACAAATAAAATTGGAATATGTTTAAAGTATACAATGTGATACACAGTCAATTTAATTAACACATCAGTTACCTCGTAGATTTACCTCCTCAGAAAACAATTAGCAAAATAGCAATAGTATATCCATAACTATCAATAATTAAGTGTAAATGGACTAAATTCTCCAATCAAAGACCAGAGTGGCTGAGTGGATTAAAAACTGAAAACAGACCCA
Organism: Monodon monoceros; assembly: GCF_005190385.1. Taxonomy (NCBI): domain Eukaryota; kingdom Metazoa; phylum Chordata; class Mammalia; order Artiodactyla; family Monodontidae; genus Monodon; species Monodon monoceros. The sequence continues at coordinate 9,329,350 of NW_021703765.1, read as the reverse complement.
ACTATATGCTATTTATAAGAGTCTCCATTCAGCTTTAAGGGAGACATAGGCTGAAAATGAAGGCATAGAAAAAGATATTTGTGTCATAATTTTATCAATCTAAGGAAGAAGTGTATCTAAAAGAGAGAATTTTTTTAAATGAAAAAGTATTCCTAATTACTTTTCCCTACAAAAACCATTGTGCATGTTTTAAGGAAAGTGATACATACTATAAAAATACAAAAATTATAAGTAATTTTATTAGTATTAGTAGGTGCCAACTCTGTAACTCTATAGCATTATAAAACATATATACTTTGTCACATGCTAAGTATATCTTGAAAGTAACTACTTTCCCACTTCCTCTCCTTACTCCTTCCAGTGCCTTCTTTACATACCGACAAAAGAGATCTTAAACCCACGTGAAGCATTACTGCTCTCTTGCTAAAGTTCTTGCATGACTATTCATTACTTTTAGAATTAAGTCCAAACTACTTAAATTACCTACGTGAGTCTACGTATTTCTTTTTCTAGTCAATCTCTTTGACCTCGTATACATCCACGTGCAGTATTCAATACAGTCAAGTCACATTGGTCTCCTTTAAAATCCTCAGTAAAGAATTCCCCCTCGCATATTATTTGTCACACCCTCATTTTTTTCTTCACGTTATTTTATTCATTTGTGTTTACCTCTTTCTGTCTGAGTCCTCTACTAGAACATACATTCTGTGAAGGCAGGAAGTCTGTCTTGTTCAATATTCTTAGCTCCTGGCCAAGCAGGTGAACTATAAATATTGGTTGAATGAGTAAAGCAGTGATGACTAATTGGAAAATAGCATTTTTTGTAAAACAAATCTGAGAAATGACAGATGAAAAAGAGTGGCATTATATTGTATTCCTATAAGCTGTATAGCTTTAGGTCTAAAACCTTTTTTTAAAATTTAGGAGTGAGAATTTGATTGATAATAATATTGAAATTCTTCAGTCTAATGAATTTTCTTGAGGTTACATTTTAAAGCCTATTTGCTTATTCTGTAAATCTTTTTTCCCACATACCTTTTCTCAGTTTGGTATATATTAGGCATGTCAAATTCGCTCTGTGTAAATTATAACTCATAATTCCACCCTCTCATCCAGGTCTATTTATCTCCTAGTTTTTCTATTTTAGTAAAAGACTCCACAATCCACAGAACCCACAAGTCTTCTTTAATTGTACTCTTTTCTTCACCCCTTAGAGCCAGTCTGTCAGCAGGTCCTGAAATCCCAACTCTAAAACATATCATGACTCACCCTGCTTCGTTTCAGCTGTACACTTTCCACCTTAGATCAAGAGGTTAGCAAGTGCCAAGGCTTTTGCTAGAATGACTGCCTTTATTGTCTGATGGTGTGGAAATCACTATGCAAAAGGAGCAGAACCATGGTGACAAGAATGAGAAGAGATGTTTATATGCATACTGAGTGGTGTTTAAGACATTCTGTTCTGAAACCCTAGAAGGACTGGCATAGTGACTGAAATATATGTACGTATAAGGAGAAATGTGTGGGAGGGTGAAGGAGTTACATGAATGAGTAGCATCATTGAAACAGCATCACAGAAACAAATGACATTAGATGGCAGAGGGGTTGTCTTTCAGGCCCGTGTATATTGTATCAGTTAGACTCTCAAGTGTGCTTGGGTCTATGGCACAGGTTCAAGTTCTTCTGTGTATCTCTCTTAGTATCTTGGGCACCTGGACCATTAGTACAGTGATATTATCTTAATTATTTTCTGTGTTTTACAGACTAGAAAATTCAACATCAGATAAGGTAAACAACTAGGTTACAAGAAAAAGTAACCCTCAATTTGAAACAAATGTTTTCTGACTTTGAAGTCTGTACCCTTTACACTGTACCACAATGATTGGCCCGTGTCTTATTCATACTCATATCAACAGTGCTAGCATTACATCTAATACTTATTGGAGCTTGTTTCATTTAACTTATAAACTGATACCACTTCAGTATGAAGAACGTTCATTGTTTTTTTACAAAGATATTTATATTTCTCACTGAGTAAGGACAAATTTAGTCGATTGATCAACATTTGGCAGTGAATTACTGAGCTAACGTTTTAGCCAAAGCTCAGCAGGGCTTCCATAACATCCCCACAAATGCTCATGGTTCATACATGATTCACTTGTACTTAGTCTGCTTCCCGTAAAAATAATCTACAATCATTTTTTTCATCAAATTAAAAAGCCTTCCATTCATATACTTTGATGGCTACTAAATTACAGTGTCAGCATACAGATGTGAAACTGAACTATATTTAGAGAAATGGCAACACTCTGAAATAAATGAGTTCAGGTGAATAATTACTTTCTATCTGTAAGACTGGGAATTTCTAATATATCATCTGCCTGTTCCAACAATGCTGAACGGAAGAGTTAGTTCTTTGTGAATTGTTAATTATAACCCTTAGTAACTGATTGCAAACTCTCACTAGAGTATATATTACTTCATTATAAATTGCACTCTGGAAACATGACATTTTAAGGAAATACAGTGAGAGATTTGCTTGTAAAAGATATTCTACCTAGATATTAATCTATAATTATTTTTAAAATTCTGCAGTTAGGTCCACAATATCTACATAGGTACCTGCAATATCATTAATGAGAATTTCAGTGAAACTGACTTCAAATCTCCTTATACTTCCACCTAGTAAATATTTGCATGCAATTCCTGTACGTTATTCTCTACAAAGTTTATTATGGAGGACTACTCCTCCAGACATTATTTATTATAGAGCACAACACCAACAATTTTCATTTGACTATTCAAAGAAGCCTTGTGTGGTTCTAAGAAAATGTCCAGGGAGGTAGGAGTGAGCATCAAAGCTGTTAGGTTCCTGGCGTGGCAGATCTTCCTCCTGGTGTTCAAGACAGACTAACTTGTGCCTATACATGATCTTTCAAGGTTATCTCTGTCAGAGTATGGCACAGTATTTGGGGGATACAGATGGCTTACATCTAAGCTAGCTGTGTATTACTCCTGCAAGACAACTCTAACTTTAGAACTAGATCAAAGACAATAATTTATATATACTTTTAGGACATTTCCCAGATAACATGTTCTGAGTTATTACTGTTGTATCTGATACTGTACTCAATATTTTAACTGTGCTATGTTAATACCTTCAAAGGTTGCATAAGGAAAGTACTGTGATTACCTTTATTTGCAGAGGGGAAACCAAGGTTCAAGGAGGCTTTGTCACTTGGTCTAGGACATGTAATATGTGAAAGCCGTGATGACTTTGTTCTCAACTGTGTTCTAGGAGGGGGCTGATTTTTTGTTCAACAGATTTATGTGCCTTATTCTCTGTTATAATTTACCTGCATTAAATTATACATGCCATTTTAAGAGTTGTACTTTCAGCATTCAATTATTTTAATTTGCTTTAACTATAAAATGTTCAGAACTAATGAACTAAGTCATCTGTATTTGAAACCGTAGAAAGCTTTAAACATATAGAGTTCATCTTATTGTTGCAGCAGTTAAGTGGGTTCAAGTGGAAGTACAAAAAGGGTATTAGTCCCTCATTATATTTTAGGAATATTATCCTTGTTGTACCAGTTTGTCTAAAATGCAGCTGATAAACTATTTAAATATGAAATGTGTTTTAGCTGATAAAATATCAGTAAAACTAAAAATGAATGAGTGCCGTGTAAAAGCCAGGTTAATTAGGAAATGATCCCTCGAATACCTTCTGGAATATAGTGGAATTAGTGATTTCAGCACTTTATATTGATGCAAAGCCAAGGAGCCATGAAGAGAGAGTTTTATTCCGTTAATTAGAGAAAGCAGTGTTCCGAGGCACTGGGAAGTTATGAGGTCAGGCTCTCTTTTATGTTTGAATCAGCTCCAAAATACCATTTACTAGTACTATGCAGCTCATTTTTGAAGATTTTACTATCATTCAGTACCTCATGAATCCTGAGTTTTAGAGATATTTTTCTTTTTGTTCTAGAAACATTATCCTTACATCAAGCTGAGTCTGTATCCATAAAAGAACAATTATGAGAATTGAGTATTTTTAAGTATTTGAAAGTGCTTTGTAAATATTAATGCACTTTATCATGCTCACTTTTACTTGACAATTTAAGTAGGTATATATGTGTATATAAAACATGTATTCCAAATATTCTATTAATATGTGATTAAATATTGTAAACTACTCAATTTTTTAAAATGGGATAAATATGTGTATATTCTATATAAATATATCACCATACAAATATTATTTGTAACTGACATATAAAGAGAGTGTCTATAAACCCTTCTTCCTTTCCTCTTTTCATTACAGTATTATTTACTCTTTTCCCTATAGCCCCTCTTCCTTATTAATTTTACTAGTTTGTGTTCAACTTTTACTTACATATAACTAATATGTTATTCCAAACCTCATTATTTTTCTGAAGATCCCATCTTAATACTCAGCACCTCACTCACAGCAGGAAGTCTTGCTCTAATATCATTGGAAAACGTGAAGGAGGCAGAGTTATTTATGATACACCACGGGCTATATTCATCTTATCCAGTAACTAAAAACATTTCCAATGAATCTGTACATTTTTCAGTACCCTCTGTGGTGTGATCCTATGGTCAAACTGTCTCAGAGCTTATTTTAAAAAAACACATTCTTTAAAAACTCAGGAAAAATATAGTCATAACTATAATCTGGATTGTTACACAGTTTACTAGAGTGAATGCAAACCTGAAATTGCACATGGTCACTAGGAAGACAATTCTTACTAAAAAAAAAAAAAAAAAAGGAATGAGTGAGTCACCGCCTGAGGTCATTACCCAAGTTTGATCAAAACCATATTTCCTAAAATGTAAGAATCTTGGATGGTATTGGGCATGAGTGATATAATAATATCCAAATTATCAAAACCATGATAATTGACTAAGATTTTTTTTAAAACTTAAACAAAAGTATAAAAGTGACCTATTGTCACATGGATGACTTCAAATGAGGAAAAAAATAAGAAAGAAAACAAAAAGAAAGGGCTAATGTATCACTATGGGAGAAATACTTAAGGGTTTATTTAATCTCACACTATATAAAAAAGTAGACTCAAAATGGATTAAAGGCTGAAATATAGGAACTGAAATTATACAACTACCGGAAGAGAACATGGGATAAAACTTCTTGACGTTGGTCTGAGCGAGGAATTTTTAGATATGACACTGAAAGCACAGACAACAAAGCAAAAATACATTAAACTAAAAAGTCTGCACAGCAAAGGAAACAATCAACAGAGAGAAGGGTGACTTATAGAATAGGAGAAAATATTTGCAAATCATATATCTGATAAAGGGTTAATATCCAAAATATGTAAGAAACTCATACAACTGAAAAGCAAAAAAACTAGGAACACATTTAAAAATGGGCAAAGGACCTAAATTGATAGTTCTCAAAAGAACACATACAAATGACCAAAAGTATGTAAAAAGGTACTCAACATCACTTATCATCAGGAAAATGCAAATCAAAACCACACTGAGATATCATCTCACATCTGTTAAAATGGCTATCATCAAAAAGATAAAAAAATAAGTATTGGTGAGAATGTTGAAAAGGAACCCTCCTACACTGTTGGTGGTAATGTAAATTGGTACAGCCATTATGGAAAACAGTAAGGAGGTTCCTCCCGCCAAGTTTAAAATAGAGCTACCATAAGATTCAGCAATCCCACTTCTGGGATATCTGGGGATATCCAAAGGCAATGAAATCAGTATCTCAAAGAGATACCTGCGCCCTCATGTTCATTACAGAATTATTTACAATAGCGAACACATGGAAACATGTGTCCATCGACAGATGAATGGATAAAGAAAATGCGGTATATAAATATACAGTGGAACATTACTCAGCCATAAAAAGAAATGAAATCCTGCCACTTGCAACAACGTGGATGAACCTGGAGTGCATTGTGCTAAGTGAAATAAGGCAGATAGACAAATATTGGATGATCTCAGTTATATGTGGAATCTAAAGTAGTCAGACTCATAAAAGTAGAGAGTAGAATGATGGTTGCCAGAGTCTGGAGGAAGAGGGAAATGGGGAGAAAGTGGTCAAAAGGTATAGATCTCTTTAGTTATCCAAGATGAGTATGCTCTGGAGATCTAATGTCCAGCAATGTGACTGGACATAATAACAGTGCAATAATAACAGTGCAAATCTAATTCAATTGATTTATACGGTTGCTAGGACACCTCCTGGTAAATTCCTCAGAGTTTGTTCATTTTTGGAGCCAAGCCATATACAGCCAACCTGTTGAAGTGGATGGAGCAATGGAAACTGGGCTGGTAAAAGGGTGTGACTTCCAGAGGCAGATAAAAGGTCTGAGATTCTGTAGGGAGCAGTGGTTCAGTGTGTAGGAACTTTCATAAATCCATCCTCCAAAAGAATTCACACCAAACTCTCTGACTTTTCAATTCCCAAGATGCCTTCTGTGTGGAGCGGGTCAGGGAAGAAGGAGGTCATTTACCTGCCTATATGGTGAAAGAAAGGCAAGCGTAAGCAAGGAGAACAAAGGATGACAAACATTTGTTCCCTGAGAGCAAGGACTGGGGCTGCTTTGCCCAACATTTTGTTTCACATTTTCTCACACAGTTTTTTGACACTTAGGTGATCCTCTATACACGTGAGATAAATGAACATTGATAATAGGAGTAGGACTTTGTGTAGCAATCCAGAGACCAACAGGAAACTTGTTAGAGAACTTGTTAGCAGGAAACTTGGTAGAGGACTAATATTTAATATATTTAGAGAGTCAAGATTTCAAATGTGTAAGGTTAAACAAAAATAATTCTTACTATTTTCCTTTTGAAAAACTAAGTGTATCTCAATGGTTTTATAACAGTTAATGACATAAATATGGTAGCCAATGTTTCCATGATCCTTCATCTCTTTGTATGTAGAAACAAGATGTTAACCATTAGACTCTAATGCCCTAGCCCAGTGGCTCCCAATTATGAAATGCACAGACCCCAAACATGCCCACGGGTGTAAACTGGAGAAAATAGTTTCTGTATGACAAAATTGTAGTTGAAATACTTAGCAAAACAATATAGACTTTGATGTCAATATGTCGATATATACATACAGAAATATATAATTGTACAATATGTATTTCAAAACCTGGAGAAAAGTAACTCTGTATCAAATTGGGACTGTCACACCCTATTTTAAGCAATGATGAACTGATAAGAGGTATCTGAAAGCAGATTTCAGCGACATTTGTAAGGTAGCTGAAGTCAGGATTGGTGCAATTTATGCTACGTAGGCATAAAAGGCAACCCACTGCCTGCTTCTCTGGAATAATAATTCCAAAAACGGTTACTTTGAGGGAATAAAACTTTTTAAACATACGCCTTCCAACCTCTGCAGATAATACTGCAGAAGCCTTCAGTTAAGATGCCTCCCTCCTTTTAAGTGAGTGTCACTGATGTCTGTCACGTGGGCTCCCAACAGCGCCTGAAAGTTTGTTTCACTCAGATCGGCTCAAATTTTAAGGGCAGTCACAACATGATCAAAATAAATGTCTTTATTTTTTTAATACAGCAACTATTCCCCAAATCTTATTTTACTCAGTACTTATGTACATGTTTCTGTGTGTCTTTATCGATAAAGCAAATCTTCATCTTAAAACCAAGAATAACACCATGAAAGTCAAATCCTTTCACCTATCAAAATTGGTAGAAAATTTTCTGACAAAGTAATAATTGCCACGGATGCTTCAACAGCTCTGCTCAGTTATCATTATAGATTTCATAGATTTGGTGACGGTGAAGCTTTCTGACATTACATTACATAAATTAGGGTATAATGTGTTAAATTACTGCCCCAGCAAGGAGATGCAGGTCTGAAAGAAGAAACACTCAGAATCTTGAGTATCAGATAATCAGAAAAGATAAATTATTCGAGGTCAGTTAGTCCATTATGTATTTATTTCCCTGATAAATGCCATATAAAATAGATATTTTGCATTCTAATTCAAAGATTTTAAAATATAAATGCTAAATAAAATTGCAGTGAATTGACTCACCCTTAGACTGACTATAATTGTCTCTGATTTCTTAGCACATTTAGCTGACAACAAAAAAATCCAACAAAGAACATTGGGGTCACTATTTCCTTTGGAAAAAGGAGATATATTTCATTTGTAATGTTGCTGATATTAAAAGCGGATATATTTTCTGACTTAAACACTGTTGGATTTACTGGCACTTTAAGAATAAGCAAGAAGAGCTTAAGAAGTTGTTTTCTGTAATTGGAGAAATGCTTCCTCTGGAATTCTTGGAACCAAGTTTCCCAAATTGTTTTGCATTTTTTGCATTTTGGCTTCTGACCAGATCAAAATATTTTGTATTTGTGAAGGCCCCGCTGAGACTGTACAAATCTGGTTGGAGTAATTGGGTATGTTGGACTGTATTGTACTGATTATTCAGAAAGAGAGTACTTAAGTGACATGGACCATCTTCTCTAGTTTTTGTAATAGAAACTAATTTCTTACGTTAAGTACATGCTTCCTTTGTATATTAAGGAGCTTTAGAAACCTGCTCTTTTGGTTGGCTTGGGAATTTGAGAGTGAACTTCTTGGCAGTAGAACACCATCAAGAATCCAGAATCCAGAGTTAGTGGAGAGATAACATATACCCAAAGGCAGACACCAACAGAATCTAGAAACGTTGCAGTAGATATTTCTACTCTAAGTTGTGATATATGCACTGTGTGTGTGTACGGCAAAACGTTGTTAGCCTACTGAATGTCATATTACCGTCCGTCTTGAATGTAGTTTGTCTCTGTCACAGAGCTGGGCAGAGAATTCCAGCTCTGATTCTTTTCCTTGGAGACTGGCACCAGTTCATATTTTCACAGTCAAGCACACTGACAGAGAAAGCTCTTCCTGGGGCTTTCTGAAGCTAGAAGGCAAAATATTTATGTGAACTCAGTTGATATTTCTTAAAACAGCTGTTTTGGGAAAATGACACAGAGTCTGATAAAAGTATGTCAGCTTTTTTTAATGTCGGAAAAATCCCTTTGAGACAAAGCAAGATCTGTTTTTCCATGGCTCATTGTAAAACCTGAAATGATGTTGGAGAAGGACTATTCTGAGTAAATAATGTCTTTAACTTTGAATTTGTAAATATTTTTACAGTTTGAAAGGATAAGTTAAATGTCAATAAAACAGAAGACTTTATATCAGTGATGAAATTGCTTTAAAAATAATCTTAAAACTATTTGTTTTATTTTCAGTGTAAAAGCCTACAAGTTACAAAGTGGTGCTAGATTAATTTCTAGTTTAATATGATAACCACTTGTTTTTTAACCTTTGTGATCTATTTTTAAATTAATTTTTAAAGCAGCATTTGCAAAGAAGTTTTTATCAAATACATAGCACAACTGAGAGTTGTCATACTTTCATCCATATAACTGATTTAGTCTATTCTTTGAATACATAAAAGTGATTAAAAATGTCGCTTACACACAATAGGAAAATGTGTTCATTACCATGATAGAATATTGTCTGAAATCTACAGTGCCTAGTAGCTTTTCTTCTACACTATTCAGGTTTCTCCCCCTTTGATACTGCTGTCTGCAAGGACTCTGCCCAATCTTCTGTAAAGGGCTTGCCCTACTGGAGATCTTCCCCATCTGCCAGTAGGGACTCTTATATCTTCATATTCCGTCTTCCCAAGGTTAAATTAATGGCCTATATCAAATCTCATGACCTAATGTCCACATGTATCATCCTTAAATGAATACAACTACTCAGTATTTCCATAGCTATTGAGTTTTACTGAATCATACAAATCAGTTCCTCTATAAAAATAGACAGCAAATTCAGTTTAGCCTTTTATTCTCCCACACGACCTACTATGTTTTCTAACCAGCCTCTCTCCCATTCTCCATTTGCATAGGCTTAAAACAAACGTACTCTTTTCAGATATTCTTCACCTCGCTGCAAATCACGTCAATTGTGACCTCACTTTCCTGTAACAATTCTCTAAATGAACATTCCTTTTCACCCACTGGTTTCCTTTCCCTTCCTGGTACAAAGGGTCCCATCCCTTACCTTTTTATATCCTATGGTAATTCATCTTTGTTGTTTATCTACTTATAGTCCATTTTCTTTTAAACATGCTTGAACCCAACATAAAAAAATAAGAACAAATTAAAACTCTCTTCCATCATTCATTCTCCTCCTCTTCTTCAGCTCTAGTGCCCACTTTTCTGCTGTAATTGTTAACAAACTTTTCTGTGCATACTCTTTCCCTTTTGATCCTTCTGTTTGCTCTGAAATACCCTTAATATTAACCAGAGGTCCAAGTAACAAGTAGGGTGCATAATCATAGCTATTTTAGAATTATGACACATGGATGTTCTTAGAGAAGACAGGGAGGAGTGATTGCTGACCTGGAGTAGCTGAGCAATTCTTAATGTATCCGTTGCACTAATTTAGAAGTACATCCTTGGCTGTGTAATAACTGCCAGTCTAGTCTCACAATGTAAATTATAATCTTCTTGAAAGTTGATACTATCTGTTAGATTTATGTATTACTTTACTCAATAAATAGAAGTGCTTAGTCACTATTTTATGGGAAATGAGAGAAAGTGTACACATAAATGCAAGTGTAAATAGAGCCCCTAAGCACAGCACCTTACAGACTTCTGAGAAGCTCAGAAATATCACTATAAGTGCACATTGTTCTTCTCTAGGGTGATTCACCCCCAGCATATCTGGGTCATAGAACTTGTGCTGACAGAAGGCAGGATCATAATGAAAAACCATTGCATCGCCTAAGGAATGTTAATGAGAATTATACATTTTAAAAACTTTTTAATGTACTAATAATTTTCTTCTTTCAAAATAGCTTTGGATTTTAGAAAAGTCAAGTATTATCACTACTAATCTACAGATGAAAGAGCTGACACGTAAGAAAGTTAAATAACATTGCAGGTGGTATCAAGTTGTATGTCCTATTCAGTTATGAATTGGAAGTTGGCTTTGGGCTTTGAATATTGCTTTCTTTCTATCTCATTAGTCACAGTGGCTCCCTGACAGGTGGTTTACTTCTTCTAGTCAATATGCCAACTTCAGAAGCTCCAGAAGAGAGCCTGAGAGAATTTATGGCCCAGGCAAAGATGCATCTATAAGGGGGCAACAGAGGATGGCAGTCAGTGTAGGGCTCTGGAAGGTGGAGAAGAATGGGCAGGCCTTAAAGAGAAGGAACATCACCAGCCTTTCCCTAACCCAGCATCTGAAAAGCTGACCAAATTGACCAGCCTCACCTTTCATGAATAATCAATGGTGTGAATACCTCAGATCCAGACCTATATTTGTCGGCTGCCCAGGGGGCCAGGAAAAGAGCCCTCCTCTAAAACTGTTGAAGCAGGGCTCATTCCCAGGCTGGTGGGGTTCCTGAAGACATCACCGCTGTTCGTAGCTAGAGGCAGCCTGGGCTCTGACCCATTTTGCTTCAGGGACTTGGGAGCAGACCCTAGCCAGCCACTGGGGAAGGGCGGGGGCATCCAGCCCTTGACTGAGCTCTTGCCTTCCTCTCGTAACTGTGTGTGAACAGGCAGGGGGGGCTCTTGGTAACAGAGCAGGTGACGGCCCACAGTTGGAGACATCATCTGGAGCAGTGCCATCCCACACCTGCTGGCCCTGGTGTCATCAACCAGACCAGTCTCAATGCTACGGAACATCACATGGACCTTGGCCAACCCGTGCTGAAACAGGAGCCCCTGCTCTCAGAAAAAGCAGTGAAGTAGATGTGGCCCATCCTCTCCTACCTCCTGTACCTCCAGGACAGCGAGGTTCTCTTGGACACCCACTGAGCCCTGTCCTACCTCAGCGAGGGCTGCAGCAAGTACATCAGCCTCGTGATGGACGCAGGGGTCCTGCCCAGTCTGGTCCAGCTCTTGTCCAGCTCAGAACTCAATGTCTTAACCCCCTCTCTCCACGCTGAGCGGTCATCGTCCCTGGAGCAGGCCACAGACCCAGGTGGCATTGACACAGGCATGCTGAGCGTGCCCCCGCAGCATGGATAGGGCCCGTGTCCTCCATCCAGGGGAGGCAGCCGGGACCCTACCAGCTCCTCCAGCAGCTGGTTGCTTGTGGCATGATGTCTCCCTTGGCGGCTCTGCTGAAAAGTGGAAAGTTTAATGGCCAGAAGGAGGCTATCTGGACGACGGCTAACTTCACAGCTAGGGGCACTGTGCACTGGCTGATCCCGCCTGTCCACTCTGGAGTCTTGGAGCCACTGGTGGATCTGCTCACCGTGTAAGACATCCTGGACACCATCTGTTACACCCTCCAGATAGCAGAGAAGCTTTCTTTCTTTCTTTCTTTCTTGTTTTCACGACAATTTTATTTATTTTTTTAAATTTTATTTATTTATTTTTGGCTGCATTGGGTCTTCGTTGCTGCGTGCGGGCTTTCTCTAGTTGAGGCGAGCGGGGGCTGCTCTTCGCTGTGTTGCGCGGGCTTCTTATTGCAGTGGCTTCTCTCATTGTGGATCACGGGCTCTGGGCGCACAGGCTTCAGTAGTTGTAGCACACGGGCTCAGTAGTTGTGGCTTGCGGGCTCTAGAGCGCAGGCTCAGTAGTTGTGGCGCACGGACTTAGTTGCTCCGCAGCATGTGGGATCTTCCCAGACCAGGGCTCAAACCCGTGTCGCCTGCATTGGCAGGCAGATTCTTAACCACTACGTCATCAGGGAAGCCCAGCAGAAACCTTTCTGAGAAGGAAACCTGTGTCTTTCCATAGAAGAACCCCAAAAGGTAACTTCTTTAAGAAACGGCACTCCTGTATCTTATTATATCATGGGCATAAAGCTTTTTAAACTGAATGTTAATAAATTTGAAACTTTCACCCCATCTATCAAAAAAATATATCACTGTAACTACACACTTCCACACATACAAGCCCTTGCCCCCAAACCCAAAAGACCTGTACCTGAAATTGAGTGAGGCATTGTAAAGTATGACAATTTCAGTGATTTTCTGCTGTGCAAAAGCATGAACTTGAGGTTTCCACACACTGAAGTTGCCCAAACCGGGGAATCCTAGAAAGAAAAACCCACACTGGAGTTCCCAGGAAATGGAAAGGAAAGTTTTAAATGCATCACCTTTAGTTTATGGGAGGAATCATAACCAAGAGACAGAGCCAAGGTAGAGACTTATTTAAAAAAAAGAAAAAAACAGAAACAGGTAGAAAATATAAAAGAGCAAAGTGCATCTCATTACTTTCGTAAGATAAAATGATTTAAAAGTGTAGATCAAGAGAGGTGGTACCTGGCAGTTCCTCACAGGTGAACTGAACCATTTGTCATAACTTTTGTTATACCTAACAAACTCAGGTTTTCACATAAATTATGAAGTTACAGAATTGCCATCCTGTTTCATTCATGGCAGGTTTTCCTCTCAAAAGCCTTGGAACAACTTTAGGATACTAGAGTAAAGCCCCTGAGTATCATGTGATAATTTAAAGATATTAATGTATCTACAGACAACTTATTCAATACTTTTTGGTGGAATGAAGTGTTATTTTATATCTGGTTAGTGAGAGAAATCTTGTTAAGTGAGATTCTGGAGACTTGAAAAAATTGGGGGAGAAAGAATGAAATATATTTTATCAAACAAATGCTTTTTTTAAAAACATGTAAATATTTCTTGATATAATGGAAGCATCCATGAAATAGAGAACCTTTTTATTAGTATATAGATAATGTAAACAGATCTAATCTGTTCTTCAGGTTATTTTCTGATACCTTAATAACTTAATAATTAGAATGTGTTAGGCTAAATTTTTTAAGTTTCTCCTAGATAAATTGTGCACAGAGAGAAGATAATTGTGCCTGGAGAGAAGTAGTGTACATGAATTATCACTACTTTCAAATAATACAGCATCAGAGTAATTTAAGAATGACCCTAGTCTTAAGCACTGATGGTGTCACTGACTGCATCATTCTGATGTGTATATTAAAGACTTTTCCATGGCTACATCTTTTATTAGATTGACTTCAATGAATTAGACATCAGTTAAATAGATTAAAAATTAATGTTAGTTTTAATAATAAAGCTAAGGACACATTTGTTTCTTGTGGCCTTTCTATGTGAGGCTGGTTATGTTTAACCTTTGTTATGTTCCTGGCTCACTTCTTATGAATCAGTCAGAAGGGTGCCTGATTGAGGCTGCAGGTGGCATAAATCAGTATTTGATGAAATCTGTGTTTAAATGGGAATAAACAGAGTAATTGGCACTTAATTAACATCAGCGATAAGATGAAGTAACAAGCCTATCTTTGAGTGCATATGGATTTTTGTAAAAGTCTACTGCTGTTTGCTTCCAATCCAAGTACTCTTAAATAAAGCTTTATGATATATTTAACTTCTATTGATGTATTGGTTTATTAGCCAGATTCTAACGTTGTGTTTACCAAAATCTATGATATTGCTTAGATAAACAAATTGTTATCTTCAACTGTTACACTGTTTACCTGAAATTATGTTCACTGTGCATATACATATACGCATAATTATATTATGCATAATTCTATGTAACTACTGTACCTCAAATTTTATTGACAAAATATGCTCATTAAGATTAAAAGTAGTGGGCTTCCCTGGTGGCGCAGTGGTTGAGAGTCCGCCTGCCGATGCAGGGGATGCAGGTTCGTGCCCCGGTCCGGGAAGATCCCACATGCCGTGGAGCGGCTGGGCCCATGAGCCATGGCCGCTGAGCCTGTGCGCCCGGAGCCTGTGCTCCGCAACGGGAGAGGCCACAACAGTGAGAGGCCCGTGTATCGCAAAAAAAAAAAACAACAAAGATTAAAAGTAGTTACACATACACATGTATAACCGAATCACTTTGCTGTACACCAGAAACTAACACAACATTGTAAATCAACTATACTTCAATAAAATAAATAAAATTTTAAAAGCAAAAAAAAAAAGGTTAAAAGTAGTGATGAATTTTTTTCTTTGATACTAATGTTTTGCCAAACTCCCATAATTTAATTTTTTTCTGACGTTTTCTCACCTGGAACACCAAGCAATATCTCTGGATCATGAATATTTCTTTTTAGTTAATACCAGTTATTTTATGATACCTGAACCTGCACCTCAGCTTCTCAATATATAAAACAAATAAAACTGCTTTTATTGTCAATAGTACAATTTTTAATACAAAAGCAATACATGCTTAACTTAAGGGAAAAATATTTGCAGATCAAGAAATAGAATGATGGAAAAGCCTCTACATATAATCTGTCTCCAAAGAAATCATATTCCTTTTTGTCAACAACTAACTATAATGGCCTTGGGCTCCTTACTTAATTCTAGACTCCCTCAATGTCCTTGCCTCCAAAGTGGACAGTTGAACC
This sequence comes from Monodon monoceros, assembly GCF_005190385.1. Lineage (NCBI taxonomy): Eukaryota > Metazoa > Chordata > Mammalia > Artiodactyla > Monodontidae > Monodon > Monodon monoceros. The sequence continues at coordinate 9,313,931 of NW_021703765.1, read as the reverse complement.
ACGTGATAGTTTAGGTTGCTTATTGTCTGAAATTGTGGTCTAGACATGCTTATTTTCCCCAAAATACAGCGCTTTGAGTCCTGAGCGTCACTCCCTCTTCACCAGTTCACGCCACTTGTGCTGCTTGAAATACAGTCCCCACCTCAAGCCCACTCCTCCAGTGCCTGAAATGGACATTTCCTCTCTGATTTAGGGTACTTGAAATATATTTAGCTGATGAGAGCTCATAATCTAGAATATGTGATTTTATTTCAGTAGGTGGATAATTTACTAAGATTTTCTGTTTGATTTGCTAAATTAGAGAATAGTCTGTGAGGTAGACATTTATAAATTGCACTCTTTCGAGTCAGATGCCTGAAAATAAATCCATGTATCCAGGAGATAAACAGTATTCAGCCACGGCCTTTTCAGCACTCACCCCATGACCAGTGGGGAAATATATCTAGAAAAAGATTACTTCAGAACAGCATGAATACATTCAGATATCTGCTAAATGTCCAAATATTATTTAACCATGGTGACATTAGATATTTTATTATCATAAGTAGAAAATAATACTGTACCCGCGACTTACTCTTAATCATTCTTAGTAAGTTTTTAAAAACAATTTCCCATTTTAAAACTGTGAATCTGTAGAAATAATGAAGGCACTGATGTATATTAACTATATGAGCAAGTCTATTTCTGATTTAGGTCTCAATTTTAAGGGAATTGTTCATTGTATTGAATGTTCTTTTAAGCAAATGGTAAATTTGCTCACATGAGGAGTTAATAATGACACTGAAGGAAGAAAAGTTGCTTTTACAATAACAAAGAATTTTGAGTAGGTCATCAACATTAATCTAGAAATTGCTACCTGTGTAATAGTTACCATTTTAGGACATACTGTGGATTTTCTACTGTGACCTTTAATTGTTTAAATACAGACATTCCTTGACTTAGGATGGTGGTTTGGCCTACAGTTCTTTTAAGATGATGGGAAAGTGACACACATTCAGTAGAAACTACTTCAAAATTTGAATTTTGAGCCTTTCCCAGGGTAGTGATATACGGTTCGATCCTCTCTCCTGCTGCTGGGCAGTGGTAGCTCCCAGTCAGCCGCGCAGTCACCGGGGTAAACAGCTGAGACACTTGAACAATTCTGTACTCAGACAACCATTCTGCTTTTCACTTTCCATACAGTATCCAATACATTATGTGAGCTATTCAACACTTTATTATAAAACAGGCTTTGGGTTAGGTGATTTTGCCCAACTGTAGGCTAATGTAGGTGTACTGAGCTCATTTCATGTAGGCCAGGCTAAACTATTATGTTTGGTGGGTTAACTTTATTAAATGAATTTTTTTTTTTCGTTACGTGGGCCTCTCACTGCTGTGGCCTCTCCCGTTGCGGAGCACAGGCTCCGGACGCGCAGGCTCAGAGGCCATGGCTCACGGGCGCAGCCGCTCCGCCGCATGTGGGAACTTCCCGGACCGGGGCACAAACCCGCGTCCCCTGCATCGGCAGGCGGACTCTCAACCACTGCACCACCAGGGAAGCCCTAAATGCATTTCTGACTTACGATATTTTCAGCTTAGAATGGGGTTATTGGGACATAACCTCACTGTAAGTTGAGGAAGATTGGTATATTATTAAATTAAATGTTCCAGGATATTCGGTCTTCCCTATTTTATTACCTTTGAGATATTAAGAGTACAGTGGAGTACTCTGACTACCGGGTTCTTATTTCTTTCTGGACTGGAGAGATCTCTTCCACCACCAAGCGCTTTGACCCCTCTCCCCTCTTAAAAATAAGAACCTATGGTTTAGGAACAGGAAGCAGCTAAGGGACATGTGACTTCCTCTTTCTCTGCCTGGCAGTCTCATCCTAACTCTGCTCATTTTGACTTTCCAGGGGAAGGAACGTAACAACCCTCAGTCTACCAAGAAGAACAACAGGAAAAGGTGACAAGCTCTATTTTTCATGACTTTATATCATAATTCACTTAGATTAAAAAAACTATGGATTTCTAAATCTTCATCCAGGAAAGAGATTTTCTGTATCAAAGAACAACTGAGACATGAATATGCTACAGGTTCACTCCTTCCATAGCAAGGTGGTTGCCAGGCAACCGAGAGCCATCAAGGACTCTTAGTTTTTACAAATCTCCGATGGCTAGAGAGGACCACTGCTCTCCTCCTTGATGCACTGACAGGACTTTTGAATTGTGTTATTAGTTTTTGTGTGTTACTTGTTTGAGACGGCAATAGCAGCAGCAGATATTTCACATCAGGGAGTAGGATGTATGCTGTTTGGAATAGAGTAACAGGTCTTAGAGTTTAATTAGTAAAATAAGTATTTCAAGGCTGAAATGAGCAAAAGAAAATGCACTTATCTCTGCTTTCATGTGCACCTCAGACCTGAAACTGTCTAAACTCTGAATAAGAGTTTGAATTAGCCATGCTATTGAACACAATTTACAGAGTGAAAATGATTACTATGATTAAAATTCTCAAGTTACATGTCTCTGGTTGAGAATGATAGTATATTATATTAGTAGTTGTGACAGAGGTCCTCTCAGAAAAATAAGTGTTTGCTAAGAAGCATAATTTAATAATGGCTTTGGGTTGAATTTGAGCATCTGTCGGTTCTTTTGTGGTTTGTACCATTGAGAGGAGACAGTTTTCTAGATAATTGAGGTGGGAGAGTATAGAGTCCTAGCCTGGAGGGAGATGATTAAAAGTGGGGAGGTAGGAAAAAGTTACGGAAGGAAGAAGTCCCATAAACATTGCTATAAAAAGCAAACTTTTTTCATGACCATTAAAAAATGCTCTGTGTAAAGTTTATAAAATCCCAAAGTGCTTCATATGAGTGATTTTTGTAGCTAATAGGGAAGTTGATTAGGGACTAAGATTCATATTGTTTCACTGTAGATATAGCAAAGAAAGGGCATCCCAAGAAATCAAGAAGCAGAGAGGGGCAGAACATCACACAATGGAGGCTTAATTCTAATATAATAAGCAGGGCAGGGTGGAGAAAGCTCTTGACGTAGGTTGTGGTGGCCACGAAGGTTCTCCACTCAAATCTCATTCAAAGAACCCGCTTCTGGGAGCATAGCTGACTGATGGTCTCCAGTTAAAGTTGGAGCCTGGCCTCTTCCCAGCCAGTAATGGATCATGGCAGGGGGATTGGTGGGAGACACTCCTTCCCAACATTGGACTTTTTCATCGGGAAACTTTGCTCAGGTTGCTCCCCAGAGGCCTGGCAGAGACTGTCCAGGAACTGTGCTGTGGTCTGAAACTTTCTAACCGACGCTTCCTTCCCTCTTTCTTTTCAAGGAGCGGTAGTCTGAGGTTTCCCTTGACTGTCCATCCTTACTGTTCACCTTTCACAGGCGTTTCCCCAATAAATCTCTGGTATAACTGTTCCCACCTTAACATCCACTTCTCAAAGTAACACAGAGTTTAGCCTTGAGTTGAGAGGTTGGCAGCTGCTGTAAATAATCTACAGAGCCAGTATTTTTGTTTTAATGTAACCTGTATTCTTCACTAGGATTAGGCAAGTAATAAAAAAAACATACCCCCAAATGGCCAGGCTCCGTCCAAGAGGATATGCCTGCATACATGGTAAGATTTGGGGGAATGAGATTCGAGGTAAGACAATAGTGCTATTCCTTTCTCCTTTCTGCCCACACGCCCAAGTCAAAGGGACATTTTCCCTATCTTCTTCATGTCTGGTATTCAATTGTTAAAGACAGTTGAAACACATAAGTAGCCTAGGCAACATTTAAATAAATGACTTTCTTATTATTCAGTTTTTCCCATAAGCTATTTTGTAACAGTGCTAACACACATTTCTCTCAGGGGAGAAATCCCACCAGATTGTAGTTTCCACTCAGAGTTCAAATACATCTTTCTAAGATAATCTCAGCCTAAATATGTTTCCCAAGGTCTGCTATCCAGTCTTATTCGTTTCTACCTTATTATAAAGGTATGAAACAGATGGGGGAATATTTTTCTCATTCTACTCAGTACATTGAGTTTACTTCTTTTGAAGTACTCCTGGCAAACGTTCCCATTTTATTTTTGCATTAAAATATAAACTATATGATACAATCTCATGAAAAGTTCAAAACTGAATATATATTTATGAATAATTGAATAGAGAACACTTTATACTCCAAAATTCCTATTTGAGAGAAAACTACGGTTTTGGAAGAAATATTGTGACAAAATGCTTTGGTTGTGTATAATACCACAAGACTGATACAATACTAATGGCCTCTCAACTGCCTTCTAGAAGAATCTAGAAACACCTTTGGTGTTTCTGATCAAATATTGCTAAAAAAGTGTTGGGATTGGGAACTGAGTAAGAACTGAATGGTTCTAAATGTAAAAGAGAAGAACGTGAAGTATTTAAATGGAAAAGCTGGGACAGAGCTAAGAATATACAAGAAAGGCCACAATTTGTATTTTTGTATTTTATTCCTTCTTTTTCTTCTACCAGGTGACTAAAACTTTCTTTGTATTTTTAATTTTACATTTTTTTGAGACGGAGAGGATCTGATAACATTTGCTAATAGTCACTATCATGTAAGGCAGATATTTTGAAACCAGATCACCTTACAATTTGTTGTCTCAAGAGATGAGGGCCTATGGTACAGAGTATGACCAACTGAAACTCCAACCTTTATAGAGAATTTGAGGCATGACAGTTTACCTTAAATGAGGAATATGGGGATACATGGTAGCATTATTGAGGAGAAGGCATTGCTCAGTACCATACTGAACTGATAGGAATGAGACAGTCTTGGGACATCAAGGTAGTGTCTTTTCCTGAAGCAAAATGTGGCCATGCTTACTGACCAGTAAAATAAATAACAATAGTCTTCTTCTGGAGCAAAGGGCAGTCAGGCTTAATGTCCATTAAAAATGATTCAGGGTTCTTTTTCTGTAACACACCCCGCTGTGTGTGTAGGTGTCACCTGGCCCTCTTCCTGCCACCCTCTGGGAATCTGAGAACTGGCACAATAAAATACTAATACTTTGGTATGACTGTTGGTGTGAGTAATAAAGTCCTCGGTCTCTGACCCAGGAGTGTCTTGTCTCCTGCGGACTTTCATGGAACTGCAGCAGCCTCGTGTGTTCGTCTGCAGGTAGACTAGAATCTCTGTCCCTTCATAGTTTTTAACAGTTTTGGTGATGAGGGTGGGATGCTGAGAGGAGCGTGGGCTTCTGGAAGAGGACGGGCAAGAACCTCATGGGTTAATTAACATAATTTGAGGGAAGTCCGTGAAAGTTGGTAAAATGTATCGTCAGTCAGGTAACAAACTGTCCTCCTGTTAATGGATACCTACTAAGAAGTAGTTTCCAAGACAACTGCCTGACTTGTTGCTGACTCCCTTTGAGGGGAGAGTAGTTTCTCACCAATCGTTCAGGCAGCCTCAGGTTTAACTGCTCTAACAACAGTACTAACATTCAGTTAGTGCTCTCGGAACTGATACAAGGAGGTAAAGTACTAACTCATTTCAAAAAAAAAAATTAAACAGATGAGCACCAACACTGAGTTGAGAACTGATAGAAACTTGTAGCCACTATGGGCAGTAAACAGGCACATTATTAGAACTTTGGCTCGTTCCATTGAGAGATGAGAGAGTGAGGGACTTAATGCCTTTTACAGAAGAATTGGCACCAGATACACCATTGCTCAGCCCCTCTTGCTGTCTGTCAGCCAACCTTGGATCTATTCGCCCCTTAGAGTAAAATGTCTCAGATTTTTTTGAAGTGAATCCTGGGCCTATAAGGTGACTTTGACTCTCTCAGGAAGATTTTCCAGAAGCAGGCAAATTCCCATATAAAATCATCCATGACTGGCTACTGACTAGTATTCCAGCTTTCAGGGCTTCGGATTGTTTACAGCCCTGATGAAGGCAACCCACTGGCCGAGGAAAAATTAAATCCCCAAAAATCCAGATAAATTCTTGCAGTAAACCTGACCACTCTGGAAAATTCCCCAGCCCTCAAATTGAAACCAGGCATGGCTTTAGGAAATATTATCATGCTAATGAGACAGCAGATGTTTCAAGTTCATATGCTCCTGTGCGCTTCCCCAACTCAGGATAGCAAAGGGGAGCAAACCCCAGGGTCCTAGAGGAAAGCGCTGTGTCTTTGGCTGTGACTGTTGAGTCGAGGGGCTGCTAGAGGTGAAATACACGGTGTCCAGAACGATGACGTTACCGTCCCCCCATCCAGTATGTGGATTTTGAAGCAGTAAATATATTAGAATGTTGCTGGCTGAGCAGCAACCACCAGGTTACTCACTGGACAGAGCTGCTCTCTGTGCCCGGCCACACGTCCCTCCTGCTGCACTCCTGCCTCAGCTGCTTTCTGAGGAAAGATGATTGAAGGTGAGTCCAGGGTCCCTCTGTGCCCGTGAGAGACTGAAGGCCATATACAGTCATTCCCCTAAGCCGGGGGACTTAGGAGAGGGGAAGAACTAAAACTCTTAAGGCTTTGATGGAAACAGGTATGAGTCTTCATCCCACCTGAACCCGCTAAAAGTGAGATCACTCATATTCAGTTTCCTAGGGTTTGGCAGGTGTCATAATGGGGAAGGGAAGCCAATATGAGAGTCATTGCTTCTACATCTAATCGTATAGTAGGAATTGATACATTGTGTGCTTGTACTTCCCCATCCCATAAGTTAGATGTAAGACTAGATTTTGTGATCTAGAAATCATTTGTCTATCTTATTATGCAAACCATTCTTTGGAAAAGGTCTAGCTTATTTGAAAGAGGGAATATATACATATACTCTCCAAAATGTCAGATTCAATATGGAAATCGAACAAATAAAGGTCAGATTAGCTTAAAGTGTCTTGTTAACTAGATGACTGGCCTTTTTTTTCAATAGCGAAATAGATCTTTTTCAAAACAAAACAAACAAAAGCCAACCCCTCAAATCTGTTGTACAACAAAGGTGTTCAAATTTCCTGCTAGTTTATAATATAGCCAATTAGGTTGTCAGAATACAGTTGATCAATCGATAAACAATCAATAATTATAAAATAATGAAAAGATTCCTAAGGGATAATTTATTTAGGGAGTTGCTATGCCGGCAAAGCTCATGATCACTCTGTAAATCTAGCATCTCTTCCTGCGGGAAGCTTTCCTTCACACACCATGGATGTTAGTACCCTTCCCCAGTGCTCACATATGCTCCTGTTTAAGAATGTATTCCTCATTGAGCCTGCGCTCTAGAGCCCATGCTCCTCAACAAGAGAAGCCACCGCAATGAGAAGCCGGCACACCACAACAAAGAGTAGCAGCTCTCACTCGCTGCAACTAGAGAAATCCCGCACGCAGCAACAAATATCCAACACAGCCAAAAATAAATTAACAAACAAACAAACAAATAAATCTATTTAAAAAAAAAAGAATGTATTACTGGTCTTGTGATGGCATTTCTCTTTAAACAGAAAGTTAGCTTCTTAAAGGCAGGAACTTCATCATATTACATTATATTTTGCCACACATTTATACAAAGCTTAACACATACCAAGTGATTCTTGTATTCTTTTGGGGGAGTGGGGATACATAATAAACAATATATGTTAGGAAGAATATATTCTAAACCACCTTGAAAAAAAATTATTTGCCAAAGTAGTAGAACTACTGTTTCCTCACAGTCTATTAAATCAGTGTTAGATGGGTTCCTATATCTAGGCAAATATCTCATATATATGTTAATACAGAATAACAGCTATATCCCAAAAGGATATTAACAGTAAGTTTGACTTTTTGAAAATAAATATAATAAAAATGCAAGAGGTTTGTTTGGATTTGCCTCTGTGGGAAAAAAGTCTGTTTTGCTGTCAGTAAAAATGATGTTCTGCACATCTTTGTGGGCCACATGGCTGAGACTTTTCTTGTTACATTTTGAAGTAGAAAGATTTCTCCTTGTCACCTTCAATTTGACATTTTACAGGAACTAGAAGCATAAGTCAGGTAAGGAGACATGTTACATATTGTCTTTTCCCCTCTGACTACCAGTAATCTTAAAAGTCAACAATGTCGGATTTCAATTTTGTTCACAGAATTACCACACTGTGCATTGAAAAAAACAATCGCTGCTGCTTTCATTATTCTAAATCTTTCCTATGGGATGATTAAAAGGAGAGAAAAAAAAAAAAAAAAACACCTTGACTTGCCTGACAACTGGTTTTATTTTACCTTGCTTAAACATAGTACTTTAAAATTCTTATTGAATTGGGCACATGGAGCAGTTGCCTGCCTAATACAATATGTATAAACTAAGAAGGAAATCAGTTCTGTCAACTGGCCTTGAACATTTATTCAACGATTTTTGTTGTCATTGTTAGGTGCCTACTATGTGAAATGTACTATATGAGGTTTGGATTGGTTACAAAAATGAATGACACAAATATCTCTTTGGAAGGCTTTTAATGGACTCCACATTTGGGGAAATAGTTGCTATATTATTGTTCATGGTAGAAAAAATAATATTTTCTTCCCCAAAACCTGTTGATTTTTACTGCAGGAGCTTATTTCTATTTATAAAATCATAAAACAAAATACAGGATGTCTTTTTTCATACATTTAATTTGTAAGCTTTACCTTAATCATATGTGGATCAAATCATTAATATCAACAGCAGCGACTTAGTAAATCTCTATAAATGTTCACATGTTGTATTCAGTTAACTAAAATGCATAGATTTAGATGTGCTGTAATGCCTTGCTGATTCATTGAAGCAGAATTGGTAAATTCTCTAGAGAGATTATTGTGGGCCAAGCCCCCCTACCCAGAACTTTTGCCTGTATTTCATTGTATCACCATCAGGTAGCAGTAGAGTCCTGATAAAGAGTACTCAACAGAGAACAAGAGATATAGCATCGTTTGGGAAAAATGAAATCTTGTGCTGAGTATAGTAGTTAGTTATAGAAATAGCTAGATTAACAAATTAAGAAACAAACTACTAAACTGCTTTACAAAGTAATCAGTTTTAAAATAGAAAAATAGGGCTTGCCTGGTGGCGCAGTGGTTGAGAGTCTGCCTGCCGATGCAGGGGACACGGGTTCGTGCCCTGGCCCGGGAGGATCCCACATGCCGCGGAGCGGCTGGGCTCATGGGCCATGGCCGCTGAGCCTGCGCGTCCGGAGGCTGTGCTCTGCAGCGGGAGGGGCCACAGCAGTGAGAGGCCCGCGTACCGCAAAAAAAAAAAAAAAAAAAAAAAAAAAAATAGAAAAATATTCTGAAAGTATTTCATTCATTTAGAGTTTTCAGTAAATATGTATTGAACACCTGATAGGTTTTCAGGCAACTCCCAAGAGTCTGGGGAGAAGAAAGGAAAAAACAGAGATGGTTCTCGTTCTCCTAGCGCTTCAGTGTGTGGGGGTCATTAATTTATGATTAGTAAAATAATTTGTAATTGCAAGTAATACAGCAAGGAAAAAAAACAGAGTACTCTGTTAGAACATAGAACATAGCAGTGAGGAGGGGCTCTAATCTCTCTGGGTGATATTTAATTTGAGACCTCATTTTAAAAAAAGAAGAGGAAAAGACAACCAGAAAAGGATGATGGGAAGAACATCTCACTGAGAATGTTTCATGAAAAAAAAAGCAACAGGCCTTGTACTCAAAAAGTAATATAATATTTATTAAGAGAGTTACTTTCTTTGCAAGAACGTGATCATTTTCCATTATGAAACTACCTCTAACCAATCTTAGCCTTTAGACAGTTTCTCTACAACGGCAACAAAAAGTAGTTTCAAAATTGATAGTAGAGGGTGTAACAATGATTTATTCAGTATTGGGTATGATGTTTTGGTTGTCCTTGCCTCTTGAGAATATATAATTAGCACATGCCCTTAGCAAAGGGCCATCCTGTCACCAGTTGTTTCAGAGTCCACAAATGTCACTGTGAAATCCCATCAAGTATGATGAGCTGCTTCACCACTTAAAATAGTCATATTTATATGTCACTGCTATCCTATTGCTCAACCAAACACAATACATAAAAACGATAGTAGTTAGTTTCTCTTTGAATTAAATGTTTCCTTTTCCTACTTGAGAATTTATTGACTGTCATGCACAGCTGAGAGAGGCATTTCTCCAGAACTGGTGTTGAGGCATCTCAACATCAGAACTCCCCTATTTCTCTTGCACTGCAGCAGTCAAGCATTGCTTGATAACTTCAATATGTTGTGTTTTTTCACTAAAGTATTTAAAAGCAGCAAGTGCTAAATGCTCCATTTTAGGTTAAAAATAAAATTTTATACACTATGTATTTTAGTACTAGATGACAATACCAAAATAAGAAAATTTAATTAGAAATAAAAATAAAGGGAGAAAAAAGTAAAGGAAAATGAAAGTGTATATTAATTCATGAGATAAAAGCTTTATAGTCAACAGAGTATAGATTACCAAAAAACTCTGTGATTTGTCTCACTTGTTCATTGCTTTGTCACCTGTGTACATATATGTTTCCATGGTATTAGCATCCATGTGAGTTAAAATATCATCATTTTCATGCCACCACACAGCCCGTTGAGGCCTTGGAGAGATCAAGGTGGGACTAATATAATTCAGCTTAAGAGCTATCCCACAGGGCATCTGAAGATACAGGTAGACAAGTCCTAGGTGTGCCATTTATCCCTGAGTTTGCTGGAGACATTATCATCAGGGAGGGGAGAAATGTGTGTATGTATATATGTTTTCCCTAACCAATCTACATATTGATTGAATTGAACATTTTTATTCCCAAGATCTGATCAAGAAAAAGGATCCTAGTTTTAAAAAAGAACAAAAAAAGAACTAGTGACACCAACTGCCCAGACTTTTAGTTTTCTACCTTGGGTCCATTTCAGGTGTATACTTCACTGTAAATGCCAGTGTAACATCTCCAGGACCGAAGCTCTGATGATTATTCAAAGTGGAAAAGATAAATAGTCTAGTTAGTTCTCAGTCTCATACAAACAAGCAGGGTGGTCATGGCAGCAGATGTCACTTTATGTGATAAGTTCCACCCACATACGGTATCATCCACCATCCCCACCCCAATTCTATTTTCAGAGGCACCTGCTAAACCTCACTGTTACATCTCCAAGTGGTTCTACAACAGAAACAGGTGTACAAGTTCTTATTGACTTGTTTACTCCTAAAAGCCTCGTTTTAGAAACACGACACTAATTAGGCTCAACAGTAGTGTCTCCCCTAGAGAGATGAAGTTTAATAACATTGAGAACAAAACAATTTCTGATGAGCTCCTAAATAATTTGTACTGAACTCTTAACTATTCCTTTTCCATCATAATTGAAATTCAGGTTCAGATTCTAATTTATCCTTTTATTTGAATAATATTAGAGTTACCATACTGAAAAGAGAAAGCTGACCAGGCAGGTCACAGAAAGGCCAGGAATAAAAGAATTATTCTAGATTTACATTTGGCATAAGGAACAATTTCTAACAAACAATAGGTAATTAATTCCTTCAGCATGGCATCATTATGGATTAGCTTTTAGTTCTTGAATCATTAAGCTGATGACATAAATTCGAGAAAGATAATCTAATCAACATTTCTGCCAAAATTTAAAGTGATGTGGCAGAAGAAGTATTCATGAAGAAAAACCCAGGTGTTAACCAAGATGAGAATGAAAAAAATCAGTATAACTGCCTGTGCTTAGCTGAAGTCAATGCTTTACCTCATTGTTACAACATTTTTTTTAAACATCTTTATTGGAGTATAATTGCTTTACAATCATGTGTTAGTTTCTGCTTTATAACAAAGTGAATCAGTTGTAGATATACATATGTCCCCATATCTCTTCCCTCTTGCATCTCCCTCCCTCCCACCCTCCCTATCCCACCCCTCTAGGTGGTCACAAAGCACCGAGCTAATCTCCCTGTGCTATGCAGCTGCTTCCCACTAGCTATCTGTTTTACATTTGGTAGTGTATATATGTCCATGCCACTCTCTCACTTCGTCCCAGCTTATCCTTCCCCCTCCCTGTATCCTCAAGTCCATTCTCTCGTAGGTCTGCATCATTATTCCTGTCTTGCCCTCAGGTTCCTCATGACCATTTGTTTTTAGATTCCATATATATGTGTTAGCATATGGTATTTGATTTTCTCTTTCTGACTTCCTTCACTCTGTATGACAGTCTCTAGGTCCATCCACCTCACTACAAATAACTCAGTTTTGTTCCTTTTTATGGCTGAGTAATATTCCATTGTATATATGTGCCACATCTACTTTATCCATTCATCTGTTGAAGGACACTTAGGTTGCTTCCATGTCCTGGCTATTGTAAATAGAGCTGCAATGAACATTTTCGTACATGACACTTTGTGAATTATGATTTTCACAGGGTATATGCCAAGTAGTGGGATTGCTGGGTCGTATGGTAGTTCTATTTTTAGTTTTTTAAGGAACGGCCATACTGTTCTCCATAGTGGCTGTATCAACTTACATGCCCACCAACAGTGCAAGAGGGTTCCCTTTTCTCCACACCTTCTGCAGCATTTATTGTTTGTAGATTTTTTGGTGATGGTCATTATGACCGGTGTGAGATGATATCTCATTGTAGTTTTGATTTGCATTTCTCTAATGATTAATGATGTTGAACATTGTTTCATGTGTTTGTTGGCAATCTGTATATCTTCTTTGGAGAAATGTCTGTTTACGTCTTCTGCCCATTTTTGGATTGGGTTGTTTGTTTTTTTAATATTGAGCTGCATGAGCTGCTTGTAAATTTTGGAGATTAATCCTTTGTCAGTTGCTTCAGTTGCAAATATTTTCTCGCATTCTGAGGGTTGTCTTTTCGTCTTGTTTATGGTTTCTTTGCTGTGAAAAAGCTCTTAAGTTTCATTAGGTCCCATTTGTTTATTTTTGTTTTTATTTCCATTTCTCTAGGAGGTGGGTCAAAAAGGATCCTGTTGTGATTTATGTCATAGAGTGTTCTGCCTATGGTTTCCTCTAAAGTTTGATGGTGTCTGGCCTTACATTTAGGTCTTTAATCCATTTTGAGTTTATGTTTGTGTATGGTGTTAGGGAGTGTTCTAATTTCATTCTTTTACATGTAGCTGTCCAGTTTTCCCAGCACCACTTATTGAAGAGGCTTGTATTCACTGTATATTCTTGCCTCCTTTATCAAAGATAAGGTGACCATATGTGCTTGGGTTTATCTCTGGGGTTTCTATCCTGTTCATTAGTGTATAGGAATGCAAGAGGTTTCTGTGCAATAATTTTATATCCTGCTACTTTAGCAAATTCATTGATTAGCTCTAGTAGTTTTCTGGTAGCATCTATTAGATTCTCTATGTATAGTATCATGTCATCAGCAAACAGTGACAGCTTTACTTCTTCTTTTCCCATTTGGATTCCTTTTATTTCTTTTTCCTCTCTGATTGCTGTGGCTAAAACTTCCAAAACTATGTTGAATAATACTGGTGAGAGTGGGCAACCTTGTCTTGTTCCTGATCTTAGTGGAAATGGTTTCAGTTTTTCACCATTGAGGATGATGTTGGCTATGGGTTTGTCATACATGGCCTTTATTATGTTGAGGAAAGTTCCCTCTATGCCTACTTTCTGCAGGGGTTTTATCATGAGTTGGTGGTGAATTTTGTCGAAAGCTCTCTCTGCATCTATTGAGATGATCATATGGTTTTTCTCCTTCAATTTGTTAATATGGTGTATCACGTTGATTGATTGCATATATTGAAGAATCCTTGCATTCCTGGAATAAACCCCACTTGATCATGGTGTATGATCCTTTTAACGTGCTGTTGGATTCTGTTTGCTTGTATTTTGTTGAGGATTTTTGCATCTATGTTCATCAGTGATATTGCCCTGTAGTTTTCTTTCTTTGTGACATCCTTGTCTGGTTTTGGTATCAAGGTGATGGTGGCCTCACAGAATGAGTTTGGGAGTGTTCCTCCCTCTGCTATATTTTGGAAGAGTTTGAGAAGGATAAGTATTAGCTCTTCTCTAAATGTTTGATAGAATTCTCCTGTGAAGCCATCTGGTCCTGGGCTTTTGTTTGTCAGAAGATTATAATCACAGTTTTAATTTCAGTGCTTGTGGTTGGTCTGTTCATATTTTCTATTTCTTCCTGGTTCAGTCTTGGAAGGTTGTGCATTTCTAAGAATTTGTCCATTTCTTCCAGGTTGTCCATTTTATTGGCATAGAGTTGTTTGTAGTAATCTCTCATGATCCTTTGTACTTCTGCAGTGTCAGTTGTTACTTCTTCTTTTTCATTTCTAATTCTATTGATTTGAGTCTTCTCCCTTTTTTTCTTGATGAGTCTGGCTAATGGTTTATCAATTTTGTTTATCTTCTCAAAGAACCAGCTTTTAGTTTTATTGATCTTTGCTATCATTTCCTTCATTTCTTTTTCATTTCTTTCTGATCTGATCCTTATGATTTCTTTCCTTGTGCTAACTTTGGGGGTTTTTTGTTCTTCTTTCTCTAACTGCTTTAGGTGTAAGGTTAGGTTGTTTATTTGAGATGTTTCTTGTTTCTTAAGGTAGGATCGTATTGCTATAAACTTCCCTCTTCGAACTGCTTTTGCCGCATCCCATAGGTTTTGGGTCATGTTTTCATTGTCATTTGTTTCCAGGTAATATTTGATTTCCTCTTTGACTTCTTCAGTGATCTCTTGGTTATTAAGTAATGTGTTGTTTAGCCTCCATGTGTTTGTATTTTTTACAGATTTTTTCCTGTAATTGATATCTAGTCTCATAGTGTTGTGGTCCGAAAAGACACTTGATACGATTTCAATTTTCTTAAATTTACCAGGACGTGATTTGTGACCCAGGATGTGATCTGTCCTGGAGAATGTTCCATGAGCACTTGAGAAGAATGTGTATTCTGTTGTTTATGAATGGAATGTCCTATAAATATCAATAAGTCCATCTTGTTTAATATATCATTTAAAGCTTGTGTTTCCTTATTTATTTTCATTTTGGATGATCTGTCCATTCGTGAAATTGGGGTGTTAAAGTCCCCTACTATGATTGTGTTATTGTTGATTTCCACTTTTATGGCTGTTAGCATTTGCCTTATGTATTGAGGTGCTCCTATGTTGGGTGTATAAATATTTACAATTGTTATATCTTCTTCTTGGATTGATCCCTTGATCATTATATAGTGTCCTTCTTTGTCTCTTGTAAGAGTCTTTGTTTTAAAGTCTATTTTTTCTGATATGAGAATTGCTACTCCAGCTTTCTTTTCATTTCTATTTGCATGGAATATCTTTTTCCATCCCCTCACTTTCAGTCTTTATGTGTCCCTAGGTCTGAAGTGTGTCTCATGTAGACAGCATATATACGGGTCTTGTTTTTGTATCCATTCAGCCAGTCTTTCGGTGGGAGCATTTAATCCATTTACATTTAATGTAATTATCAATGTGTATGTTCCTATTCCCATTTTCTTAATTGTTTTGGGTTTGTTATTGTAGGTCTTTTCCTTCTCTTGTGTTTCTTGCCTAGAGAAATTCCTTTAGCATTTGTTGTAAAGCTGGTTTGGTGGTGCTGAATTGTCTTAGCTTTTGCTTGTCTGTAAAGGTTTTAATTTCTCCATCAAATCTGAATAAGATCCTTGCTGGGTAGAGTAATTTTGGTTGTAGGTTTTTCTCCTTCATCACTTCAAATATGTCCTGCCACTCCCTTCTGGCTTGCAGAGTTTCAGCTGAAAGATCAGCTGTTAACTTTATGGGATTCCCTTATGTGTTATTTGTTGTTTTTCCCTTGCTGCTTTTAATATTTATTCTTTGTATTTGATTTTTCATAGTTTGATTAATGTGTCTTGGCGTGTTTCTCCTTGGATTTCTCCTGTATGG
Organism: Monodon monoceros; assembly: GCF_005190385.1. Lineage (NCBI taxonomy): Eukaryota > Metazoa > Chordata > Mammalia > Artiodactyla > Monodontidae > Monodon > Monodon monoceros. Next base: position 9,298,091 of record NW_021703765.1, on the reverse strand, counting down.
GACTCTCTGTGCTTCCTGGACTTGATTAACTATTTCCTTTCCCACGTTAGGGACGTTTTCAACTATAATCTCCTCAAATATTTTCTCAGTCCCTTTCTTTTTCTCTTCTTCTTCTGGGACCCCTATAAATCAAATATTGGTGCATTTAATGTTGTCCTAGAGGTCTCTGAGACTGTCCTCAATTGTTTTCATTCTTTTTTCTTTATTCTGCTCTGTGGTAGTTATTTCCACTATTTTATCTTATAGGTCACTTATCCGTTCTTCTGCCTCAGTTATTCTGCTATTGATCCCTTCTGGAGAATTTTTAGTTTCATTTATTGTGTTGTTCATCACTGTTTGTTTGCTCTTTAGTTCTTCTAGGTCTTTGTTAAATGTTTCTTGCATTTTCTCCATTCTATTTCCAAGATTTTGGATCATCTTTACTATCATTATTCTGAAATCTTTTTTAGGGAAAATGCCTATTTTCTCTTCATTTGTTAGGTCTGGTGGGTTTTTACCTTGTTCCTTCATCTGCTGTGTGTTTCTCTGTCTTCTCATTTTGCTTAACTTACTGTGTTTGGGGTCTCCTTTTCGTAGGCTGCAGGTTGGTAGTTCCTGTTGTTTTCGGTTTCTGTCCCCAGTGGCTAAGGTTGGTTCAGTGGGTTGTGTAGGCTTCCTGGTGGAGGGGACTAATGCCTGTGTTCTGGTGGTTGAGGCTGGATCTTGTCTTTCTTGTGGGCAGGTCCACGTCTGGTGGTGTGTTTTGGGGGTGTCTGTGGCCTTATTATGAGCTTAGGCAGCCTCTCTGCTAATGGGTGGGGTTGTGTTCCTGTCTTGCTAGTTGTTTGGCATAGGGTATCCAACACTGTAGCTTGCTGGTTGTTGAGTGGAGCTGTGTCCTGGCGTTGAGATGGAGATCTCTGGGAGATTGTCGTCGTTTGATATTACGTGGAGCTGGGAGGTCTCTTGTGGACCAGTGTCCTGAACTTGGCTCTCCCACCTCAGAGGCTCAGGTCTGATGCCTGGCTGGAGCACCAGAAGCCTGTCCTCCACACGGCTCAGAATAAAAGGGAGGAAAAAAATAAATAAAGGAAGAATAAGATAAAATAAAATAAAGTAAAATAAAATGAAGTTATTAAAATAAAAAAATAATTATTAAGAATAAAAAAAATTTAAGTAAAAAAAAACGGACGGACAGAACCCTAGGACAAATGGTGAAAGCAAAGCTATACAGACAAAATCTCAGAGAAGCATACACACACACACACTCACAAAAAGAGGAAAAGGGAAAAAATAATCTATGTTGCTCCCAAAGTCCACCTCCTCAATTTGGGATGATTCGTTGTCTATTCAGGTATTCCACAGGTGTAGGTACATCAAATTGATTGTGGAGCTTTAATCCGCTGCTTCTGAGGCTACTGAGAGAGATTTCCCTTTCTCTTCTTTGTTCGCACAGCTCCTGGGTTTCAGCTTTGGATTTGGCCCCGCCTCTGCGTGTAGGTCGCCTGAGGGCGTCTGTTCTTTGCTCAGACAGGACGGGAGCCGCTGATTCCGGGGCTCTGGCTCACTCGGCCGGGGGGGAGGGAGGGGCACGCAGTGCGGGGCGGGCCTGCGGCGGCAGAGGCCGGCGTGACGTTGCACCAGCGTGAGGCACAGGCCGGCGTGACGTTGCACCAGCCTGAGGCTCACCGTGAGTTCTCCCGGGTAAGTTGTCCCTGGATCCCGGGACCCTGGCAGTGGCGGGCTGCACTGGCTCCGGGAGGGGAGGTGTGGATAGTGACTTGTGCTCGCACACAGGCTTTTTGGTGGCGGCAGCAGCAGGCTTAGCGTCTCATGCCCGTCTCTGGGGTCCGCGCTTTTAGCCGCGGCTCGCGCCCGTCTCTGGAGCTCCTTTAAGCAGCGCTCTGAATCCCCTCTCCTCGCGCACCAGGAAACAAAGAGGGAAGAAAAAGTCTCTTGCCTCTTCGGCAGCTCCAGACTTTTCCCAGACTCCCTCCCGGCTAGCCGTGGTGCACTAACCCCCTGCAGGCTGTGTTCACGCCGCCAACCCCAGTCCTCTCCCGGAGCTCCGACCGAAGCCCGAACCTCAGCTCCCAGCCCCGCCCGCCCCAGCAGGTGAGCAGACAAGCCTCTCGGGCTGGTGAGTGCTGGTCGGCACCGACCCTCTGTGCGGGAATCTCCCCGCTTTGTCCCCCGCACCCCTGTTGCTGTGCTCTCCTCCGCGGCTCCGAAGCTTTCCCCCTCCGCCACCCGCAGTCTCCGCCCGCAAAGGGGCTTTCTAGTGTGTTGAAACCTTTCCTCCTTCACAGCTCCCTCCCACTGATGCAGGTCCCGTCCCTATCCTTTTGTCTCTGTTTATTCTTTATTCTTTTGCCTTACCCAGGTACGTGGGGGGTTTCTTGCCTTTTGGGAGGTCTGAGGTTTTCTGCCAGCATTCAGTAGGTGTTCTGTAGGAGTTGTTCCACGTGTAGATGTATTTCTGATGTATCTGTGCGGAGGAAGGTGATCTCCACGTCTTACTCTTTTGCCATCTTGAAGCTCCTCTGTTACAACTTTTAAAACAGTTGTGTCCTGAACCTTAATGTTTAAATGTGCCCCTTTGGTAAATATCTTAAATTTAAATGATAAATTTTAAATGGGAAAAAAGAAAGCAATTTATGTATACTCTATTTTTAAAACGTATAATACAATACTAGTTATAGTAGTTAGGATTCAATAGACATTTTCACAACCAAATTCAAGAATATCGGGAATTGAGAACCTATGCCCTGTTGTCAAAAGCTGTGAAGGGTCTGAGATGTTTCCCTACTTGTGAGCTAACTAGTCAGGTGCCACATGTCCACGCATGCTGACAGAAGTTACGGAATGCCAGTGTCAGAGGCGAAGGATAGTATTATACTCACAGCAGTAGAAGTAGCCAGAACATAAGCATTTGCACTACTTCCCAGAGTTTCACTTCTGACAAAGTGAAACAGACATGGTCAGACTATGCTCCACACACACAGTGAGTTGTGTTACAAGACAAGAACCCAGGGCTTCCCTGGTGGCGCAGTGGTTGAGAGTCCGCCTGCCGATGCAGGGGACACGGGTTTGTGCCCCTGTCCGGGAAGATCCCACATGCTGCGGAGCGGCTGGGCCTGTGAGCCATGGCTGCTGAGCCTGTTCGTCCGGAGCCTGTGCTCTGCAACGGGAGAGGCCACAGCAGTAAGAGGCCCGCGTACCGCAAAAAAAAGAGACAAAAACCCAGAGCTTAGAGAACTCAAATCTTTTATAATCAACAGTGAGCCTGCCTGACCTTCACCATGGAGAGGAACAGCATCTTTATGATGCTGGACAGCAAACAAGCCTGCCCTTTACTCCAGAGGGGGGCACCCTCTCTCATTTCCAAAGCTGTTTGCTGTACAAATAATCCTTGAAAAGGCAATCCAGAACAAAGGCAGTCAGTGCTTCTGTTTGCAAGATGTGCAGAAACTTAAGACACCCACAGAGAAGTTTCCTGACGTACATTCCCCCAAACTTCTCCAGTCTTTGAAGCATCACCTTCCTGCGGTATCCCAGTCAAGTAAATCTTGTAGACTGTGTTGGAATTTTCTGTTTAGTCTTGTTACCTACAGCTGCCACTGATATCTGTCCCCCTTATTTTCAGCAAAAACCTAACAAAGTGGCCCTAGTAAATATGTTTTTAACAAGTTAATTAAAAAATGAGTGATAGGTTAATATATGACAAAAAAAGAGGAAACAATGTATACAATTTTCATTCTCCACTGCGGATGAGGGAAAGAATAATTTTTTAAAATAAATCCAGGTTACTAATGAGAAATTTAATATGAATTGTGTATAGTCTCAATAAAAGTAATCTTTAAGAGAAAGTTTTCAGTGATGAAAGACAACCAACACTTTCAATCTCTTTTGATTACAAATATATTAGCAAGGGCTATGTTCAAAGATGCAAAAGTCTTCAAAGGCTAACTCCAACTTCAAAGAAGCATCCAGTGCATGCATAAAGCATGTTTTCTTTAAGAGTTTTTCAAGTCCTGGATGAACTTCGCAACGTAAAGTCAGTCTTTTAAAGTCAGTGAATAAAAAAGACAAAGTCTTAGAAGAGAATATGGGCTTTGAAATGCCCACAGCAGTATCATAATGCAATACTAGTAAAGTACAAAATAGGACATTCCTGCAAATTTTTGTGAAATAAAAAATATTGAATGATTGGATGAAGGTTAGAAATATCATTTTCCCCTTCTTTTTATTTTTTTAAACACCCCAGCGGAAATAACAAGGCAACTAACACCAACAGTTTCTATACTATAAGACTTTGTTAGCAGTTGCCACTGATTTACCAAACCAAGAGTTTTCGCATATGCCCCAGAGGATACGAGCAAACTAAGTCACATGTTCGTGAGTAAAAATGACCGTCACTATATTAGCCCACTTTTGAAGATTAATTTTATAGGGTCAAACATATCCATCCCATACAGTACTTTATTTCCTTATCATGGCACTTATGGGAATGCCACCCACATTGTCATTAAAGATGGATCAATGGCTTTGGCCTGGGAGAGGGGAGTTCTTTTCCAGTGTCAACTGCTATTGGACTGTATAATAATTGGGCATAATAATTTAAAGAAGGATATTCATAAAACTGCATCCTCTAATGTACAGTAGAGGAAACAAAGCTGAGACATAAACCTCTAAGGAGAGGCAGCTACTCGTCTGGTGTTAGTGCCCCTGAGAGGAGATGTGAGGACTACTCTGGGAGCGTGAATAAAAACCTGGACACGAACTACTTGCTACTAATCAGCCCATGCTCCTGAGAACGAGGCTGGGGAAGAGAGCTGCTGGAGAATTACGCAGAGAAAAGCAAGTGTAGCAGCAGGAACAAGTCCATCTGTGTCCTCCTGCCTTGCTGCCCCCCACCAGCATCCCCTGTTGACACATCCTAACAGGGAGTCTGGCTGGCCTTTGCAGAGTCCCAGCACCAGTATCATGATAAAGAAGTAGAGAATCTAGAAAAGTGGGTATCTTAAAGTGGGCATCTTTTTAATGTAAAATAATCTGTGGTCTTGTTGGAAGAAGGAAAATTTTCATGCTGTAGCCCGTTACCAAGGATTTTTGCTCCTCTTAATTTCCTATATAATTCTATGTGCCATGATTGATTCTAAGTACTTATCTGAGAAATAAAGCACACACAGACAACCATGCACTAGAGTGAGATTGGTAAATGTAGAAGCAAAAACATTCTGAGCAAACAGCATAGTCTACAGTGGCTGGGACTGGCTTCAGAGAAAGCAAATTCCATATGAACTAGCAACTACCATGATGTTGTTAGAAACAGAAACGATTGGGATTTCGGGGTAGAATTTCTAATAGTTATACACAGTATGCTTCATATTTTAATATTGCTTCATATTTAAAAAATAATTTTAATTTATTCAAATCTAAAATGCCATTGTTTATTGAATAGGGAACTCTAATTTTTGACAGCAAAGAAGTTTGACAGTTTGACAACAGAGAATAAAAATCACTGTAGTATCTTTTTTAACATGTTATCGATTTTTCACATGATCTTAATGTATTTAACCCAGTGGAGGCAAAGACAGTTATAACTGGCTTCGACTTTCCCAAACTTATGGTTGATTACAACTCAACATCAAACATTATTTTTATGTACACTTGAGTTTTTATAAATAGATCAACATACATAAAGTTTATTATGTAAATGGGCTGTCTACCTCTTTCGTATTCTCAGCTCAGGAAATTTTGAAGTATTTCAATTAATTTGGAAGTCTCTTCCACTCTGTCAGGTTTTTCTATGGAATTATGCCTTAGTAAATAAAAAAGGTAGTCATAAAATTGAACAGTTTTTTAACCAGAGAATACTGCACCCCCAGACTCTCTTCAATGAAGTAATGTATATTAAACAAAAAAGTAACACTAGGTGGTGAAGAGAACTAAAAGTACATTATAATCATTTTAAGCAGCAATAACCAATAATATATTAAGCGTTACTTTCAATCTTAGACCTGAATTTTTGCTATTTTAAATTCCTCTGTGAGTTATTCTCATCTACTTATTAGGGGGATGTGTCTCATTCTAGTACTGAGTAAATAATGAACCCACATTCTGAAGAATAAGGTTGTATTCCTTGGTCTGCTCCCATTGACTTTTCCCATCAGCAGCTATCAGCAAAACAACTGAGACAGAAAGCTGGGAAGAGAGGCAGAAATAAATGAACAACGTGTGTCAGTTCATATTATGGGAAAACTACTATCCTAGGAGTTTAAAGGAATAGAAAAAATGTTTTAATATATTTAATATATATTATCCTTTCTGCTGAAGCCCTTTGTCAGGTGGAGAAATGTGATATATACATAAGGGGGATGAACATGACATGACCATTGAATCAGTAAACAGCACTTAACCCACCTCATAGTGGTCAGATTTGGTAGCTGATTCAAGCAGAGACAAGTCTGTATCTAGGTGTCCACTTACACTATTTAATATAAAACTGAATACAGGTGGTGGCACCTCTCACCAGCCTGTGCCCGTGATATATCTGTGAATTCCATTCTAACTTTAAGGCTAACCAAGTGGGCGTAGAGAAACATTATCTTTTACCACTTGGTATCAATGTTGAATTTTGTGTGGGGACTGCACCCCCTTAATTCAGTGATCAATCATACATCCAAATGCAAAGCTGCACTGCTTTTTTCCAGGACCCTGAGTACACACCATGGCAGACTAGACTCTTCTTCAGAGTGATACACTAGGGTGTCGCACAGCTGGAAAAATTACTTTAATTACCAGAAAATCAATCAGCAGTTACAATGTTGCTATCTTTTACAATCAGTGGGAGAAATTAAAACCTCATGCTTAAGCACCAGCAGCTTGGCAAATTATCTTCCCTCCCTGGGCCTCCTTCCTCATCTCTAAAATCAGAGAGATACTATTCAGAGGGTTATTGGATTAGTTAAATCAGTTAAAACATCAAATGTACACTGTGTCAGGTGACCTAAGAGGTACTCAGGTATGTTATTTATACTACATTTGATCTTAGCCCAAAGGCTGAGAGGTGATCTATATCTTATTTATAAATAACTATTATGAAATCATTAGGAATTTGCAAGGATTGCACATTGATTTCAGTGTATCAAAATGCCACTGTCATTAATGGTATTGAGCTTGTATGTCCATGTCCTGTGGGTATCCATGTGTCATGTTCATCGTGAGATGAGCACAGGAACACACAAAAGAGAACATGCCTTGTGTCATTCAGCAAATCCTCATGGAAAACAAAAGAAAGGTGCAGACATTTTTTAGGTGTCTCTGACATGCCCAGTGTGAGCTAGAAATTTTGTATGGATTATGTCCTTTAAACTTAACAACATTCTCATGAGTATATAATTATCACTATTTTAGTATCAATGTAAAATGAGTAAGATTAAATAATTGGTTCAAGACCAATGTAAACTACCTTTAATTAGACTCCAAAATTTCACTCCTTTCTCATGATTATATTGAATCCCACAATTTACCAAGAAAAGTGTATGTAATATCTACTTCCAGAGCCATAAATCATTATTTAAAATAATAATAGCAATTTGTCACATTAACATGACATTTAAAAATATGCATTATGGCCAAGCTATAGAAACAGCCTAAGTATCCATCAACAGATGAATGGATAAAGAAGATGTGGTATGTGTGTGTGTGTGTGTGTGTGTGTGTATATATATATATATATATATATATACACACACACATATATATTCAGCCATGAGAAAAAATGGAATCCTACCATTTGTGACAACATAGGTAGACCTGGGGCATCATGTTAAGTGATTAAATCAGACAGAGAAAGACAAATACTGTGTGATATCACTTATATGTGGAATCTTTTTTTAATAGTCTAATTCACAGAAACAGAGAGTAGAAATGTGGTTGCCAGAGGCTTGGTGTTGGGGGTAGGAAATGAGGAGATGTTGGTCAGAGTACAAACTTCAGTTAGAATATGAATAAATTCTGGGAATCTCATGCACAGCATTGCTATTATAGATAACAATAACAATGCTGTACAGAGTTGCTAAGAGAATAGGTCTTAAATGTTTTTATAGCACACACAAAAATAGTAATTATGTAATGTGATAAAGATGTTGGCTAACTCTAACACGGTAATCGTATTGCAATATATGAGAATCAAATCAATATTTTGTATACCTTAAACTTAAACAATGTCATATATCAATTAGATTTCAGTAAAGCAGGGGGAAGTATGCATTATCTCATTTGGTTTGCATGAATACCTAACTTTAGAGTTTCTAGATAATATGCTACCATTGATTAAGCAAGTTATAAAATATCCAGGAAAAAAGCAGGATAGCAAATAGGTTGTATATTTATGTTATTTCCCTACTCCTCATAGGTTTTTTAAAAAAAACATCCAGGAAATATGATGATATTTCATAAATCTATATATCATTTGTATGTTTTCCAGGGGTAGATAAAGGGAGATTTTAGTATTGAAAGGCATTGAAATGTGAGGTCTATCGGGAAAGTTCTTCTTCAAAATGTGCCTGTTCAGGTCTGTACTGGGAGCACGATTGCTCTCAAGGACACTTCACCTGTAAGCTTTGAATTGGTGTCAGGAGCTTAGCTTGATGTGCTCCCAGAGCTGTGAATAACCTCTGATTACCAGATCGCAGATCTTCCACATTGATATGGGAGCATTTTTTCTTTTGTGTTTTTTTTTTTTGTGTGTGTGGGGAGTCTTGGCTGCTCCCAAGTGACAGTCTTAGGGTAGAACTGAGGATATCAACCCATGTGATTCACTGTGAAGAATCAAACTAGACCCCAAACTTTTATCATTTCTTGCACTCAAGTGGTTGCTGGCTAATAATCTTACACATGGACTCAGAATCTAATGAAGGATTTGGTGCTAGACATAAATGCTTTTAATGGAAATACTGTTTCCTATGTAAGAATAAGAATGAGTAAGAAAAATTAAGAAGAAATAATTCTTCATTTCCTTTTGTTTATTTTGTTTTCTGTGTCTTTAAACTAGAATACACACAATATACCTAAAATTTTTCTTGGAGAATCTGCTGTTGGAAGAGATTGAAGAAAAATAAAATTTGTGCCTCAGTTTCACCAGAGGCATAATGAGATTTTTCTGAAGTAAGAGACATACCTTTTGGGGTGAAAATTAGAAACTAAGACCTAGGAATCTATAAACATGTTACATAAAACTGTAAATTTCTCTCGAAATGCGATTTGGACATAAGTAAACCAGAAATGATAGATGTTTTAATAAAAGACACTACAGCCAGCTACTGTATGTAATTATTGTTGGTTTCATTTAGAGAAATATATGTTTTCTCAGAATAAAATAGCAGAACACACACAGACAGGCACACACACGCAAATATGCAAACTAGAACCTAAAATCATTTTATTGTCTTTCTCACACACATACTTTTAAAATAGTATGTAAATAAGTACATAAATACATACGTGCATTAAAAAAGTAATTCATTAAAATACGACCTTAACTCATACTGTCCCCCCAAAAAATTTAGTAAGTGAAGACACACACACGCGCACGCCAGAGGAATAGATATCTAAACAAAATTAGCAATGTAAGGCCAGAGCTGAAATTGGGATACACTTGTGAAAATGGCAGAGCAGGGTGACAGAAGCCGGATATCAAGAAAGATTTTATGAAGGAGGAAGTTGGCTATAAAGGAGCAAGATTCAGCAATAAAACTTGTGGAACACAGGGCAGTCTGATGTTTTGACAACCTGGCTACTGCTACTTGAACTCTTTCCAACACAGCCACTTCAGAAGTGTGTGTGCATCTGGGGAAGAGCAGATGAAAGCAGATCTAAAAGAACTGCCTCACTGAGTTGAGTGACACCATGCACCCTTTCAATAGGGAGACACAAAAGAAGAATTCTTCTCCTCCTCAATTTACTGCAGCTCTGGTCCATCTCAGCCCTGAAAGTCTTGGTAACCATAATGACCAGCTTGACTCTGAACCTATATTTTATATTTTTTCTCAGATCTGTGGACTCAAAGAATAGCCAGGTGTGGGGAATTAAACAGCAGACTGGCCGCAGTAGGGAATAGCCTACCTTGATTCTAGAGCTCATGTTGGAATCCCGGAAGTGCTAGTATGAAAAGCCTGGAAAATTGCAGTTATCCCGTGCAATCTGTTTATTAATTTTAATTGGACTGCATTAACTCCTGGAGACTAGTGTAACCTGAGCATCTATGAAGACGTATTTGTAATAGTGCAGAAAACCACAAGTTCGGTCCAAAGCTTAATAATTGTCCTTCAGAAATTAATATCCTTAAGATGGACATTGTGAAATAAAGAGGTATTATATCAGCATAAATGTAGAATTCTTCAAAGTTTTACCTATGTCATTTTTGTATGTAAATTTTAGTAGTTTAGTAGCCTGTTATTTAAAAAAAAAGAAACAATGTTAGGAAGCTAAGTAGGAACCTAGGTGGGAGCTTCTGAGGAAGACTTTTAGTACCAAAGACTCACTAAAATTTCCGTTTACCTACCCCTAGAAAACACACAAATTATATATAGATTTATGAAATAATACATGTTTCCTGGATAATTTTTTTAAAAACCTATGAGGAGTATGGGAATAACCTAAAAATACAACTCCTTTGCTATCCTGCTTTTTTTTATATTGTATAACTTGCCTAATCAATGGTAGCATACTATCTAGAATCTCTAAACTTAGGCATTCATGCAAACCAAATGAGATAATGTTCTTACCACACACACAGGAAATAGTAATTATATGATGTGATGAAGACATTAGCTAACACTAAAATGGTAATCGTGTTGCAATATATAAGTGAATCAAATCAACCCTTTGTACACCTTAAACTTACACAATGTCATATGTCAATTAGATTTCGACAAAACTGGGGAAAATATGCATTATCTCACAATTTTAGATATGGAGCATAAAATTATAAAATATCAGAACTGGAAGAGTCCACAAAGATCATCTTGTCTAAAACTGAAATTTACAGTTAAGAAACAGCTACGGAATTAAAAAGACAAAATCATGTAACTAAGATAAGAATATTAGTAATAAGAGTGAGGAAAAAATGCAGGAAGGAAAGGAGGAGGGAAAATTGTGATTTTTATTTGTGTATACTACATGCTGTACACACAGAGCAGGATTTGTTCTCTTAATTTTTCTACTATACCAGAACACTGAATGAAGATTTTCAAAAATATTCAGGCATATCACATTCATAATCTTCAAGAAAACCCAGTTCCTTTAGAAAAGAGGACCTCATTTCATTAGGGAAAGCAGAGATTGCATTTCTTTGCTTCTATTTGCATTTTGCAGCAATGTTCTCACAGAAGGAGAAGAGTCATGGAAATGTTCTGAAATGCAGGCTCTCCTTAGGTATTTTGTTAGAATATAATTTTCCTCACTCCCTTATGCAATTCAATCACTAGATATAAAGCAACATGAAAAACGTCTGTCTTCATTTTCATGTATGCTGCCTAATGTATTTGTTTTGTTGCTGTTGCTGGTTTGTTTTGTTTTTAACCTGTTAACCTACTACTTACTATTCTTCTATTCTTGCTTGTATTTACTTTAGGTTTACTTATATTTACTTTAAAATTTTGTATTAGTTGGAATCCAGGTTCAGTTGTTAGTGAATGAGACCCAACTGTAGTGACTTCAGAAATCAGGTTTATTCTTTCATATAAAGGAAGTCTGGAGGTAGCTGATCAAAAGCTGGCATTGCAGGTAATTCTGTGACATCATTAACCAAGGATTTTTTCTCCTCTGATATCATTAGTATTTGGCTCTCAAGCTCAAGGTTACCCCATGGTTTAAAATGGCTGCTGGGACTCAGGGCATCAAGTCAAATAAAAAACAATAATTACAAATTTTCCTAAGCCACAGGCAGAAATACAGAATCTTGCTGCAGAATTCAGGATTTTATTAGATATATATTATTTTGTATTACAGGTATGTAACAGCTAGTTTAGTTAATGAAACTCTTAGAGATAAGGTGTTAAAAAGCAGCATGGTAGAAATAGGTTTAAATAATCTAATTATATAATTGTTTTTAATTTTAAAGGGCAAAAATATCACCACATAATGATATTTAAGAAGGTATTATTTTTCACAAAGTCCTACCAATAATTCAAAAATATAAACTAAATAAAGATGAGAAATAGACTTTAGGTAGGTTCAAGCTTCAGGTGGACTCAACAGCTTAAATAAAAGGAGACATGTATTTTTCACAAATGGATTCAATTGTTAAATTAAAATTTAGTCAGAAAAATATAAATTGAAATATGAAATTTACAATTTGGAAAATAACCAAAATTTTAGAGATCCATATAAAAAAGTAACAATTTTTAACTCTGAAGAAGGCAACCAGCTCATGAAAGAACTCTAAGACCAAATTTCCTCAGTTATCTAAGAATCAAGAGCCAGTAGAGAAGGATACACATAAAGTAACTGCAAGCAAAAGGGCTCTCGGAAGATCCCGTTTACCATATTGATAGGAAACAACAAGAATTATCAAAACCTGTTCAGTTATATCCCTTTGAGGATAAAATTAGTACTCCAGAAACTTCCTGTCACTTTTCTTAACTCCCAAGTGGCATTGTCTGCAAATACAGAAAAATTACAATATACTCATAAATTTAGAGCCACTCTATCCACAATTAATTCCAGCTTCGTAGAACAGTATATTCTTTAGAGGAAATGTAAGTAGTTAGAAAAAACTAAGAATGAAGACAAATTGTAATAAGCATAAAAGGGAAAAACAGAGTACTTTTTGTTTTAAAGTAAAACATCTGGTTGTATCATAAAATATAAGAAAACAGCAAAGGACAGAAGTTGTGTGTGTAGTCAGTTGTAGAAAGCTTGAGGGAAAATTGATTTTATTTTCTCTGCTTTACTGGAACTAATCAAGGAGTGGAACTTTGTAACAATCCTAAATACTCTTCAATTTCTAACATGGACCTTCAATTTGGGAACTGTTCTCATAGAATATTCCTTTCTTCTTTTTGATATAACCTGTAAAAATGTAATAAACAGGATTTATTCTGCAAATAGAACTGTCAGATAAAATATATTAAAATTTCATTTAATTTAACTGCATATAATCAGATTATAGCTGATCTAGAAATTAGAATACTACATTATGTATGAGACAGGAAATGAGCAAAGAATTACCCAAAGTCCCAGAATCCCTATGGAGAAAAGACTAATGGGGCATAGATAGAATAATTGGAGCAAAATCCATGAGAATCCAGATTGATTCTTCTTAGATTAATGTAGATCTTCATTTTGGTATCAATATGAAGAGGTTAAGATTATGCTCTTAGGGCATTAACTCAGGGCCCACATCAAAGATCTATTGTTTATAAAAACTGACTTCTGATCCAGTAGCCAGAAATTCTCCTTCTTGCCTCAGATCAATGAGTCCTCAACTAAATTAGTCAAAATATCTGCATGTCTTACACTAGGGTCATCTTTAAATCCAGTGCTACTATACTAAATGAATCACTGTGGCTAATGAAAAACACACATTTTTCTAGTTAATTATTTATAAATAAGTTTTGCTTTTTTCTTCTCATATTGCCATTCATTTTTGTAATGCTCCTAATCAAGCAACTCTATAAAGCTTACACAGTGAAGAATCTCATGACTGTGATTTTGTAGTTAGAGCAGTATCTGTACACAGGAAGGATTTTTGTCCATTCTCATACCAAAATGAGTCTTAATGTTTTGCTTCATGGCAATTATCTTAAAAGTAAAAAGAGTTGATACCAGCCTGGCTGTGCATAGTCAGTCTCTAGTCGAATTCCGTTCCTAACCAGGAGCGAAATAGGTTCAAAGGTTTAAAAGCTGGCCCTTTCTAGGGCATGTCAGTTTGCCATAAATATAGAGATAAGTATATACACCAAAAGTAAACATATTTGGAGTAATGATTATGTGATGCCTTTTGTCATTAGTGAAAAAGTCAGTAATAAAATGGTAATACAGATTATTAGCAGATTATCATGCTAAATAGGTTGCACTGGCAAAATCTTTATGCAAGAATCTTTTGTAAAAGAAACACAAAGCATGAGAAGGATCAAAAACTCCATCATAGGTATGGAAATGTGCTGTGATTCAAAAAATGAGCACTGGAAATTATCATATTTAAAATCCATGGGAATAAGATTTAGAAATGTTAGAATAGTCATCTGACTGCCCAGATAAAACCTCAGATGCACACTTGGCAAAACCCTCCTTGAAGCAACACAGTAGAGATTAACTGTAAACATTAAGCAAACATTGTGAGAAACACTCTGGGAGGAAACTTTTCTAAGATAGCAGAGCCTGGGGAATTCATGACTTTTATGTGATTGATGTAATAAGAAAAAGTAAAGGTAAGATTGAACTGGAACTACATCCTAAAAGATCCTTTCATCCTCTTCAAATAGGTTTTATAGAATTTCCTTCCGCTATGGTTATGGCAATATCCTAATAATAGTTTATTATCTGAACTGGTTGGACCATTTTCCTGTAGAACTACAACCCTCATAATGGCTAAAACAAAAATAGATACTCTGTTTCCCAGCTGGGACATTCAGATTCACCCACCCAGTGATAGAGGAACATATTTTACTGGGACAGCTGTTTATAAACTATGGAAAGATTTGTCACTTACTCAGAAGCTTAATTTCCTTATCATTCCCAATACTCTTGAAAAGTGGAAAAAAAAATTAAAACTAAAATTAGCTAACCAACCAGATACCATTGAATTCCTGTGGCTTAAAGTACTACCCTTGGCTTATACGGCCTACATAAGGGGAATACATTGATTCTTGGGCTGTAACAGTAACTGTCATGATGACACCAAGAAACAACATATTACAGCTCAAAGAAGTTAATTATATCTCTTTTGAAGCTTCTGGATTATCTATGTGGGAGATTAGACTCTTCAGTGCGTGGGTTTAAGAAGCATTGTTTCGTGGAGTTAGTAGTTAGACCACTCCAGTATCCTCACAAGGAGTCCAAAGGGATAAAAACGTTTGGGGTGAAATAAATAATAACTGGTAGAACAGATTTCTAAGGCTATCAATTTAATCCATAGTAATGACCATGGAACGTTAAGCATTTAAAAGGAAAGGGAAGAACTTGTTTTTCTAAAAATTGTTAGTATATTAAGACTCATAGACAGAGTGCTCCGTGGACCTGATCTGATTCTGCATCACATATCAGAGATGTTGTCTGTAGTAAATGGTGATCCCTTGGCTTCTAGTTACCTATCCAGTCTTGTTACCCATCAGAGAAAAAGGCCGTGTCTGGAGCCTGCGTGATTGACACAAGACTCTTCAAAGAAGTCAACTGTTTGTCCTAAAATGAATGTCTTATACTCTCTGGTAATAGTTATCCATGCGGGGTACTGACTTACCAAACAAAATCTTGCCTCTGACCTTACACTAAACTTTTAAAATGTGTTTTTGTAGGGAAAAAAAAGTCATCACAAGGAAGAGCCCACAAGTTTCACTTTTATGGAGATTCAGAATGTCACTGGAAAATGAAATTTGTTTAATTACTTCCTATCAGATTTGATAGTTTAAATGCTTAAATAGTAGATGCTGTTTTAAAGTATGCCAAAGTTGTCTCCTGGTATAGTTTGCTGATCATTACTTTTATGTGTGAAAAAAAAAGCAATTTTAATGAAAGAAAATTTAGTTATCCTTGTGGAAAGATTTCATCGTTACTGGTTCTACATGAAGTTTCCTCTAGACAGTGTTAAACTTTTAAAGTGGAAAATGATTGCTGATAAACTATAATGATATCCTTCTACATGCTTTATAACAGGAAAGAGCTTTGGAGGAATAGAATGATCACCATTTTAACGGTATCAATTATACATTCATGCCCATCAATGCATGTTATAAGTTGAATTGTGACATTCACTGTAGGGCTTCATGGGAATATGCACAGCTTGGATAGAAGGGCTTAGGGACCATCAACTGCATCACAATTACCTATAAAACAGAGGTTAAAGAAATGTAAAAGAAATTGTGTCTCATTTTCTTCTATGCAAAATGCCTTTAAAAATCTTTCACATGATTTGCAATTTATTTTGTCCTTTAATGAAACTCAGTAATATATTTAAAACTTTGGAGTGTGTTCTATGGTCAAAAATCCCTGACTCTTCCAGGGTTCAGTAGTTTGCCAGGAGCTATTTTTTCTAAAGGTATATAATTCTAGATTTCGGTTGGCATATTTTGACCATGAGAGAAAACTGTCATGGTCAATGCCGTGAGTATTCCATTAGGTCTTATTACATATGGTGTCTTTTCTCATCCTTGATAACATTACACATGCCATATGGTCCAAGCAGCTGTCTGGACCTGCCATGGAGAACATCTGTGTCTGTGCTCCACTGAAAGCTGACACCTTTCCTGTCACCCACCATCTGCATTAAACTGCTGATGATCAATGGTGCAAAATAAACTGATAGATATTGTTTCAGTTTGTATTTTCTGTGGGGTAAGGGGAACCTGACTGCTTGATGAAAATTCTGAAAATAACTGCCAAGACACAAAATATTTGGATACTCTGGAGTAGATTTAATAATATATCAAATTCATTGATGGTTAATGCAAATACTAAATTTATAATTTAAAGAAACATTGAAAACAATCAAGACTTCAGTAAGTCCAGACTACTGGGTTTTATGGCAATTAAGCAGAAATGGTGTTAGAGTCGTTTCATTTGACAGAATGATTTGTTCCATATTGCAGTTAAGAAAAATGATTAAAGCTCTTCGATTCAGTTGGCAAAGAGACTTTGAGAGTTTTTAAAATGTATGCAACTGCTTTCTGAAACCCCATATCTATTTCCTATAACTCCTCACGAGATCTGCATACCAACAGGAGAAAACAGTAACAATTTTCAAGGTTAATCATCCAGACTTCTTTAGTTCTAACCACGCTGAATTTCCTGTTGAACTTCACATCTTTTATTGATCACCCAATATTGATATAATGGTGTTGCTGCCTTCTTCCTAAGATAAAATCACTCTGGTATTTCAGCAGACTGGTCTCCTTCTCCTCTTATTTTACATTGTCCTTCTCCTCCCCCATCTTCTAAAATACCCTTGGATGCATGTTATTAATGATAATTGTTTCATAACACACCAATATTATTAGTCCATTCATGGCCCCTTCCTTCCCTTCCACCCTCCCTCCCTCCCTCCTTCTTTCTCTTTTTCTTTCATTCTTAAAATTAATAAGATGAACATCTGAAACCTACTACCTTTCCCAGCACTAGAACATTAAATTATGTCTGGGCTCCTCCCTCCTCCCATTCTTCTTACTCCTTCAGTTTTTGAGGATTAAGTAAAGAGAAGAGAAGGCAAATATAAAATGCTAATTTTGAGAAATTATCAGAAGAGAGAACATTAAGGAGACAAAGGATTGAGGTGAAATGGGCAGATGATGAACAGGAAGGAGTGAGAGTCAAAACGGAAAGAACAGGATGGACGAGGAAATACAAGAAGGAAGAGGAAGGAGCATCTCTTTTCTTCACCCTCTTATTTCCCTCTTGGAGGGTATTTATTAGAGAGTGTGAGTCTGAGAAAATGTGATGGCTGACAAGACATTTAATCTTCCGAGCCTCAGGATTAGTCATTTTTAAGATCTTTTCCGGTTGAGATATTATTCTTATAACTTCTAAATTTCTGCACCTCATGGGACGGATTATTTTGCCTTGTGGGACTAGCTTATGTAAAAATATTAGTGAAAGAGAGGAGTTTAAAGTAAACCTTCCCTATCAGTCCAGTATTTACCAGGTTCACCCAGAAACAACGGTGTCTTTTAAGGCTCATCCTGACTGGACCCTTCCTTCTTTAGGACAGAATTCCGTCTTAAAGTAAGACCATGTCATACTCAGCTAGTTTAGACATAATTTAAACTCAGCTTTTTTTAAAAAATTCATGAATATTAAATGAAATGGAAAAAATATGCATCTGTTTTTCTTCCTCATTCATTATTGACAGTCATTAATGTATGTTGAAAACAACTGATGCTGTCACTGCACGATATCAGTATGACATTCTTTATGTAAATTTGAGGCAAATTCCATACCCTTACTTTTGAACACTTGAACCTTGTTCTTCATCACCTTCTAACATACAACATAATTTATTTACTGGGCCTATTGCTTATTTTTTACCCCTCTAGAATGAAGGTAGAAATCTTTGTCTGATGACTAATATATCCCAAGCACTTATAACTTCTTATACATATATTTATAGAGTAAGGGAAATGATTCCATTTAGAAACTATATATATTTCCACTTTAACAAAGTTTAATATTTTAATAGAATAATTCCTTTGAAATTTTCTCCATGAAAAAAATAAAGTTCTCAACTATGTTTTAGAGAGGAAATTCTTCCAACCTTTTATTACCCATTACTCAATCAACTTGATGTAAAATTAGCTTTTTGTCAACACAATACACAATTCAAAATTATTATTACAGGGGGACCTTCAAGGTGGTGGAGGAGTAAGATGTGGAGATCACTTTCCTCCCCACAAATACATCAAAAATACATCTACCTGTGGAACAACTCCTACAGAGCACCTGCTGAACGCTGGCAGAAGACCTCAGACCTCGCAAAAGGTAAGAAACTCCCCACGTACCTGGGTAGGGAAAAAGAAAAAAAAATAAACAGAGACAAAAGAAAAGGGACAGGACCTGCATCTCAGAGAGGGAGCTGTGAAGGAGGAAACGTGTCCACACACTAGGAAGCCCCTTCACTGGTGGAGACTGGGGGTGGGTGGGGGGAAGCTTCAGAGCCACGGAGGAGGGCGCAGCAACAGGGGTGCAGAGGGCAAAGCGGAGAGATTCCTGCACAGAGGGTCGGTGGTGACCAGCACTCACCAGCCCAAGAGGATTGTCTGCTCATCCACTGGGGTGGGTCGGGGCTGGGAGCTGAGGCTCAGGCTTCAGAGGTCGTATCCCAGGGAGAGGATGGGGGTTGGCTGAGTGAACACAGCCTGAAGGGGGCTAGTGCGCCACAGCTAGCTGGGAGGGAGTCCAGGAAAATGTCTGAACCTGCCTAAGAGGCAAGAGACCATTGTTTCGTGGTGCACGAGGAGAGGGGATTCAGAGCACTGCCTAAATGAGCTCCAGAGACGGGCGCGAGCCGTGACTATCAGTGTACACACCAGAGACGGGCATGAGACGCTAACGCTGCTGGTGCAGCCACCAAGAAGCCTGTGTGCGAGCACAGGTCACTCTCCACACCTCCCCTCCCGGGAGCCTGTGCAGCCCGCCACTGCCAGGTCCCGTGATACAGGGACAACTTCCCCGGGGGAACATACAGCGTACCTCACGCTGGTGCAACGTCACGCCGGCCTCTGCCGCCGCAGGCCCGCCCCGCACTCCGTGCCCCTCCCTCCCCCCGGCCTAAGTGAGCCAGAGCACCCGAATCAGCGGCTCCTTTAACCCCGTCCTGTCTGAGCAAAGAACAGACGCCCTCAGGCGACCTACACACAGAGGCGGGGCCAAATCCAAAGCTGAACCCCAGGAGCTGTGCGAACAAAGAAGAGAAAGGGAAATCTCTCCCAGCATCCTCAGGAGCAGCAGATTAAATCTCCACAACTTGATGTACCTGCATCTGTGGAATACCTGAATAGACAACGAATCATCCCAAAATCGAGGCGGTGGACTTTGGGACCAACTGTAGACGTGGGGTTTGCTTTCTGTATCTAATTTGTTTCTAGTTTTATGTTTCTCTTAGTTTAGTATTTAGAGCTTATCATTGGTAGATTTGTTTACTGATTTGGTTGCTCTCTTCCTTTTTTTTTAATACATATATATTTTTTTTTTCCTTTTTCTCTTTTTGTGAGTGTGTATGTGTATGCTGCTTTGTGTGATTTTGTCTGCATAGCTTTGCTTTTACCAATTGTCCTAGGGTCCTGTCTGTCAGTTTTTTTGTTTTTGGAGTTTCTTTTTAGTATAGTTTTCAGCACTTGTTATCATTGATGGATTTGTTCATTGGTTTGTTTGCTCTCTTCTTTCTTTCTTTTTTTAATTCCTTTATTTTTAATAATATTTTGTTTTATTTTTTATTTTAATAACTTTATTATATATATACTTTTTCTTTCCTTCTGTTTTTTTCTCCTGTTTCTTCTGAGCCATGTGGCTGACAGGGTCTTGGTCCTCCGGCTGAGTGTCAGGCCTGAGCCTCTTAGGTGAGAGAGCTGAGTTTAGAACATAGGTCCAGCAGAGACCTCCTGGCCCCGCGTAATATCAAATGGCGAAAGCTATCCAAGAGATCTCCACCTCAACGCGATGACCCAGCTCCACTCAATTACCAGCAAGCTACAGAGCTGGACACCCCATGCCAAACAACTAGCAAGACAGGAACACAGCCCCACCCATTAGCCGAGTGGCTGCCTAAAATCATAAGTTCACAGACACCCCAGAACACACCACCAGACGTGGTCCTGCCCACCAGAAAGACAAGATCCAGCCTCATCCACCAGAACACAGGCACCAGTACCCTCCACCTCCTGGTGGAAGCCTACACAACCCACTGACCTTAGCCACTGAGGGCAGACACCAAAAACAACGGGAACTACAAACCTGCAGCCTGTGAAAAGGAGACCACAAATGCAGTAAGTTAAGCAAAATGAAAAGACAGAGAACTACACAGCAGATGAAGGAGCAAATAAATGAAGAGGAAATAGGCAGTCTACATAAAAAAGAATTCAGAGTAATGATAGTAAAGATATCCAAAATCTTGGAAATAGAATGGAGAAAATACAAGAAACGTTTAACAAGGACCTAGAAGAACTAAAGTGCAAACAATGATGAACAACACAAAAAATGAAATTAAATATTCTCTAGAAGGAATCAATAGCAGAATAACTGAGGCAGAAGAACGGGTAAGTGACCTGGAAGATAAAATAGTGGAAATAACTACTGCAGAGCAGAATAAAGAAAGAAGAATGAAAACAATTGAGGACAGTCTCAGAGACTTCTGGGAAAACATTAAACGCACCACCATTCGAATTATAGTGGTTCCAGAAGAAGAAGAGAAGAAGAAAGGGTCTGAGAAAATATTTGAAGAGATTATTGTTGAAAATGTCCCTAATATGGGAAAGGAAATAGTCAAGTCCACGAAGTGCAGAGAGTCCGATACAGGATAAATACAAAGAGAAACATGCCAAAACACATATTAATCGAACAATCAAAAATTAAATACAAAGAAAAAGTATTAAAAGCAGCAAGGGAAAAGCAACAAATAACATACAAGAGAATCCCCATAAGGTAAACAGCTGATCTCTCAGCAGAAACTCTGCAAGCCAAAGGGAGTGGCGGGACATATTTAAAGTGATGAAAGGGAAAAACCTACAACCAAGATTACTCATCCCAGCAAGGAACTCATTCAGATTCGACGGAGAAATTAAAACCTTTACAGATAAGCAAAAGCTAAGAGAATTCAGCACCACCAAACCAGCTTTACAACAAATGCTAAAGGAACTTCTCTATGCAGGAAACACAAGAGAAGGAAAAGACCAACAATAACAAACCCAAAACATTTAAGAAAATGGTAATAGGAACATACATATTGATAATTACCATGAATGTAAATGGATTAAATGCTCCAACCAAACGACATAGATTGGCTGAATGGACACAAAAACAAGACCCACTTCAGACCTAGAGACACATACAGACCGAAAGTAAGGAGATGGAAAAAGATATTTCATGCAAATGGAAACCAAAAGAAAGCTAGAGTAGCAATTCTCATATCAGACAAAATAGACTTTAAAATAAATAATGTTACAAGAGACAAAGAAGGACACTACATAATGATCAAGGGATCAATCCAAGAAGAAGATATAACAATTGTAAATATTTATGCACCCAACATAGGAGCACCTCAATACATAAGGCAAATACTAACAGCCATAAAAGGGGAAATTGACAGTAACACATTCATAGTAGGGGACTTTATCACCCCACTTTCACCAATGGACAGATCATCCAAAATGAAAATAAATAAGGAAGCACAAGCTTTAAATGATACATTAAACAAGATGGACTTAACTGATATTTATAGGACATTCCATCCAAAAACAACAGAATACACTTTCTTCTCAAGTGCTCATGGAACATTTTCCTGGATAGATCATATCTTGGGTCACATGAAGCCTTGGTAAATTTAAGAAAACTGAAATCGTGTCAAGTGACTTATGACCACAACGCTATGAGACTTGATATCGATTACAAGAAAAAATCTGTAAAAAATACAAACACATGGAAGCTAAAGAATGCACTACTAAATAACCAAGAGATCACTGAAGAAATCAAAGAGGAAATCAAAAAATACCTAGAAACAAATAATAATGAAAGCACGATGACCCAAAACCTCTGGGATTCAGCAAAAGCAGTTCTAAGAGGGAAGTTTATAGCAATACAATCCTACATCAAGAAATAAGAAACATCTCAAATAAACAACCTAACCTTGCACCTAAAGCAAATAGAGAAAGAACAAGAAAACCCCAAAGTTAGCAGAAGGAAAGAAATCATAAAGATCAGATCAGAAAGAAATGAAAAAGAAATGAAGGAAATGATAGCAAAGATCAATAAAACTAAAAGCTGGTTCTTTGAGAAGATAAACAAAATTGATAAACCATTAGCCAGACTCATCAAGAAAAAAAGGGAGAAGACTCAAATCAATAGAATTAGAAATGAAAAAGGAGAAGTAACAACTGACACTGCAGAAGTACAAAGGATCATGAGAGATTACTACAAGCAACTCTATGCCAATAAAATGGACAACCTGGAAGAAATGGACAAATTCTTAGAAACGCACAACCATCTGAGACTGAACCAGGAAGAAAAAGAAAATACGAACAGACCAATCACAAGCACTGAAATTGAAACTGTGATTATAATCTTTCAAGAAACAAAAGCCCAGGACCAGATGGCTTCACAGGTGAATTCTATCAAACATTGAGAGAAGAGCTAACATCTATCCTTCTCAAACTCTTCCAAAATGTAGCAGAGGGAGGAACACTCCCAAACTCATTCTGTGAGGCCACCATCACCCTGATACCAAAACCAGACAAAGATGTCACAAAAAAAGGCAATATCACTGATGAACATAGATGCAAATATCCTCAACAAAATACTAGCAAACAGAATCCAACAGCATGTTAAAAGGATCATACACCATGGTCAAGTGGGGTTTATCCCAGGAATGCAAGGATTCTTCATTGTACACCAAGCAATCAATGTGATACACCGTATTAACAAATTGAAGAATAAAAACCATATGATCAACACAACAATTGCAGAAAAACTTTCAACAAAATTCAACACCAACTTATGATAAAAACCATCCTGAAAGTAGGCATAGAGGGAACTTACCTCAGTATAATAAAGGCCGTATATGAGAAACCCACAGACAACATCGTCGTCAATCGTGAACAACTGAAAGCATTTCCACTAAGATCAGAAACAAGACAAGTTTGCCCACTCTCACCAGTATTATTCAACACAGTTTTGGAAGTTTTAGCCACAGCAATCAGAGAAGAAAAAGAATCCAAGTCGGAAAAGAAGTAAACTGTCACTGTTTGCAGATGACGTGATACTATACATAGAGAATCCTAACGATGCTACCAGAAAACTGCTAGAGCTAATCGATGAATTTGGTAAAGTAGCAGGATACAAAATTAATGCAGAGAAATCTCTTGCATTCCTATACACTAATGATGAAAAATCTGAAAGAGAAATTAAGGAAACACTCCCATTTACCATTGCAACAAAAAGAATAAAATACCTAGGAATAAACCTACCTAAGGAGACAAAAGACCTGTATGCAGAAAACTATAAGACACTGATGAAAGAAATTAAAGATGATACAAACAGATGGAGAGATATACCATGTTCTTGGATTGGAAGAATCAACATTGTGAAAATGATTATGCTACCCAAAGTAATATACAGATTCATTGCAATCCCTATCAAACTACGAATGGCATTTTTCACAGAACTAGAACAAAAGATTTCACAATTTGTATGGAAACACAAAAGACCTCTAATAGCCAAAGCAACCTTGAGAAACAGAAATGGAGCTGGAGGAATGAGGCGTTAATGTTTCTGCTTGCAGTGAGCTTAGCACTATTGTATTTAAGCATAGGCATGGGTTCATTTCAGCATTTTAACACTTCACGGAGCCATATCAAAAATTATTTCCCTACAGGAGATGGGGTAGGTTAGTGTTTAATGCTGAGGGATGATTTAATGGGGTGACAGTGTCTATTTCACTCCTTAATTGGTAACTTACAAGGAGAGAAAGGAATGTAAATATGGTGGTTTATTTTCCAGGAAAAGCAAATTTTCTCCTCATTATAATAGCAACATCAAAGTGAGTATGTCAGAAATGTGCTTGGCATTAAAATGGCTTTGTCAAAATATATACCCTTAGGAAGAGATAAGATCCAACGAGTAATCAGAGCCAAGTAGTACATGCCCTTGGAGCACATTGTAATTAATTCTGTAGGTTAAGAGTCATTACTGGGATATTGTCAGGGGAATATGATGGTGGAAGTGGTGTTTTGGGAGGATTAATTTAATCCATAGCTAGGGTAGTTTCAAGTTTGGAGACCGTGAAGGAAAAGGTCAGCCAATCACCTATTATCATTATCCAGAATTAAAATAGGAAGTCATATAGGAGTGGAAATGAGAAGAGCGATTTCAAAGAAAAAAAACATGTGGTTAGGAAAAGTGTCATATACTGGAGATGAAGACTAGCAAGGAATATTAACTATAAAATTCCAGTTGGTTTGTTTTCTTATTTAAAAAGTATTCAAATGTAGGCAAACCAAGGCTGGTGCAGTTGCTTTTTGTTCTTGCCAGGACTTTTGGTTCACATCTGCTTTCCAGATGGGAAGAAGAGGGAAGGGGGGAAGGTTAGAAAAAGGAGCATTGGTACCATTTATCCACAAAGGAAAGTACTTACACAGACATTTTTCACATTTCCCCTTAGGTCTGATTTGTTAACATACGTGCCCACTGACTGCTGATTGCTGTGCCCACTGACCACACCAGCCAGCTCCCTTGTCTCTTGGCGTCTGCTGGGTGGGGCAGTGTCCAGTAGCAGCAGGAGACTGAGAGTGTTGGGAGTACTTACTTCCCTGCGGGGCTACAGTCTGGCAGTGATGAGACCAGCCTGCAGAGGCCCCAGCCCATGTCAGGTGGTCCTCTCCTATGGCTTCTGCTCTCACAGGGTTACGGGGCAATCCCCCTCCTCTCTTGCCCCTTTTGGCATCTCCCACTGGTTTCTCCTAACCCAGCCCACACCTTTGTAAACAGTTCCTTCGTTTCTTTAATCACTGTTTTTGTGAGTGCTGCTTGTTTCCTGCTGAAACTCAGACTAACATACGAAAAGCAAATAACTTCAATTAGAAAATTGTCTCTGAACAAAACTGGGGAGAAAGAAGTCAATAGATATTGAGTAGGAAGTTAGACAATAAAAAAATCAGTTAATACAAAAATTAAAATATTCTCAAATTTCCATGAAAAATATTACCTAAGAAAAATTTTAAACAGCCAATAAATTATTCTTATGTGAAGATAAATGCAGGTTTTATGATTTTAAGGACTTAGATATAAAAGGGATCAGAAAATACACCATCAGTGTGTTCATCCTTTTAAAAATACTTAAAGCATATATACTGTGGGCTTTGAATCAGTTAAAATAGATGTAATTGAAAATAACTTTGGGAACATAGGATTTCTTTTTTTTTTTTAATATAAAGTGACCTACTGTTTCAGTCTTTTTCTGTCTTATATCATGTACCTGTGTAAGGATTGTATATTTTATTTTATTTTATTTTTAAATTTTATTTTGGGAACATAGGATTTCTAAATTGAATGAAATGTCAAAATTTTTCTGAAAAATTACATTTTACTTTCGTTCAAATAATATTTCAAAACAGCAATCAAGATTTCAAGTTTGAAATTATGATAAGGTAGAGAAATGATAGGAAGTTTACTTTTGAAGGATTGTTCAGAAGTTAAATATTTGCTATGCTGCTTATCACAAATTTCTGGGAGTTACACTTGAATCTGATAATTAATAAATAATAAAAATGAATCACTTTGAAAAAATAAAAGATAGCCACAAGTAGAATTTAACACAAAATATATATCCTCCAAGACACTGAGGGAGAAAAAACAAACTAACAAATGATGGAAAGATAGGGTGTACATCAAAGGAAGAAACAAAAGAAACATAAAAAAATAAATTGTAGGTGACAGAAATAGAACTAAGCCAAATATTTAAGTTATAATAATCGTTGTAAATAAAATGAAACCTTTTCATCAAACAACAAAGTAAGAAACTGATTGAGTCAAGGAGAAAATCCTATGTCATGCAAGTTGCAAGAGACATGCCTGTTTTGACAGTAAATAGCAGAGTAACATTATAGGCAAATTACATCAGGCAAGTGCAAATAAAATTCAAGGCAAAATTCATTAAGTGGTACAGAATTAGTCATTTCTTGTAAGTAGAAAGAAATTTCATAATATAATCAAATTCATACTGAAAGTCTTTGTGACAAATGAAACTGAAAGAAATATATCAATCCCAAACTGCTTAAAATTTAAAGAAGGCATTGACATAAATTCAGAAGTTGTAGGACACAGATCGGCTTCTGTCATGTAGGCTGACATGTAAAATACTTAGAAGTCTGAACATTAATTTTATGTAATATGGATTATATCTGTACTATATAAGAATACGTGTGTGTTAACAAAATGCATTCTTAATTTTTATAACAGGACACTAAAAGAAAATACTTGTACTGAGTGACCTCTAGTTCCCTTACAGGGAACTAAAATTTTTTTTTTTTTTTTGCCGTCTTCCCAAACTGATGCATCAGTTGGTAAATTACTCCCTGAATGCACCTTAGTGTTTTTCTTTTTTTTGAAACTGCATCATGTCTTTCAGGCCACTAGAATAACATCTGAAAAATTATCGCTTCATTGGCTCTTCATAAAATATATTTTTGAGTCTTACTTCCAATATTATATTCTGGGCAACTGCCAGAAAACTACAAGACACTTTCCTTGTAGTATTTTGTCATTTTAGGCATCCAGTTTTGGCTGAAAAGCCAAAAGCCCCTATGAAGTAGGGGCTATAAAATTGAATTCCTACCTTACATCACACATAAAGAGTCAATCAGTGATGGAGATCTAAATATGAAAATAAAACTATAAAACTTTTCAAAGACAGTATTAGTGAATAGATTAGTGAAATGCTTTTTACACAAGACACAAAAAAGTGCAAAAAAGAGGGCTTCCCTGGTGGCGCAGTGGTTGAGAGTCCGCCTGCCGATGCAGGGGACATGGGTTCATGCCCCGGTCCGGGAGGATCCCACATGCCGCGGAGCGGCTGGGCCCGTGAGCCATGGCCGCTGAGCCTGCGCGTCCGGAGCCTGTGCTCCGCAACGGGAGAGGCCACAGCAGTGAGAGGCCCTCGTACCGCAAAAGAAAAAAAAAAAAAAAAAAAGTGCAAAAAAGAATGATAAACTGCACTGAAATTAAAATTTAATATTTATGAAATGTCACCATAAAGAATATGAAAACACTAGACAGAAAGTCCAGGTAGGTTATTTACAACCCTTAAACTGACACAAGATTTATATACAAAATACATAAGGAACTTCCATGCTTTAAAAATAAGAAAACAAACAACAAAATTGTCTAAAGTCTTAAAGAGGTTCTTGACAAAGAGTAAACCCAAACAACCAATGGACATATGAAAGAAAAGATGGATAAATGTCTCATCGGGACAGTCCAAATTAAACACGCAATGAAATACCCTTTAATACCCTTCAGTTTGGCAAATATAATAAAGTCTGGCAACATCAAGTATTATGAGGAAACGGAACAAGTCATACTCACTTTATTGCTGGTAAGGATGTAAACTGCTGTATTCATTCTGGGTAAATGGTTTTGTATTAACTGGTGTAGCTGAATACGTTTGAATATCTTACAGTCCAGATATTAGATGCCTATGCATGCCCTAGAGAGACTACACAGTGCACAGGAGACATGTTAAGTAATGGTAATAACACCATCACCAACAGAACCAGAGATAACACTTGTACAGGGTCTATGTATGCAAAAGCTAATTTTAAATGCATCATAAAAATCCTTTAGTCCTCAAAATAATCTTATAAAATGGGAAATGATATATTTCCAATTATTACTAAGCACACGTGCGTAGATGGCTAAATGTGAAAAAAATAAGATAAGACAAAGGAAAACTTTTACACAAATTGAGATAATGGTTATCTTAATGGTCTGTACATGTGAGCTTTGGACTGGTGTTGTAATGGGGCTTCTAACATACTGCAATATCCTATTCCATTTTTTCTTCTAGGCAGTGGCAACATATATTCACTATTTCATGGTTTAATATATATTCATTTTATATATGTTTCCATGTAAAACACATATATCACATTAAAAAAAGTATTTTCCATTAATCAGCATTTTCACTTCTGGTTATATACCCTAAAAAACCACATACAAATAAACACAAGGCTCTTTGTGGCATCTCTGTTGCAACATTGCCCCAGAAAACAAACAAACAAAAATACTGGAAATATTTAACATACTCAACAACATGGGAATGTATAGACAACATAGGAATGTACTTGACAACATGGGAATGTATAGAATGTGTATACATGGTATAAACAGGTAAAACCATACGGTTGTTACATATTGATACACAGAGCGCTAGTAATTAACTAGATCTTCAGGTATTGATATAGATAAGTATCTGCAATATTGTGATTTATAAGAAGTATGTATTTGGTCATTCAGATGACCACAATGTATTTTGCTTATATATTTGGTCTTCATGCAGAGGTCCTGGCTCTCAGCTCCCCAAATCCTTGGAATTTCCTGAGCAATAAGAGCAATGGGAGAATCTTTTGTTAGAATATTTGATCTCTTGTCCTTAGTTTCTGAAATCGCTCCAGAGACAGAAAGGTGAAATGGGTGTCTTTTTATTCATAACAAGCCCCTTTCCACCACAACTGAGTTGACGTTAATGATATGACGTTTGGAAAGCTGCTAAGGATGGGTCTGGTTGCCAAGGGGACCAACCCCAAATAGAGGGCTGGAACTTTTATCCCACCCCCTGATTTCTGGGGAGGGGAGAGGAGCTGGAGTTTAACTCAGTCACCTATGGCCAGGGAGTTAATCAGTCGTGCCTACATAATGAAGCCTTCATAAAAAAAATGAGGGGTTCAGAGAGTTTCCAGGTTGGGGAACGAGAACACTTTCACATACTACCATGCCAGGCCCAAACTCCATGGGGACAGAAGCTCCATCGTTTGGGAATTCGGCCTATGCATCTCTTCAGATGGCTGTTGATTCCTAATCTTTAATGTCTTTTGTAGTAAACCAGTAATCTTGTGAGTAAACAGGTTTCCTGGGTTCTGTGAGCCACTCTAGCAAATTAATAAAACCCAAGGAGGTGGTCTTGGGAACCTCTGATTTATGGCCAGTTGGTCAGAAGTACAATTAGAAGTTAGTTAGGTAGAAGTACAGTTGATCAAAGTACCTGGACTTCAGATTGGCATCCTGAGTCGGAGGGAGTTGTCTGAGCCTCCGATTTGTAGCACTTGATCAGAAGCAAAGGTAACAACATGGGCTTGTGATTAGCAAGTGAAGTAGGGGTGGTCTGGTGGGACTGAGCCCTTTACCTGTGGAATCTCCTCTTGTCTCCAGGTAGATAGTGTCAGAATTGAGTTTGAATTGAGTTTCTCAGTGGTTTGGGGAAATCCCTCCTACACACATTGGAAATTGGGTCCAGAACCTAGATTATATCAGGAACATAATATTGACTAAAAATAGATGGAAAAAATGATCAATTCTAGTAGTAATTGCTTCTGGGAAGAGGGATGAGTCTGAAAATGAAGCTGGTGTGATGCTTAAGAAGGCATTAGTTTGTGAAATTTTAAATCTTAAAAATAAGTCAGAAAAGGACATATCAGAAAGTTTAATTTTAAAATTTAGATGGGAGAATATGTATTATATGTAAAATTGCTTTTCTTTCTATACTTTGTTTGAATATGATCCTGTTCTGTCAAGGAACTATGAAAGATCCAGGCTCATATTTGGGCTGTAAATAAATTGCACAAATAAATTTACTTCTTTCTATATTCCAGGTTTCAGGGATAAATGGAAATATCTTCGGCTGAAAGGCAGACATAGATCATGTAAGTGTCAAGTGCCGAGAAGGCATGTACAGTTTGTTTTAAGAGCCCAATGGTGAGAGCAGACAGCACTGCTTAAAGAAACTCGGGAATCAGAAATGCTTCATGCAGAGGATTGCAGTTGCTCTGGGACTTGGAGGATAATTAGGGAATCTCCAGGTGGTAAAGGGGAGAAAGAGCGCTTGTCCTTTCAACAAAATTCAAGAACCAAAAAGGGAACAAGTAAGAAACCTGGAGAGGCCAAGTACAACAACTTAAATGTAGTAGCTTTAGTTAGTTGCCGTGGAAAAACTCAGCTTCTATCAGGTTAGACTACCTCTGATGATAGACTGATTTTTTATTTGATTAGCAGTCTTTAAATAATATTGCTTCTTGATTAGGTCAAGACTGTGTTGTTAAATCTATTTGCAATTACCTGACACTCTGATATATTGTGCCTAGTGATTGTAAAGAGAGATTTTTACTTCCTTCTCTAATTAAAAAACTCTAATCTTCACGGTTACCAAGTTATTTAAGAGGTTTGCCTACCTACTTGTTAAGTGGTAACCTCCTGATCACTCCTTATAAAGACATTAATTATATCATAAAAAGCTGTATTCAATTTTAATTACATCAGCATATATTTCTTCCCCTGTCATTTTGCTGATAATAATCCCCCGAACAACAAGCAATCACCCAGTTACCTGGACATTTGGCAAAAACTAAACATGTGAATACACCATATATGTTAAATAGCCTAAGGACCACTGGCTGCTGGAACAAACACCCCTGAGATCTGTGACTAACTCATGTCCCAGGTCAGTGCAGGTCAGCTACTCTTCCCCAGTGACGAAGATTCAGTGCCCTTGCATTCTTTCGCTCTGCCGTCTTGAAGTCCTTCACTTCCAGTTACAAGGATGAAAGAGAGAGAGAGAACATGAGGATTTTGCAGGACATCATTTCTGTCCATATTGCATGGTTCAAAACCCAGTCACATTGCTCACACTTTATTCTATGGGAAGTTGGGGATGTTGAGAGATGTGGTCTGATCAGATAAAGGAAATAAAATCGGTGAACATCTAGCCAATCTCCACCACACCTGCCTAAAGGATAAGAAGGAATAATCAATCAATCTCTTTCACACACACACACACACACACACACACACACATACACACACACAGTGATTTTGACAGTGGAGGCAATGGAATGGGGGCATTAGTGGTTCCAGAATTTATATTAGAAAGGGTTAGAATATGCATGTTGCTTGGAAACAGGTGCCAGAGCTTTTGTTCACACTATTTATTCAACAAACATACTTTCAAAAAAGTGTTGATGTGTCTTGAGGTGGGGGAAGGGTGCTAGGGTAAACATTTTTGGCTGGCTAATCTAACATCCTTTCTTAGTCCTTTTTCCCCTTGCCTTCCTCCCTTAAGGAGATAAAAATAATAAATATTCCTATTTCTACACTCTCATGGCTAAGAATGGTCACATGTTACATTTCTGTCCAATGGGACATAATAAAAATTCTGCTAGAATTTTCTGGGGAAGATTTTGCTTTTCTGGTAAAGAGATTGAAGCATCTGTTGCCATCACTTCCTCTATCCCTCTGTCCCGGGGGTGGATGTAATGTCTTGATACTGGCAGCTATTTTGTTACCATGAGAATATTAGAGCTGCTACGCCAACATCACAGAACCATTGAATCACTACTAGCATGTGCCTTTCTCTTAAGACTTTTTATTATCTTAGAAGAAAATAAATCCGTATTTGTTAAATCCACTGCTTGGAATTTCTATTACTTGAAGCTGGAAGCATTCCTAGGTCTGGAAATCTCAATCCTAGCTAAGAAAGCAAAGCTCAGGTATTTCAAGCTATGTCGTTGGTTCTCTCATTGGTTATGAAAAGAAATAATGGCATGGACTTGAGGACTGATCCTGGGAAGTTATGAGAAAATTGGCAAGGGGTTAAAGAAAAAATTTTAAATAAAATAGAAAGAAATGTTCTTTCAATTTTCCTGTTTCTCTCTTCCTATACAAATGTGTGCACATAGCATTGTGATTTTGGATATTTGAATGGTCTAGATTCTGGAGTACTAAAAAGTTAAGTTACAAATAATGAATCTATTAAAATTTAATTCATCTATGGTGAAAACATTTCTGAAACTTGGTGAATATATTGATATTTCTGCTATCCAATGTTGCTTTACATGTAAAACTTAAACATTTTCAACTGCTCATCAATTTGGATCTTAGGTAACTAATTGTAGGTTTATCTCTAAATTATCTTAATTGACCAACTCCTCAAAACAGCTGTCAGGACCTCTGCTATTCTTCCCCTCTGAGGTATCACTGGGAGCCCCTCAAAGGGGGAAATTGACACAGGGATACTTTCTACTGCATCCTCACCCTCCACCTTCCTCTGGTCCATGTGCTGCTCTCCCTGTTCCTCTTGGCAACTGTTTGTTGCCATTTTCCTCGTTGGTTTATAATCCCTCAATAAGCCAAGGCCAGCCATGCTATGTCACTTAGCCCTTTGATTTTTAATACCCATTAGTGAATTTGCTTGTTTCACCATTGTTGTCTCTAACTGACATTATTTCTCTCAAACCTTCCAGCCTCCAGAATTCAGGTGTTTACTTCCTTTAAAAGTTAATGGGAAACAATTTTCCATTCCCATACCCAGTTCTTCTGTGGAGAAAAACCCAGACCAGAAATGTTGGGCTTTAAGGATGTAATTGTTCACAGCCCTCTTTTTCTCAGATGACTCAGGAAAAGTACGCTTTAGTCCAGGCTAAATTATACCTATAACTACTGCTTCCTCCCAGTTGCTGTATTTGACACACCATGACCATGCTGGTTCGTCTCTTGGGGCTCTGGTGTCTTTTCCTGGAGTATGACTTCCATTGGCAACTCTGTCTCTTCTCCACCCGACCCCATACCTCAGGCCTTCAAACACGTGGGCTATGTTGCTACACTAATTGGAGAGTGATTAATGCGTTTCTCATGACATACCTGGGGTCCATATTCCTTAAAGATTCTGGTTAGATAAAGAGGAGGTGTCACTGAACTGTGCCTAGTGGTACATCCAATTCTTAGTTTTGATCCACTGTGGAGAACCACTTTACCTACTGACCTTTTTCAGATCTCGAAAGTGCAAAATGGGCTTCATTATCTCCATTTTAGCATAATGAAACTTAAATTCATAGAAGTTAGGTGACTAGATCATGATGACATGAAGAACCTAACAGTGAAACTGCTTTTATGTTAGGTATTGGCATATCCCAACGATCTGTACTGTTCTAGGGTATGATAGCTTAGGAGTGAATATGATTTGAACTTAATGCATTTTTAGAGGGTATCAATTTCAGAACCAGGCAGATCCATCTCCTGACCCTAAACATGGTCCTAAAGTAAACTGCTTGAGGAAAGAGGATCCCAAAGATTACAGGTGAGGAATTTTGAAGTGTGTCCATATTCCACTGGAGGTCAAAGAAGCCCAACTAAAAGCACTGTGGACTGACTGACATGACAACTGTGGATTGAGCAAAACTTCTTTTTCAAAGGACTATCTTATCTCAAAGGTTATGACTTTGGAGGAACTAAGGTGATTGGCGATGGAAAGAATTAGAACATGTGAAAGTCCTTAAAAACTTACGGACTTAAGTAATTTTGCCTATGTTACACATAATAAAACATATCCTTTAAAAAAACAAGATGACATAACTGAATGAGTAGAAGGTCCCATATCTGGCTTTCTGACTCAAATCCCACTTCACCAGTAACATTTTCTTCCTCTCTCTCTCTCCTCTCCTCTCTCATCCTATCTTTCTCTCTATCTCTCCCTCTTTCTCTCCTTCATTCCTTCCTCATTTATATAAACTGGCCCCAAACTACTACCAATAAACTCAAAATCTCTAGATTGATATAGATGCACAGATATGCATCCTTTCAACTCTAGAAATTTAATTGTCTTAGATTCTCAAGAATCTTTACTAAAAATCTAATCTTTCAACCTTAATAATTTGGTACTACTATACTTAATTGCTTAACCACAAATGTAGAAAAATTAAACTAGACAAGGAATAGTTGGAATTTCAAGAGAACTATAAATATTATTTAAGGAGGTACTTGATTATAAGTTAAATAAAGAGAATTGCAATACATTTATTTCATTGTACAAAGGGTGTCACATTAACTTGTGGTTATATACCGGATACTTGATGATGTACGTAATTACTCATGCCAGAGCATTCTTAATTATAAACAAACAAATTCCATTAGCTCAGACTTAACTTCTTCAGAATATATAATACAATACAAACCTTAACAAACCAAAATTTAACTTATCACCACCCGTAAATAAGAGGCACTTACTGAGCTAATGGAAAATATTTTTAAAAAGTGATTCTCAAGAACTATATAAATTCAACGCCTAAGACATAGAATTTTAACACAAGCAAACACTGATTATACTGGTGATTTGAAATCCTCATTACAGATGTCTTCATCAAACATCAAAATTGCTTAACCTAGTTCAAATTACTACCATGGTTCCCACATTTCCCTTCAAAATGCCACTTCGAAACAGCACGGGGGGGCTTCCCTGGTGGCGCAGTGGTTGAGAGTCCGCCTGCCGAAGCAGGGGACACGGGTTTGTGCCCCGGTCCGGGAAGATCCCACATGCCGCGGAGCGGCTGGGCCCGTGAGCCATGGCTGCTGAGCCTGCGCGTCCGGAGCCTGTGCTCCGCAACAGGAGAGGTCACAACAGTGAGAGGCCCGCGCACCGCAAAAAAAAAAAAACAAAAAAAAAACATTACAGGGAAGCAGATGTTCGGTGGGAGGAGGAAGGTTGAAGGAAGTCTTCCCTGCATGTGTTCTGTGTGGTTTGATTTTACTGTTGTGTGTGGTACCAGATGGTGCTTCTTCACTGATGAAAGGAAATATGGGGGACCAAAGGAAATCACCACTAATGAGTGAATTAAGGTGGGAAAAGTGAACTGTAGACTCCTCTGAAGCACTTTTACATAAATACAGGTGGTGTGAAAGAGGCTATTTTCTGTGTGGCATTCAAAAATGTCCTGCTAGGGGCTTCCCTGGTGGCACAGTGGTTGGGAGTCCGCCTGCCGATGCAGGGGACACAGGTTCGTGCCCCGGTCCGGGAAGATCGCACATGCCGCGGAGCGGCTGGGCCCGTGAGCCATGGCCGCTGAGCCTGCACGTGTGGAGCCTGTGCTCTGCAGTGGGAGAGGCCACGATAGTGAGAGGCCCACGTACCAAAAAATAAATTAAAAAAAAAAAAAAGTCCTGCTATGAGACCATAATTATCCTAGAAGAAAATTACCATGCTTTTAAGGCTTGCCTTGGAAAGAAAAAAAAGGTCAATATACATTTAAAAAGAAAATACAAATATATTATGGTACCTAAATATGTATTTGATTGAGAACTAGAATACTACCTAGACTAAATTTTTAGAAGTTCAGAAAATGGGAGGATCAGTAAGAGAAATTTTATGAAAGAGAGATAGATAATGCATATGTTGGATGTTAGAAAGTGACTTGGTCTTTGAACAAAGACTAAATATTGAAAAGATGTGAGTAATCTGAACTTGAAATTGATAATATTAAACTTAACATACTTTATATTTTTGCTTCCTAAGTAATGTAGACTGACCTTACTTCATAATTTCCCCAAATATGTGGATGTCCTTTTCTAGGAGGACTAGTATTGGCAAAATTTTGTTTAAAAAATTAGGTATATTGGGCTTCCCTGGTGGCGCAGTGGTTGAAAGTCCGCCTGCCAATGCAGGGGACACGGGTTCGTGTCCCGGTCTGGGAAGATCCCACATGCCACGGAGTGGCTGGACCCGTGAGCCATGGCCGCTGAGCCTGCGCATCCAGAGCCTGTGCTCCACAAAGGGAGAGGCCACAACAGTGAGAAGCCCGCGTACCACAAAAAAAAAAAAAAAAAATTTAGGTATAATAGCAATTGCTTCTTGAACTTCACAGAAAAAAAGTAAGTGCACATATGCAAAAGATAAATAATTTGTGTACTTTATTAAAATAAATTGTAAAAATACACATTTTCGAACCCATAGAAACACACACATTATTTAACGTGTCCTTTGTATCAGTCATCCTTAGAAGACAACTGCATAGTGTGTATTAGTGTTCTCATTTTACAGATGAGGAAACTATGGCTCAAAATGGTTAAGTAACTTGCACCAAGTCATGCTACAAGCAAACCAAGTATTAAGAGTTAGGAATGCCGGCTCCTAAGACCCAGGCTACACAGTGCCGCTCAAGTACCGCCCGCGCTGACGTGGACTGCATATGGCTCCTCCTTGATAATCCGCCTTCCTTTCTGCACTCAGAGCCCGTTACAGTATTACAGCCTCCACTTTATCCACATAGCCTTCCACCAGACTGCGAGTTCTTTGTGTCTTCCTGAAAATCTGTACCCAGTGCATAGCATCTCAATAAGTATTTTAATGACTGTTATTAAAAAAGCAAAGCCCCAGGTTGTAGTGAAAGGATCTTGATTTTGAGCCAGAATGACTCAAATGATATTTTGAGCTGAATTTAAAGCTCAGCTGAAGCATTTTTAATGATGTGTCACTTTCATAAAACAATGGTAATTTATCTCTCAAATAACTGCAAAAACTTTCTTTCTGCACATAAAATTTTCTCTCAGATGGAGAAGAATCACACTGCTAGAAAACCCACTTGGTAAACATTCGTTTCTTTCCATTCCTTTCCTATCATACAATCAAGATTTGATTATTTCATATTAAAATTGTTTCATATTATTCTGTAACTAGATAAATGGTCGATATCTTAAAAAAATCCATGAGCAGTAAAAATAATGTAAATTTCAAAATTATTTTCCGTGGTGGCAGAGAGACTGTATCGTGGTTATATTTATGGCCCCAATATCTAATTTAATTAACATAAAAAAGCATTAAAATTTATTTTCTCTACTATTCCATGATGTGAAGTGTCAGTTCTGAATTTAGCTGATTTTTCCTTCCGTTTGGCATGCAAAGCACAATTTGAAGCTTTCTGGCACACCAAGGAGAGAGGAGATGGGAAGAAGTTTTTTGTAAGGAGATGGCAGGTTGGGGCCAACAAAGAATCCCATATTTAATTTTAACTTCTTACAGGCATCATGCTAAAACGCCCCTGAAATAACCCAAAAAACTCAGGAAAAGATATCACATCATGATCTTTTATTAATGATGCATTAGAGGATTGAGAGCAGTTTATGTCCAAGTTTAGCACAAATCAAGCCGAGAGAAAATACCAAGCTGCAGAAAAGCAGGTCAGATTAGCAACTGGTATCAGGAGAAGAGAGGAGGGGTGACAAATCACAACCCAAACGACAGGTAGGAAACCCAGTGGAATCCTGTGAAATGCTGAGAAAATCATCAGAAAATTTTTGGAGGTCACTGAGATCATAAATGTTATGTGGCATCAGAGGCCAAATTATGTATTTGTGCTTAAAAAAATTGGTAACCCCACAGAGCTGGATGTCTTAAGAACATTTCATTTCATTATAGGAATATCCTCATGCAAGCCCAAACATGTAACTTTAAATGTGGGATGTTTCAATCCTAGCAGTATGTATCTTGAACATAGTTCAGGTGTATTAGACATAGAGCCGAACTTAAGAATCAGAATGCTGAGCTCAAGTCCTGGATTTTTCTAAGTGACATGAAAAAAATCTCTAAGCCTTTATTTATTTCACTGGGAACGTATAATAGCTTAAAACATGCCAGCTGTTGTTCTAAGAGCTTTACGTATTCAACTCAACCAATGTTTACAATAACCTCATGGTAGGTTCTATTATCATAATCCTTTTACCACTTGAAGAAACTGAGGCACAGAAATATTAAGTAACTGGCCTGAAGTCATGCATTGTAGAGACAGGATTTGAACTCAGGAAGTCTGGCTCCAACCAAATGGAAATGACTTCCTGTCTTGGTGTGGAGATTCATTTATTCTTTGCCTCAACCAACCTTTGCTTAGTTCCTGAGATGTGCATGGTTCCATCCCTGGTCTCAAAGAGCACATCATGCCAGAGGAGGAAGGTCTTCTATCCCACACCTTATACACAGATGCCTCATTTTATTGGGAACATACTTTGCAATTTATAGATTTTGGTGCAAAGGAAAACAGGTATTAGTAACATATTTATAAATATTCAGATAATTATTTTTAATTGTTCCTCTCAGTATTTTCCATAGTTTAGACCAAAATTCTGTTTATTTATTCCAAAAATATATGTAAAACAGCTGTCACCAAAAGAAATCGTTTGAAACTGAAAGCTCTTTGAACAAGTGGTAGAGCAGATTATTTGGAAAGTGATTTGTACAGTTGAATTTACTGGTATATGCCTTGCTATTTCCCGACGTATTTCAGTATAGTTAAAATGCTATATGATGTTTCCAACTTTCTTTTTAACTGACTTTAATAGGTGTCTAAAATTTTGTATTTATACTCGAACATAAATGCTCGTTTGTCTTTATCCACACTGGTTTTAACGTTTTGAGTGAAGAGATAGATCTGTATTTCTAATGAAATGACTGGTCTTTGGGTGGAGAGGGGAATTCTTCCAATCCCCTGTGGTGGTTCCACCGGGAGGGGCTTTCACTGTGCCTGGTCAGTGGTTCTACTCTTACTTCTCCCCGCGGGGAGGTAGTGGATCTGAGAGGGGAACTGGCACATAGCCCACACTCTGTTGCACCCAAGATTAGATGCTCTAATCTCCCCCCCCCCCCGCCCCGTGCCAAGAGTACTATCAGGGTGGATTCCCACGAGAGGTTTCCAGCACCGCTTGGGAGCAATGGGAAACTTTGCCTGTATCCGGCCATAAGGATCAGGGAGACCATTTCTCTCCATATTCCTCCAGCCTAGTCATTCTCACTAATAAAGCTTCCATTTCGATCTTTAGCTGCCTATTCCTCTGTTGACTCTCTCTCTCTGTCTCTCTTGTTTCTCTGTCTCTGTCTCTCTTTCTCTGTCTCTCAGTAGAATCAGAACTTAAGCAGGGAAATAGAAGTGCAAAGTACGTCCCTCCTCAAGACTTATCAGTCTAGTCAATAAAGTTGCATCCATGTAGATTAAACCTCAGGTTTTCACTGGACTGTGACCTAACAAAACCTGGGTCCTCTTGCCCACCCACTGCAAAGCCAGTCTACTGACACCAGCTTGTGGTGAAGGAAAGGGCAGCATTTACTGCAGGCACAAACAAAGGAATCCAGGCAGCTAGGCTTAAAAGACCCGAACTCCCCTATGGCTTTCAGGGAAAGGTTTTTAAAGATGGGTGAAGGAGGGGGCTTGTGGAGTGTGTGATCAGCTTGTGGACACTGTTCTGATTGGTTGGTGGTGAGGTAATCGGGAGTCAACATCATCAACCTTCTGGTTCCAACTGGTCTGGGGGGTCCACATGCTTGTGGGCTGCGTACAGTTAACTTCTTCTGCCTGGTGCGGGTTTCAGCGTCTGCGAAACAGCGTAGAGGACATGGCTCGGAATATTATCTATAGCCTTTGAGGAGGAACAGAAGTTTCTTGACTTTAGGGGCTAAACTGTTAATATTTTGTCTTGCTTGACTGTTTTCCTTTGTTCTGCATTTTCTCGCTTCTCTGATTAAATTTACTCTTTGGAACTCAGGAAAGGCCTGGGAGGCTAAAGTTTTTCTACAAACAAGAGACAGGCAGAGGATGGGGGAATCTGTCCCCAGAAGGCCCCATAGGGTCCTGCTTGGTTATAAGACTTGATTAACACATTTACATATGTATATATATCATGTACATATATGCATTGTGTAAAACACAAATCGTGGTGTGGAATATCAGCAAACTTTCGAATATATTTACTAAGCTACAAATGGTACCGCCTATTAAAACAAAATGATGGACGAGTCCCTGCTATCAAGAACCTAATAATTCATCAACCATGACAGTACTTGGGTAATGGTATTACATACAAAATAAAATGCATGGTGGTAGGCAGGATAATGCCCACTTAAGATGTCCACATACCAACTCCAGAACCTGTGAATATGTTAGCCTATATGAATATGTTAGCCTATATGGCAAAGGAGAACTAAGGTTTCATATTGAATTAATGTTGCCAATCAGCTGACTTTGGGATGGGGGGATTATTTTAGATTATCCAGGTGGGCCCGATGTAATCACATGGATCCTCAAAAGGAGAAGAGGCTGAGAGAGGAGGCAGGATTAGAGAGATGGCAGTGTGAGAAGGACATGGCCCAGTGTTGATGTCTTAAAGATGAAGAAATGGGCATATGAGTCAAAGAATATGGGTGGCCTCTAGAAGCTTGAAAAGGCATGGAAACAGATTCTCCCCTAGAGACTCCAGAAAGAAACACTGATCTACCAGCACCTTTATTTTAGCCCAGTGAGACCTATGTCAGACTTCTGACCTCTGTAATATAAAGGTAATAAATTTGGGTTGCCTTAAGCCACCAAGCTGATGGTAGTTTGTCACAGCAGCAACAATAACCTTATACCTACACCTACAGTCAGACTTTTATGAAAGCACAGAAAAATGTGTACCCAGTCTTTCTTGGATGCTTCGTGAATATTGGCCATAATCAAAAGTCAATCACAAGCAGAAATTTTCTCTCATTTTAGGTATGATTTTGTTAAGAGTTTCACAATTATAAGCCTCATTGCCATTACAGATTAAAGGATTTAAATTCAAGTGGCAAGAATTTATAGATGGGTAATTTCTGTAACATGATCCCTCTGGTTTTCTACACGACATGATTTTGTGTATCAGCTACGTGAAAATAAAAGCAATTTGGGCACATCTTTAAAAAATGTTTAAGTAAACATTATAATTTAACAAACTCAGCTAAGAACTGTCAAAAGAAGCAAGAAAAATGAACACTTTTTAATACCACATTTGAAGTAGTTTCTCCTAGCATGAAGCCAAAATATATTAGTGACTCAGCACTGTGACAGCACCCTGGAGACTAGCTCTTTAAAGTGTAGAGATGGACTGAGGAAATTAATGGTATTTTTGTCTCATTCAAACTAAATGTCTGCATATAAAGTACTGCAATAATATTTCCTAGCACATAATCACATTTTCAAATTTAGTCAGATAATATGGTAAGGAATACTAATTTTACTTTCAAATCTCCTGTCTTGCATTGCTAACTGATCAGGGCACCAAATACAGTTTTGCCCTGTACCAAAGTATTTGAATTTTTAAAATCATCTTAATACTTCCATGCCTGGAAGGAATTATTCACACACACTTACTAAGTGAATCTTGATTTTGCACATTTGTGAAAAATTATCACCAAACACAAATGTAATAGAATATTTTGAATTTTATTCTTTCATCAAATATCCACACCAGAAAAAAGATGAACTCCATTTCTTTTATCAAAGTGTAACTTTAATTAAAGTTTATAAGGTTTATAAGATTAATGGCCAGAACTCACTACTGATGAAGGATTGAAGATAAATTTTTAAAATACAAAATTACTTTATGTTAAATAAAAGTGAATTGCATAAGCTTACTGAATTCACTTCAGATTCTTGTCTCCCAGTCCAGTCAGCACACCTCTCTCTGAGACTGGCTTCTCTACTATGAGTTCTGTGAAATCAAAACACTGAGGTTGGGCTTCCCTGGTGGCGCACTGGTTGAGAGTCCGCCTGCCGATGCAGGGGACACGGGTTCGTACCCCGGTCCGGGAAGATCCCACATGCCGCGGAGCGGCTGGGCCCGTGAGCCATGGCCGCTGGGCCTGCGCGTCCGGAGTCTGTGCTCCGCAACGGGAGAGGCCACAGCAGTGAGAGGCCCGCGTACCACAAAACAAAAACAAAAACACTGAGGTTAACCTCCATGGGTGGTGATGTCATTTATCCAATCTAAATTATATCAGTTAACGAGCAAAATGCAAGTTCGTCTGTCACTTTAAAAACATTATTGACAAACACAGAATTGATTCAAAATGTGCATACAGGAGTTTAGTACGGGGATTGTTATTTCAGTAATAACCTTTGGTGAAAGTTGGAGGACAACAAAAAGTTACAACTGTAACAATATTTCCTTTATTAATTACTTATGTGCAGAATTTCAATGAATAACATGTATAGTTTTGCAACAGTTCTTTTTTCCTACTATATATTTGATTGGATTATTGAAATGTGATCTTATGTCTGTTGAGTCTAATAATAAAATGGTTCTGGTTTCATTTCTCTCTTTTTTTTTTTTTTTTTGGTACACGGGCCTCTCACTGTCGTGGCTTCTCCCGTTACGGAGCACAGGCTCCGGACGCACAGGCTCAGCGGCCATGGCTCACGGGCCCAGCCGCTCCGTGGCATGTGGGATCTTCCCGGACCAGGGCACGAACCCGTGTCCCCTGCATCGGCAGGCGGACTCTCAACCACTGCGCCACCAGGGAAGCCCTAGGTTTTTTTTTAAGATTTCAAATATTGAGGTTTTTAGCTATAGACTTTCCTTTTATTTTTTAGTTTTTATTTCTCAACTGAAATATTCCATTTTTCAGGTATTGCAAATTAAGCTTCCTTTATGCCATGGAGCATGGTTAAAACAGCTGCTTTAAAATCCTAGTCTGCTAACTCAAAAATCTGGATCTTCTCATAGTCAGCCTCAAAAATATTGTCTTTAACTTCGAGTATGGGTCACATTCCTCTGTTTCTTCATATATTGTGCAGTTTTAGATTGTATCCTATGTGCTATGAGAAGTATTTTGGTGGAGAATTTAGATTCTGTTACTTTATCCTAAAGAGACATTTTTGTTTCATTTTTAGTAGGCAACTAGTTTAGTTGTTCTCAGATTGAAAACTCAGTCTTTTGAGTATCAGGTATTAACATTAAATACAAAATGGAGACCAGACTTGAGAATTCCCTGAGAAGACTAAACCATTTAAGCCATGCAGACAAAATTAAATCTATTTCATGAACATAAGGGAAACAACTTAGGTTATTTCCT
The DNA here is from genome assembly GCF_005190385.1 of Monodon monoceros. Taxonomy (NCBI): domain Eukaryota; kingdom Metazoa; phylum Chordata; class Mammalia; order Artiodactyla; family Monodontidae; genus Monodon; species Monodon monoceros. The sequence goes on along the minus strand of NW_021703765.1, from coordinate 9,254,803 downwards.
GTAAGTGCCTCTGACAATCATAAAAGAAACTTAAGTCATCTTCCTAAAAACAATATGAAATAATCACTCTTAACCAATCCCTTGCCATCTGGAAACCCACGTTGTAATAACCAATCTCTGTAAAGGGTAAACAACTTCCTCATTTTCACGTTATAAGCCATCCTGTAATTTAATGAAGCCCTTTGAGCTTCACGTCAGTTTTTACTTTTGAAAGCTCCTGGTGTGCAAAATGTTCTTACATGCATGATAAACTCTTACTAAAGACTGTTCATTGATTTAGTGGCTTTAATTCTGCTAATTTCTGGATTTTTGACACATCAGATCTTTGCTCCATAATTTCATTTTTATGTATACAGCCAAGACTCTGCCCTTAGCTCTTGTGGTTTAGGGATAGGCCAGATATGTAGGCAGAGTTTATGCATGTAATTTGTGCCCCCAATCTCTGGCACTCCCTTTTTCCAGTTTCCTCTTTCACTGGAAAGTGGCATTTTATTGTCTATTGGCATTTTAGCTTCCGTGTATCGTGCAGGCGAGGCCTGCCTTCAGGCTAGAAGTGGTGAAGTGAGAAAATCACTAGTGCCACTTCCTTTTTCCAATGGTGAACTTCTTTCAAGTTTCTGCTACTCTTGGATCACTGTGCGGTGTCTGCCAGTAGTTGTGTGTGTGTTTGTTTATTATTTATTTTTTAAAATTTTCTCCAGAGTTAATAGCTGCTGTCTGTGAGAGGGTTGAGGCAATCACAGCTTCCTTGGCCCTTATCAAAAGTGAACTAAGTATATTTTGGAGATTAATCCCTTGTTGGTCACTTCATATAAAACAAGTCTATTCAATACTCTGTAATGACCTATATGAGAATAGAATTTAAAAAAGAGTGGATATATGTATATGTATAACTGACTCACTTTGCTGTACACCAGAAACTAGCACAACATTGTAAATCAACTGTACTCCAATAAAAAAATTAATTAAAAAAATAAATAAACTCAGGCGTGTAAATGTTGAGTCATAGTTAGAAAGCCTTTTCCTGTACCCAGGTTGAAGAAAAGATTCTAAAGTAATCAGATAACTCTAGCACGGAGACATTTATCCTAATGCTTTCCCAAATATTTATTTTCTCCAATTCTCATTACATTTTAGTTTTTTTAAGAATTTACAATCTATGCTCTTACTTTTTCCCATATTTATTGAGATGCAATTGGCATATAACATTGTGTAAGTTTAAGGTGGACATCATGATGTACATGTTTCAGAATATGTACATATTGAGAAATGAGTACCACGGTACGGTTAGTTAACACATCCACCACCTCACATAGTGATCATTTTATTTTTGTGGTGAGAACATTTAAGATCTCTCTTAGCAACTTTAAAGTATATAATACAGCGTTATTAACTATAGTCCCCATGTTGTACATTAGGTTCCCAGAACTTATAACTGAAAGTTTGTACCCTTTGATCACCTTCACCCATTTCCCCCATCCCCATTCCCCTGGCAACCACCATCTACTCTCTATTTCGATGAGTTAGACTTTTCTAGTTTCCACATATAAGTACTATCATACAGTATTTGACTTTATCTGACTTATTTCTCTTAGCATAATATCCTAAGTTTCATCCATGTCATCGAAAATGGCAGGATTCCTTCTTTCTTACGACTGAATAATTTTCATATATATATATATATATTTGTCACATTTTCTTTATCCATTCATCTTTTGACAGATACTTGTGTTGTTTCCATGTGTTAACTATTGTAAATAATGCTGTAATGAACATGGGGGAAGGGTGCAGATTTCTCTTCGAGACACAGATTTCTTTTCCTTCAAGGCATATGCCCAGAAGTGGAAATGCTGGGTATTATGATAGTTCTATTTTTAATATTTTGAGGACCCTGCATACTGTTTTCTATAGTGGTTGCACCAATTTACATTCCCATCAACAGTGTACACGGGTTCTCTTTCTCCACATCCTTGCCAGCCCTTTATAAGTCTTATGTTTTAGTAACAGCCATTCTAACAAGTGTGAGGTGATATCTCATTGGGTGTTTTTTTGTTTTGTTTTGTTTTGTTGTTTTTGTGGTACGCGGGCCTCTCACTGTTGTGGCCTCTCCCGTTGCGGAGCACAGGCTCTGGACGCGCAGGCTCAGCGGCCATGGCTCACGGGCCCAGCCGCTCCGCAGCATGTGGGATCTTCCCGGACCGGGGCACGAACCTGTGTCCCCTGCATTGGCAGACAGACTCTCAACCACTGCGCCACCAGGGAAGCTTTCTCATTGGGTTTTGATTTCCATTTCCCTGATGATTAGTGATGCCAACTACATTTTCATGTACCAGTTGACCATTCTTCTTTGGAAAAATAACCTATTTAGACCATCTGCCCATTTTTTAAACAGATTTTTTTTTTACTATTGAATTGTACAAGTTCCTTGTATAGTTTGGATATTAACCACTTGTCAGAGATATAGTTTGCAAATATTTTCTTCCATTCCGTAAGTTTCCCTTTCATTTGGTTGATTGTTTCTTGTGCTTTGCATAAGCTTCTTAGGTTTATGTAGTCCTGCTTGCTTATGTTTTCTTTGTTGCTTGTATTTTCAGTGTTATATTTAAAATATCATTGCCAAGCCCAATTCAAGAAGCTTTCCCTATGTTTTATGTTCCTCTTCTAAGAGTTTTAGAGTTCCACGCATTACATTTAAGTCTTTAATCCATTTCAAGTTAATTTTGGGGAGTGATGTAAAATAAAGGCCCAATTTCATTCTTTTGCATATAAATATCCAGTTTTCTCAACAATATTTATTGAAAAGATTATCTTTTCAATAGTAGCCTTGGTTCCCCTGACAAATATTAGTTGACCTTATATGCATGGATTTATTTCTGGACTCTCGATTCTGTTCCATTGTCTATGTGTATGTTTTTATGCCAGTAACAATATTGTTTTCATCCCTGTAGCTTTGTAATATACAGTTGACCCTTGAACAGCATGGGGGATAGGGGTGCTGACCCACTCACTGTCAAAAGTCCGAGTATGGCCCTCCATATTGTTGGTTTTGTGGATAAGGCTATGGTTTCAGCCAACCACAGATCCTGTAGTAATGAAATAATGTATTTTTTAAAAAAAATCCAAACATAGGTGGACCAGTTCAAGCCCATGTTGTTTAAGGGTCAGCTTTAGTTGGAAACCTGGAAATGTGATGCTGCCAGCTTTGTTCTTTCTCGAGATTGCTTTGAGTATTCAGGCTCTTTTGTGGTTCTATTTGAATTTTAGGATTTTCCCACTTCTGTGAAATATACCATTGCAATTTTGACAGGGATTTGCACTTAATCTATAAGTGGCTTTGGGTAGTATGGGTATTTTAAAAATATTAATTCTTCCAATCCATGAACATGATAAACTATATCAGTTATTTAAGTCTTATTCATTTTCTATCATAAGCATCTTGTAGTTTTCAGTGTACATATCTTTCACCACCTTAGTTAAGTTAATTCCTAAGTATTTTATTATTTTATATGCTATTGTGAAAGAATTGTTTTTCTTATTTCTTTTTCAGATATTTTATTTTTAGTGTGTAGAGATGCAACTGATACTTGTGTGTTGATTTTGTATCCTGCAATTTTACTGGATTCATTGGTCCTTTTCAAGTTGTTTTTGCTGGAGTCTTTATGTTTTTCTGTATATAACATCATGTCATCTGCAAGCAGAGATGATTTTACTCCTTTTCTGATTTAGATGCCTTGTCTCTCTTTTTCTTGCCTGATTGCTTCTGACTAGTACTGTGATGACTAGGAGTGGTGAGAGTGGGCACCCTTGTCTTCTTGTTCCTGATCTTAAAAGATTTCAGTCTTCCACCATTAAGTATGACGTTAGCTTTGGGCCTGTCATATATAGACTATTAATGTTCTTGCACATTCCTTTTACACCCAATTTTTTCAGATTTTTATCACGAAAGGAATTGAATTTTGTCAAATGCTTTTTCTGCATCTACTGAAATGATCATATGATTTTTATTCATTCTATTAATGTGGTATACCACATTTACGGATTTTTGTATGTTGAACCATCCTTGCTATCCAAGGATGAATCCCAGCTGATCATGGTATATGATCCTTTTAATGTGCCGTTGAATTCAGTTTGCTAGTATTTTGTTGTGAATTTTTCATTTGTATCCGGGAGATTGTCCTGCAGTTTTATTTTCTTGCGGTGTTCTTTTCTGGTTTTGGTATTAGGGTAATTCTGGCCTTGTAAAAGGAGTTTGGGAGCATTCCCTCCTGTTTTATTTTTTGGAGAAGTTTGAGAAAGATTGGTGTTAATTATTCTTTAAATGTTTGATAGAATTCCAGTGAAATCATCTGGTCCTAGACTTTTATTTATTGGGAGTTTTTTGGTTGCTGATTCAATCTTCTTATTATTGGTCTTTTCAGATTTTATATTTCTTCATTGATTCAGTCTTAGCAGGATACATGTTTTTAGCAATGTATCTATTTCTTTGAGGTTATCCAGTTTATTGGTATATAATTGTTCACCATAGTCTCTTAGGATCCTTTGTATTTCTGTGGTATTAATTTTAATTTCTCTCCTTTTACTTCTGCTTTTATTTATCTGAGTCCTCTCTCTTTTTCTTGGTAAATGAAACCTAAAGTTTTTTCAATTTTGTTTATCTTTTTGAAGAATTAGCACTTAGTTTTGTTAATCATTTCTATTGTTTTCCTATGCTCTATTCCATTTATTTCTATACTAATCTTTATTATTTGCTTCCTTCTTCTAAATTTGGGCTTAATTTGTTCTTTTTCTAGCCCCCCTTGAAATATACTGTTGTTTATTTGAGATTTTTTTCTTAATGTAGTCATTTATGGTTATAACCTTTCTTCATAGAACTACTTTTGCTGTATCCCATGAGTTTTTATATATTGTGTTTGTCTCAAGATATTTTTTGATATCCCTTTTGATTTTTTCTTTGAGCAGTTGGTCTTTCAGGAACGTGCAGTTTAATATCCAGGTATATGTGAATTTTCCAGCTTTCCTCCTGTTATTGATTTTTGTTGATTGGTACAGCTCTGCAGATGTGCATGGCCACTGGCTGGGATCTCTACTCATATACCACTCTAAGCAGGAATGCGGTCCACCAAGATCTGAACACTGGTTGCTGTTAAGTCCCGCCCCTCTTCTCCATTTCCGATCCCCAGTTATTGAGCTCCGCATATTCCTCCAGTGATCCCCATGAGGTGAGACCGGAGTGGGCCCCCTGGAAAGTGCCCTGCAATGACAGGGAAGCTGGATATCCACCTTGGGCTTTTTTCCCCCACTGGATAGCTTGCAGGCCCAGGGCGCCCTCTTCATGCAGCAATGTGCCAGCCTTGGGGCCCAGTTATGTGGTCAGAGTGTAGCCTCTCCCCTTACCTTCTAATGCTGTCCCTTCTCAGTCTCTGGAGTCCAGAGGGCTGCTTCAGCCTCTCCCCCACCCCAGGTTCTTGGATTCTTATAATGGTATTTTGTCTACGGATCATTGCTAGTTGTTCTTCTTGTGAGAGGGACTGAAGTCGGGAATGACCTTTGTCATCACCTGCCTTGAGGACTGACTTGCAATGCACTGTGGTTGAGTCTCTGGACACAAATCTGGGTGGTGGTCTTCCTGTCCTGAGTGGCCTGCTGCCTTGCAGGCTGAAGTTGCTCAGCATGAGAAGGAGCTGAATTCCCTGAAGCAGAGGCTTGTGGCAGCTGTGTTGGCAGAGCCAAAGCTGGAGCCGAGCCAGAATGCATGGTTCTGGTGTTGCAGCTGCCACCAAAGGCCGCCATATTCTCTTGTTGACTTTTAGTACAAAACCAATTTCATTCAATTGAGAAAAAAAACATGAATACTTTTGCTGCTAGTTGCAAAAGTTCAATCTCTTTTTAACAGCCTTATGTTAATAGCTGAAAAGTATGTTACCTGCTACAATGCCTTATAAAGTAATATTTCAGTGACTTTCAGAGATATCCTAATCACCAATAGCAAGTAACCTAGGTTCATCTTTACTGAAAAATTTGGGCAAAATGTTATTTAGTCAATAGTAATCTGTGCTCAGGAGGGCATGCATACATCATGAAGCCTCTAAATGATTCAATTTGGGAGTTACTTTTTCATTCATATGAAAGATGAAAAAAAAAAAACCTAGGAAACAAAAGTGGCAAAGTTAATGATGACACCTGGGATTCATCCTATTCCTTTGCATTGAGGGTTCCAGTTCTTTACTGATGTGAGAGAGTACTTTCAAGGATACTTGTTTAACTGGAGTCTGTTTGATTAGGTACGAGTCTCCATGCTGAATGGTCCCTAAATGCTGTGAATAGTTATCACTAGCATATCAAAAAAAAACCCAAAGTGTTTGGGAGATTTTTTCTTTCTTTTATCTGCAGGTTTCCTCTGGAAGAGGCTGGTAAGGAGTATGTCCTGGGATATGAGTTTTATTTCAAGGTTACTGAAGTATCACAAGAGTGCAGTCAAATGAGAAACTGATGAATAATATCCAGAGGGCACTGACAGCAAGGTAACGCTATAGTTTCAGGAAACTTGAGAAATGACGATAAAGAAACACTTTACATCTAGTTTGTTGTTAGAATAAAAATATATTTTGACAGACAACCAACATTTTTGTCCAAGTTTAAGTTAACTTATTTGTAACTGTCTAATTCACAATGAATACCTATCATTTTGTGGTAATAAAGTCTCATGTTCAAGAGATATGTAGTCTTTAAAACACAGATTTGTTGCCTAAAAAATACTCTAAAATGAAATACATTCAAGACCATTTAGGATATTCATGTATTTTCCTTTAATAGTAAGTACTGGGGTGACTTTCAGGGCATTCACTACCAGTTTTGCCATTAACAATGTGCCAGTTAGAAAGATCACTCGTGTTACCTAGGTATTATTTTCTTACAGCCAGACTAGGTGATCATAAAGATTCTTTTCAACTCAAAAATTCTTTCCTTCTACTTTAAGGCTGTCTACTATTTACTCTTGTCTACTAAGTTGAAAACTCTAGTAAAGCAGCCGTAAGATATACGAATTAATAAATAAATGAAAAAGCGAACACACATGTTCTCATCACTCAGCTTAAGAAAAGTAAATATTATTTTATGTTTATAAACCCCTGTGTGGCTCTAAGCAAGTTAGCCTTATATTCAGTGGCTAAAACTGAGCCAGAAGCCTGCGTGTTTACTCTCAGCTGCTGTCAACAGCAGGGAGACAGAATTTGCAATTTGAGTTTAGCCAGGTTAACCTTTAAAAATGAAAGGTTATGTACTCCCTGTAAATTTAATCCTAGAAGAATAGGAGGGAAAATATATTTGAAGAAGTAAAGGACAAAATTTTCCTCTATTTGGCGAAAGACATAAATTTACAGATTTAAAAAATTCATCAGTCTGAAGGAGAATAAATACAAAGAAAACAGCCTGTACTCACATCATCATCAAACTGTTGACCATTAAGCTTAAGGAGAAAAATCTTCAAAGGAGAGATTTTTAAAGAACATTTTAAAAGTACATGGGAGAAGTGATATGAATGCAGACTTTACATCAAAAATGGTGGAAGACAGAAAACAGTGTAATAACGTTTCAAGAGTCTAGAATATTTTTAACCTAGATTTTTATGTCCAGTGAAAATATCTTTCAAAAAGTAAAGCAAAATGAAAATATTTTCCAGTGAGAGAGAGAGAGAGAGAGAGAGAGAGAGAGAATGCTTTGTCAGCATATCTGTAGTGCAGGAAATTTTAAGGAAATCCCACAGGCTGAAGAGAAATTAGTAACAATATATATATTATGAACTGACTTGACCTAAACAACTATAAAATATTTCACTCAACAGTGTCAGCATATTCATTTTTTCCAAGTGCACAGAGCACATTTATCAAGACAGACCATATTCTAGGCATAAAGGAATGCTCAGTAAATATAAAAGGATTGAAATCATACAAAGCATCTTCCCTAACCACAATGAAATTAAATTATAAAATAAAGGAAGATTAGAAATGAAAACTCTTAAGTATTTGAAAACTAATCACACACTTCTAAATATCCTGTGGTCAAATAATGAATAATAAAGAAAGAATCAAAAAGTCTAAGAGCCAAGAGCACTTAACCTAGTCATGTCTGGGTCTGCTGTAGTGTAGCCCTTTTAAAAGCAGCCGACATAGAGCACCCAGAAGTAAAAAGCTAAAGGAAGCTAGGACCGTAGGAAAATCCTATCCTAAGAACAAAACACAAAATAGTAAATCAGGAGTGACAGTGGTTGTCAACTACATTCTTGATGTACTACTTCCTTTTTCATTCACAATACCTTAAAAAAAAATAAAACAACAACAAAAATGACAACCTAGCTCATTTTCTAAGTTTGGTGCTAAGTACTTACTTTGCTTATTTTTGACCACTGGATGGGCTTGGAATTGGGTTGGGTTGTTTTCCAGCCATTTTATTTTTCTAGCTATTTCCTGGAATGATCTGTATCAATTTCCTTATTAATCTTTCATTTTATCCATCCATGATTGTCATTTCATCATTTCATAAATAGTCATTGAAAGAGGATAGGAAGAAAAAAGAAGGAAAGAAGAAATTAAATGCCTCTATTTCTAAAATTTATAAAGAAAACTTCACAAGTCTAATTATCTAAGCTTTGAATTACTTCCTCTGAAATATTTTTATATTAATGAAATAGATTTATTTGGAACTTTGTATTGGAAGTGCTGAATGAAAAAGTATTCACATTTTTAAGCTTTTAATATTTATTGCTATTTATTAGTTATGAAAGTTCTGTGAAGAGAAGCAGTATTTAAAAACCCAATTTGATCCATAATAATCAGAAGTGTGTGTGTGTGTGTGTGTGTATGTGCATAAAATGTTACTGTATAAATAGATAATATGTGTATATGTGGATATAAACATTAGATTGAATAATTTGAAACTACTGATATTTGATCACTGTTGACCTATTATAAAGACCATTTGACATAGTTCATTGGACTAGGTGGATATAAATTTTATTTAATATAAAAATAAGATCATTTTGTAGTTGTTTTGTAATCAATTAATTTTTTAAAGTATCAGGATTTTTCTAATAAGCTAGTATGCATCTTCACTGATTTTTTTTCCACCTTTAAGAAGTTTTCATGTCCTGATATTATAAATGATGCTATAATGAACATCCTTTTGTATACATCTTTCTATATTTTTTTTTCTCTTTTGTTTTCCTGTGGGATAAAATGATTGAAATAGAAGTAGTGGGCCAAAAGGCAAGCTTTGCTGGTGGAAGAGGGGAATCTTGAAAATATCTGGCAAACAGCCAACTTGTTTTTTGTTTTGTTTTGTTTTGTTTTTTGGTACGCGGGCCTCTCACCATTGTGGCCTCTCCCATTGCGGAGCACAGGCTCCGGACACGCAGGCTCAGCGGCCATGGCTCACGGGCCCAGCCGCTCCGCGGCATGTGGGATCTTCCCGGACCGGGGCACGAACCCGTGTCCCCTGCATCGGCAGGTGGACTCTCAACCACTGCGCCACCAGGGAAGCCCCCCAACTTGTTTTTAATGAAGAATATACATGTATATTACCAAAGCAGTAGCCAATAATTTATTCTTTGGTATATTCACCAAAATGGATTTTCTTTTTATTGGTTTATAAACTGATACAATATTGATTTCTTTTTAAGTTAAATTTATATAGTTAATAATGAGATTTATGGTGTTCATATTTCTTAGTCAATTGTATTTTTTTGACTTTCCAAATTGCTTTTTATCCAGGCAGGTGTTGTTTTCTACTCCCATGCTGTGTAAACTAAAAAATAAACAAAAGAAACACAGTTTTGACATAACTTTAGAGTTAACATAAATTTGTGTCTATTAACTTGAGAGAAGGAACCATTAGTGGGTTGAAAAAGTAAGTCCCTCACCTGTGGCTGGGTACCAGGCTGGTCACTGGTGACTGCTGATTTCTTTCCTGAAGGAGCCCAGGACATTTGCGGACGTGAAGTGCCCTGTAACCAATCCCTCTTTTTCAAAATTTGAAAGTAGAGAGCCCTTGAAAGTTGGTTCAGCATGACCCTCAAAACAATTAAGTGTGCAAGAAAGGACAAGAAAATATCTGAAATAATGTTCCCCTGAGAGGGGATTTTAGGCTGGTAATCCAGGCACAACAAAAATGTCTAATGGTTTTTGCAAGGGATAGGGTAGGGGGGTGGGGGGGTGATTTCTGTAGGCAGCTTTTCTAGACCCAAGAACAGTGGACCAGTAGATTGTGCTTTTGAGAATAAAATTAAGCAAAAAACAAAAGGAAATAAAAGGTGAATTAAAATGAACTGGCCTTTTGTACACGGGTCACCAATGTGAACTGTGCAGAAACAGTATAAGCATGTGATTCTAGTCTCTGTAGAAAAGTGTCATTTGTTGAGTTGGGCAGGACTGATCTTCTACAGTGACACTTTATACCAGTGAGAAACAGGGAAAGTTTTGGTCACATGGGATTATAGTTCTTTCTTCATTTGTTTGGAAGTAGTCCTAAACCTTTTGATTAAATCCCAAGTAATTTTAGACTTTTTTTTCCCCTGTATTTCTTTTTTTTCCCCCCATTTATTTAGTAGTTGGAGGACAGGTCTTAAGTAGAAGTAATTTGGAAGCTGAGATATGAATTGTAAAATAATAGGAAAGTGACAGTATTTGTACTTTGAATTGGTGAAACAGATTATCTGCTTTATGCATGTTCTATCGCTTTTAACTTCTCTCTTTTAAAGTTGTAATCACTTTTGCTTACAGATATGTAAAATCTTTTCCACATTAAAGATATTAAATCTGTACTTGTGTATAGTAAAATCATGTTTTCTAATTGGTGCTCTTTTTTATTTTTTCCCGTTTTTTTTTTGTTGTTTTTTTTTTGCGGTACGCGGGCCTCTCACTGTTGTGGCCTCTCTCGTTGCGGAGCACAGGCTCTGGACGCACAGGCTCAGCGGCCATGGCTCACGGGCCCAGCCGCTCTGCGGCACGTGGGATCCTCCCGGACCAGGGCACGAACCCGCGTGCCCTGCATCGGCAGGCGGACTCTCAACCACTGCGCCACCACGGAAGCCCAATTGGTGCTCTTTTTTAATGCTGTTATTAGTTTTTTTTTTGATATACAGCAGAGCAAAGATGTACTATTTAAATACCTCTTACTGTAATAAACAATAAATCCAGTTTGCTCCTGGCGGTTTTGGCTGGTGGAGATTGACAAAAAATAGTGGGGCATATAATTAAAGATAAAAAAGAGAAACAACAGAAGTTAGAGTAAATAAAGGAAGTATGTAAGATCAGGAGCCAGTTATGCAATGCCAAATGAACATAAAATATTAGGTAAGAACAAAAAAGGCTAAAAATTAGTCTCTGAAAAGGCAATTTAATTTATGTAACTTATATAGAAGGTAATTTTTGGCCTATTATTGTCAATATCTACCAGCCAAAACCCACCAGGAACAGAAAGAAATAAGGCACACATACTCAGTATTAGGGATGGAAAAAACATGTGTAGGGGATGAATATTTAGAGGCAACAGAATGCATTTTGAGCAAATTTAGGTCAATAAATGTGAAAAAATTAAAAAAAAAACAAACAGGACAAATTCTTTAAAAACATAACTTGCCAAAATAGGCTTCAAAATAAATACATGAGGTAAGTAATATAAGCCTATAACCACCAGGTAACATCTTATATTTAGTTAAAGTGTTCCCACAAAGAAAACAGAATGCTCAGATGATTTACAAATGAGTTTTAACAAACATTCTTGTATTAGATCATTTCAATCCTATGCAAACTCACCTATAAAATATAAAAATAGAACATCCTCAACTTACTTTATGTGACAAGTATGTTGACTTCAAAATTAGGCAAGTTTATTATGAGAAAAATCACAATTACAAATGTTGATATAAACATCTTAAATTAATTATTAACAAACTCAATCCAGCAACAAATATAAATTTAATGAATCATTCCCAGGCTGGTTTTATCACAGCAAGCCAAGTTTGGTTTAATCTCAAAAGAAAAAAAAATTTCACAAAATACACTACCTTAACAGATAAAGGCAAAGAAACATATGATTATCACAATAAATGCAGCAAAAGCATTGAATAAATCTCATCATGCTTTGATGATAAAAATTCACTTATCAACTGGGAATACAAGGGAATACAACGTCCTGATAAAGTGAATCTATGAAATACACACAGCATCCATTCATTTGCTCAGTGGTGAAGTGTAGAAGCACTCCATTCACATTAGGAACAGTACAAGAATATTCACATTACCAGACTCACTCAGTATTTAACAGGATGTCCCAACAAATCCAGTAAGAACATTAAAAAGTTATAAGAGTAAAAGGAAGGAAATATATTCTCATTACTTGAAGATTACAAAAGCATCTGTATAAGTATTTTGAAAAAATTTACAGGTAAATTATTAAATTAGTAAGAGGATTTATAAGTTCCCTGATACAATATAAATACACAAAAATCAATCGTATTTTCTATATACTATCATCAGTTAGAACATATAATTAAAAATAAATATCATCCACTGTAATAACAATATATAAAGTGCTTATACTTAAATCTATCAAAGAATTAGAAATATTGTATAAAAGGAGAGATATACCATGCTTATGAACAGGGATTAATGTAAAGAGGTCGATTCTCCCAAAATTGATGTAATGCATTTACCATTAACATGTACTGTTGTTTGCTTTGGGGGACTACACAAACTAATTCTAAAATGCACATAGAAGAACAAAGCCTAAAGAAATGAAGAAAAAGAAAGGAAAAAGCCTTGCCAGATTTCAAGGCTAACAAAACGACTATAGTAATTAAGATAGTGCAGTATTGTCACTGGGTAATGGAATTTGCCAGAAGAATACAGTAGAGAACTGAGAAATCAGCTCACACAAAATATAAGGACCTGATATGTAGGGAAGACAGCATTGAAGATTAGTGGAAAAGAAAAGGGTACTGAATCTCTTCAGTCTAGGACAGCACGTTATTTATACAGAGAAAAAAATCTCAGAATAGACATAACAATTAATATAAAGCAGATTAAATATTTAAATATAAAAGACAAAATCTGTGGCAGGGACACTCTGAAATAAGCCCGTTCTTCCATCTCCTGGGATTCATGCCCTTGTAAAGTCCCTTTCCCTTGGGTGTGGGCGTAGGGGGACCTCTGACTTGCTTCTCACCAAAGTTGACTGGGTGTCACTTCCATGATTATGGTAATGTGTTAGCAGTTTCTCTATTGATTCTCTCATCTTGGCTTTTATGAAGTTACCTGCCAATGGAGAAGCTCACATGGCAAGTGACTCAGGGTCTCCAGCCAACAGCCAGAAAAGAACTGAGGCTTTTAGTCCAGCAACCCACAAAGAACTACATCTTGCCAACAACCACATGAGCTTGGAAGTGGATGCTTCTCAGAGGAGATCCCAGGCCCAGCTACTTCATTGCAGCCACATATAAGAGCAGAGGACGCAGTTCAGCCACGCCTGGATTCCTGACCCACAGAAATTGTGAGATGATGAGCATGTGCTGTTCTAAGCCATTACATTTGTGGTAATATTGTTTTGCGGCAATAGATGATGATGAGAAAATTAAAATGCTTGGAAGAAAATAGAGGAGAACATCTTCAGTGCCAAGACCTTAAGAAAGATTATTTAATAAGATGCAAAAAAGTACAATAAAGAAAAACACATATTTGTTTACATTCAATTAAGAACACCTGCATATCAAAACATATCACAAAAGTCCTAGTAGAAAGATCATGAAAATATAAGCCAAGAAGTTATTCACGAGTATAACCAAAAAAGGATTAGTATTATTAATATACTATAAATGTCAATGAATCAATGAGAAAAAAAAAGAATGCAATGGAAAAATGTATAAAAGACATGAACATGGATTTCATTTCACAAAAGAAGAAACAAATGGAAAAAGGACTACTGTGTGTGCACGTGTGTGCATAGTGCGCATGCTGCATGCATGTGCTATGTTATTAACAGAACTTCAAAAAAAAAAAGAAACGTAATATCCTTTTACCCCACTAGACAGAAAAACATCTAAAAGTATGAAAATGTCAAGTACAGGAGAAATTTTGGAGCAACACAAACTTTTCTACAATGGCTAGAGTGTCGATTTGTACAAACAATCTGTAAAAATAATAATTTGGTACCAAGAATAGTTGAGGATGTGCTTTGAGCCCTCAATATACTAGGCTGGAGTGTGGCTGGGTGGGAAGGTTCTGGGTACAAACAAAACACAATGACAAAATTCTTGTATGTGTGCATTATACAACATCTATAAACAGTTTTATATATAATGTTTGAAACTGCAAAAATTAAAAATATTCCCAAAATCCAACAAGATGAAAGATACATAAAGTATGGTATTTCAGATAATAGCATATATTGGAACCTACCACGATGAAAATAAGTGATCTCCACCTACAAACATCAACATGCATTAGATAAAATTTTGAGCAAAGAAAAGCAAGTTGCACAAGAATATATGCAATATGTTACTGTTTACGTAAAGTATACAAACATGCAAAAACATACAATATGTTGATAAGGATAGAGACATATGTGGTGGAGCTATAAAGAAGAGCAAGGGGGTGGTAAACACAAAATCCAGGATAGACGTTACCTCTGGGATCGCTGGTGAGAGTAGGAGAATACGGTAATGGAAGGTCAGACATATATGCTTTGTACCATATTATAGAGTGTGTGAGTATAGGAATTCTGACTCTAAGCCCCAGCTCTGGCCACAGTTACTTATCAGTATCATAGAGGAGGGCTTCTGATAGGGTCAGCACATCTTTTCAGTGTCAACATATTGGCATAACCTATCTTGCTTATCCATAATACCTACAGTTTGATAAGTAGGGGGCAGTAGAGCTGGCATATGCAAGAATCAGCAAAATAGTGTCTTCTAATTTGCATACAGTGCACCTCAGCAGGGATGTGGACAGCAATATCCAAGGAAAACCAATGAAAGAAAGAAAAGGAATTTCTCTCTTCAGTGGTATGAACCCTACTATCATAGATCTGTGGCACCTGGTCCCAATGCAGAGGTGCATGCTGTCTTGCACTCCTTGCTGGAAGGCTGAGTTTCTGGCTGGAGGCTCTGGAGTTTGCTGCTCAGTTGTATCTACAGGCATGGAAAAGAGAAAGCATCCAGACTTACAAAGCACCAAGCAGAAGATAAAGGACCGTAGAATTTTACCCCAACCCGAGAATATGTGTGAATGACACATGAATTAAAAGGAAATAATATTCTATAAAGATGAGATAATTTTATATTGATAAAATCATTTGTTATGTATGGTGTTAAGGTATATAATCATGATATGTGTAATTTGGATATGCTACCTCAGATTGGTCTTCACTTATTCCATCATAGCCAGTGGAGTAAATGTCATGTTCACACATAGTCTTAGACACTCCCAGCTTTTATGCATATTTCATAATAAGTGGAAAAATTAAAATAAGAAAAATACAATGATTACAATCTATAAGATCATAATTATGTATCTACTGAATGAAGGTATGAACATAAAATTATGATTAATGTTATACAAATGGCACTTGTAACATGAAATAAAATTTCAAGTAATAGCATCATACTTAAATTCAAAAAAGGCTCTATCTCGGGCTTCCCTGGTGGCGCAGTGGTTGAGAGTCCGCCTGCCGATGCAGGGGACACGGGTTCGTGCCCCGGTCCGGGAAGATCCCACATGCTGCGGAGCGGCTGGGCCTGTGAGCCATGGCCGCTGAGCCTGTGCATCCGGAGCCTGTGCTCCGCAACGGGAGAGGCCACAACAGTGAGAGGCCCGTGTACCGCAAAAAAAAAAAGTCTCTATCTCAATAAAACTCAGAAGGAAATATGATATTCTCTGGAAAAACTCAAGAAATAATGAAGACATTGAAGTCCATGAAAATTTGAATAAATTTTTCTCTTAAAACGTGAACATGAAAAAAGCACTGTTTCCAAATTAATATATTAATTGCATAACTGTAATTTTACATGTTTGTGCAACTCAGCTGATATATGGAATACTAAAATAGGTGTCTATTTGGTCTACATACTATGTATGCTCAAATTCTCTGGAAACATTTTAATATTTTCTTACTGGGAAAATGGTGCATCACATTACATATGGGTTTGATATATAATGAATTGGAGATGATCACAAAGAGGAAACAAGTATCTTCTACTAATTTTCACGTGTGATTTTATTTAATCCTTATATCAACTCTGGGGGAGTTTTATAGATGGGGAAATGGAGATTTAAAATTAAGAAAATTGCCCAACACGTCACAGCTGGTCATTATTTACTGACCTAGGGATTTGTATTCAGTTTTATCTAATTTCAAAGTTCATATAATATATAAAAGTGTTGTGAATATAACATTTTTAATAGAAATCTCCCTCTTCAAATTAATCAAGGAAATGGGAGAAAGATGCAAACAAACCTTGTGAAAAACCCACCAGTGCAATCTGTTGTTTATACACAGAAAACCTTCCACCTCTTATCATAATGGAATCCTGCCAAGTTCTTATGTGTGGATACAAGCAAATATCTTTTTACTCATGCGTTCAATAATGGGAATTTTGAGAGTTTTATAATTAATGTGGGGTGAAAGATAAAGTATAACTGAATATATGTACATTTCATTTTGGTAAATCTCGAGAGAAATTACACGAGTTCCTTGGCGCATGAAAGCCCACCGCAAGCGTGCTGTGCTCTAGTTAGCACTGAATTAGCCAGGGCACCCACGTTAATGTCTGGAGTAAAAATGAAGAGCAAAAATCACCTATTTTGTTTGTGTAGGGTTAACTTTTATTAACTGCATTATTTATATGCAGTTGTCTTTTCATGGGTATTTTATGGAAGCAATTTCATCACTTCTTGGTTGTATTGTGTTCTTATTTTAAAATCCCAAGAACTTTAAACAAATCTACAACAAAATTAATCTTTTGAAACAAGCAAAGGAATAACAATACATAATTAAAACAATAAATAAATACTAATAAAATTGGGCAGTAATATTTCATTGTAGTATAACAGAGGTTGGGAGCATCATTTGCATTATGCAATGAATAAGGTAAGAAGTGCCTTCAGCATTGTTCATAGAAGCATGTCAGATTTTAATGCAGAGATTAGAGATTTTATGTTGTTCATTTACTAAATGAGAAAAGTGACAGTGATGGGAGCTGAATTAACTTCCAAAAGAAGAAATGGAGAGCATCATGGGTGTCACATGTGCGTGAACATTTGCTTCCTTAAATCATTAGGAGCAAGGTATATACCCATGTTTGGAAATAGAGAGGAAGACAATATATGGGAAAACACCACATTATCTAGGACGTTGGAAAACCTGAGACACTTATAGGTGGAATTCGTCAGTGTTAAGACACTTGAAAGAAACATTTCATCTCAAGAGTCACAGCAATACAGAAGTAGTTTAAAGAAAACAGAAAGAGCAATTGCAATGTACTGTAGAAAAGATTTGCTCAGATTACAATTTATCCTTTTTTTCTCAAGTTTTAGCTATAATAATAAGGTTTCAAAGAGATTCTTAAATAGTTTATACCATAATGAACACAATTGTTATAGGAATGATTCTCCTTGTGCACCTTACTTTGTGTTCAGATTTAGGTTCAGAGTTCCTTCCATTCTTTGCTCCTTTGTTCCTTCTTTCCTTCCCTCCCTCCTTCCCTTCCTTCCTTTTTGGTATTATTTACATGGTAGGGAACAGAACAGGTAGGAATTTTTTCCCAAAACGAATTCTTTTAAAATATATTTGATTGACCGTCAGCTCCATAGGTTTTGTTCACTGCTGGATTCTCAGGATCAGTTAGCTGTGCCTGGTAATGTGAATCTGGAGGTGCTGAGAGGGGAGGGAAAGGAAAAGAGATGCTACTGGCCAGATGGAGCCTGGATGAAATACACTGAGGTATCCTCCTTCGTACTGTTATTACTAGCAGTGATCTGCATGCAGCCCAGTCACACCGCACTCACACATCCTTTTCTCTTCAGGGCATCCCTTGATATTCAATTATGGACCACATTTCTTTGTGATAAATGTGCTGGGGTAGTTAAGTGAGGGGGTGGGGGAATTGAGAAAGAGCAAGTGTCAGCGGTTTTGTTCTGTTTGTGCTTCTCTTTTGCAAGGGCTACTCGTTGATGGGACATCCTGTGACAACTATAGAGTCAAACCTAATGAGGAAAAGCACAGGTGGTGATCTCTGTCCAAATTTACTGAAACTCCATAACTACTCCCTTTCCTCGTAACCACTTTTTCAGAGATAAATCCTGTCTACTACAGAGTAGATAACACTTTGCGGTGTCTTTCCTCGGGTGGTAATGGCTACCCGGCATGCCCTTCCTCTCCTTCTCTTCTTGATGAATTCTGGAGAGACCATCAGTTCTTTGGGGCAGGGTCAGAGTCAACCAGTTTTTGTGTTCTCCCCTCATGCTAATCAATATCTTGACAGTAGATACCCCAGAATTACTGTGAATAAGTGAATTGATAACGGAATTGTAAACCTGCTCCAAATTCCTTCACAAAAACATATTCCCTAGAGAGAGAATATGGGCTTCAGATTAATCTGTAAAATGAATACCAGTGAGTTGTTGTGAAGATTGTAATGATATACATGAAAACCTTACGGTTCTGTGCAGCACATACTAAGAGACTAATTCATGATAGATCCTTATCTTTCTTAAAAAAAAAAAAAAAGTCTTCACTCTGCCAACCCTGTGCACCACCTACTAGAATATCTCAAGGGGCCTGCAGGGACCTTCCTTTTAGAGATCTCCTGCTTGAATAGATACCCCACCTGTGGCAGGAGGGGCAAATGTGGAGCACAGGTGCATAGTACGGGATGTTCTTGCCACTTAGTAAGTTGGGATGATGTACATAGAAGAGTGAAATGGACTGAGGGCAAGTCAAAGACAGGACTTGGAATTAAGATAAGGGAGTAGAGGCACGGCTCACCCATCACTAAGGGTGCTAGTGGCCGAAATTGTGGGACTGCATTTTCCAACTCAGCTCCATACAAAATCCTAACACAGTTACCTGTCCTAAAGTCCTAAAGAAAAGGGCTGTTACAAATTATCCCAACCATAGCCAAGTTGCTTTTAGCTTTTTATTTGTTTATTAATAGAGGAGTTGTGTTATACATATAGCTTGAATAAACTTCATAAATGATCTTCAGTACAGGTTTTCTTTGCTGCATAACTGGACAGGTGTGAAAGAAAAATGAAAATAAAAAACAAAAGCAAAACCCCCATGGTGTGGAAGGCTTAGCCGAACCTATCTTTGGAAATAGAATTAAACATGTTACTTGGACTAAACACAAGCTCATATAAATTATAGCTAAAGCAGCTACAAGTTAACTAGAGAATGTGAGAATCTACTGTTTGATGTTCCTACCATCCTTTGTGCAAAAAAAAAAAAATTCAGTTTAGTTCTTAAAATATTATTTGGATTTTTCTGCCAACATGAAGGGAAATAGAGATATTAGTCAAGTACTGAAAACACTGCCTTAGCAGCTATTTTGACATACTTTGGTTTACATTTAAATAAGCAGTAGGCAGCCCGCATATTAAATTCCTTGATCTGTCTTAGATTAGGCTCCCTTTCCTCTGTAAGTGGTGTTATAACATACTGCCTTCTATTCACATTTTTTGCTAAATTAGTGATTTTTTGTAATTATGATCAGAGTTAAGTCAATCAAACAGATTCTAAAACCACTGTTAATGTTTACTTATAGATAACTGAATGTGATAGACTTTATATCAAGAACGTCTAGGATCTATGATGCACCAAACTCTGCTGATAAATGACACCAATCAAAAGTCAGTGGCAGACAGAAGGGGTGGCATTTCCACAAAAGGGAAAAAAATTAAACATAACTAGTGTGTGTGTGGAGAGAGGTTCTTCTTCAAATATGAAGATATTTGTGCCAGATCCCATGCCATGGCTGGGTACTGGACATAAATAATTATCCCATTCTTGCCAGGCCACTTACAGTGCTAAGTCTTCTGTTTGTCCAAAACGCCAGCCAATCAAATGTCTAATATTGCGGGTTTAGGCTGAGTGTGTATGAGTTGTTGTGCCACCTGCCTAAAACTCGTGCCTTTCTGGGTTTCTAAAGATTAAATTTAAGTATAATCATAGATTTATTTTCTTTCTCCTGAACAGATTCTCCCATTTCCTTCCTTTCTGGAATTGTCATTACAGTAAATTCATCTCTGGATATGGCCTATTTCATCCTAAGTGAGTAATTTGCATTATTTCAAACTTTTGAAAACTAGATCAACATTACCACTACATTTATGTTACTTTTGTCAGCAAAACGGACACATTCTTTCAAAATTTCAGCATTTCAATGATATTATTTTAATAGAAGCTTTAATTCCAGTTGGGCCTAAGTTTGGGGAAGTTAATGAGGAAAGAAATTGATTTTATGGAAAAGACATTTTTTAAAGTGTTTCCTTTGGAAGTGTCACACAGTGATAATCGTTGCTTTAATTATTTTCAAGATGATCAGAAGAAAAATAAGTGTAGAGTCTATTCACATTTCTTCCCAGGATAACACCCTAGGAATGTAGGACTTAGACGTTCTGAGATTATAATTGAGATTATAAGGCAGGGGCTCCCAAGCATGAACAAATGGACGCATATGCAACGGCTGGGGCGTCCCTCACCCGTGTAAAACATTGCTCAGAAATAGAACCTGTGAATAGAAGTCTTCTCCTCCAGCTAAGTTTCCCTTGGGGTGGGAGTGGATGAGTGGACAAGGAAATTCACCTTGACCTTGCTATGTTGTAAAAGTTAAGATACACTGTGAAGATCATCTTAAGTGTGTTCCTTTCTTTAGCTATACATAAGATATTCCCATATTGTTCCCGTATTCATTCACAGAACTGCTCTTTCTTTTCCATTTTCTCCCCTCCAGCTGCTCCATATACTCACCCTGGCTCTCTTCTGCCTGTGGGCATGTTTCTGTACAAAGTTAAAGGAAAGGCAGTGGTACAGTTTCTGTCTTCTCTGCTGTTACTTGCACACGTTTGTAATTCTTACCTTGATCAGGCCTAATATTACTTGCAACCCAGAGCCTTTTTATTTGATCTGATTTAAGATCACACATCCTGGGAATTGAAAGCAAACACCGAGACTCTGACCAATAATGGAAACAGTGTTATCATCCATGTAGAAATGTTACATGCTTGTTGATAACCCTGAGATAGGACGAATAATCTTCCTTGAGCATAATAGTGTGGATTCAGGTCTTCAGTTGCCCTCTCAACCTGTATTAATAGGATTTTCATTCATTTTGACACTGTAAAGAGAAAGCAGGGAAAGCTACGAGAGGAAGCAGATGGGGTAGGGGGTGGGGGGGTGGGGGGGAGTGGTCAGTCTGCTTTCACACTGTAATGGAAGAAAAATGACAGCCCAGTTAGCTTTAGCTGGAATGTAACATATCCACAGCTTTATCACCCTGGAGGCACATTTTGACATAATAACAAACTACTGAGAAAGAACCACTTTTACCTAGGTCAGAATGACAGACTCCCAAGTGTTAGAGCATGGGCGATGGGGAGGGCGTGTGGAAACTACAGCCTGAAGCATTAGGAAGAAGGCTGCAGTCTGTACAGAGATTTTCATCAAGTCTCCACACTGCCTAATAGTTTTCATCCAATACCTTGTAATTACTCCTCTGGCTTCTAATGGCATAGCATTTTGATTTCAGAGCCTACCAAAATAAGATGAACCATACTTTATGACGACTATATTTATAATAAGATGCAGATGGTAAAGGAAACAGATGCCTCTGACATCATCTCCCATTCGCCTTCAACTTTTGCCGACACTGGCAGTCTGTGGACTCATTCAAAGGGATGCAAGATAAGTCAGGCAGTTTTCCAATTCTGTTTCCAGTCTAAAAAAACACTGGCAGCAGTGGCACTGCTTTCTTTGAGTCATACAGTGATAATTCCACAAGGAGAAATCTGATTCTAAGGCTGTGTCAGGCTTTGATGCAAAACGAATCATCAGGACAGAAAAAAAAAAAAATTCCCACAAATATCGGGAGTTTAGCCATTAGTAACTACTGACTGTTTTGCATGACAGCGACAGAAAGAAAAGGGTGGGAGTGGTGATGGTGAACAGCTACAGCTTCAAGGGAGCAAGAAAGAGAGCGTTTTAAAAAGACAAGCAGGTCTAAAATACCGTATCGGTCCTTGGCAGCCACCGTTCCAAGACTGATTCTTTATTACTTCTAAATAAAAAACTTTGAGGATTTTCAGGTCATTGTTTCTGACCTCAAAAAAAAAAAAATCCATTCTGTATTTCCATCTATATTTTCCAGAAGGGATCCTATAATTCTGATAGGAGTTTTCTCCATTTCCCCAGTGATATCAATGAACATTATACACAGTAAAGGGATATGTGTGTGTGTGTGTGTGTGTGTGTGTGTGTGCAAGATAAATGCATTAGGACACCTTCTGAAAAAGATAAGGAATTTTTGCAGTCCATCTTGAAAGCAACAGACGCTTGGGTATAGCAGCAACTGCAAGGCCTTTAGCAGTGTGTGAGGTTCGAGATAGATCAGCACAGTTACAGATGAAGGAGAGAGTTAGACAAAAACCTTTAAAATCTTCCTATCTCCCCTGACCACTGTAATATAACTTCATCTACACCTCTGAAGCAGAAACATTTTAGCAGAAAAAATTCAGAAACAAAGGCAAGGAAAAGTGGTGACATAAAAATGAATTCTGCTAGGCCAAACAGGGTGCTTATTTTTAAATAATCTCTCTGTGCAAGTAGCAAACTGATCACTCACTCACCCACACACACACACACACACACACACACACACATACATACACACATACAGTACAAGAATATACTAACTCTTCTAATTCATATCCACAAATTGGGTTGGAAATTATTAGTGCAAATTTCTGCTGACCTGCAGCATTTAGTCCATAAACTTTGGATATCCTAGACGATCCATCAGTGTCCAGCAGATGTTTTCAATCAGTTTAATTTCATCTCTAGGCAAGTTCTGTTTCCAAACATTAGTATTAGTTGGTGATATTTCCCCTTCATAGGGAAGATAGAAAAGGTTCGTGGAGGTGGCAAACAATATTTGGTTTAAACTAGCAGGAGACAAAGGAATTCCAAGAAAGGCAAAAATCCTTTCAGTGGTTTTCTGAGGAAAATGCACAATATCTTCAAACTTGATCATCTGGTAGCTGGTAGGCAGCAGGTCTGTGTTTATCCTCAAGGCTGCTGCAGTGTTTGCTAGCCACACGTGAGCCAGCAGAGACACTGCGTGTGGCTTGGACTTTGATAATTCTTTCCTCAATGATTCATACTCGGAAGCATAGCCCGAATTTAAGTTACATTTGCCTTTACCTCCCTCTATTTTAAACAATTTAGCTAAGTGCTCTGGTACATTCTTCAAAGAGTAAAGACTTGGTTTACTACTGTACAGCATCGAATAAATCCACGCCCGAGGGTCCCTCACCACATACAAGGCCCTCATCGAAGCTCCTAAAACTTCGTGGAAGAAATGCAGCTTTAAGGTCCAGCTCCCACTGTTCAGGCTGAGCACGGGCCGCGCGCTGGGGTAATGGACCAGGTGTCTCCTCAGAGCCCGAATGTATTCAGCGTCTCTATCAAAGGCGCCTTTCATTCTGCTTCTTTGTTCTGGCAAAGACTCTCTCCTTTTCAGCTTCCTTTTTTTGTCCTTATTCGTGGTAAAATATTGGGCCAGTTTACCCCTGCCGGGTTCGTGCAGATGGATGTTTTGCAAATGGAGTTTTGTGTCTTGGACCAAGGACTGCAACCAGCCTCGGAGTAAACGGAAATGCACACCGTGGACATCCGACGCCTTCCATTCACAGGCATCCACAAAGGAGTCGATCTCAAAGTCAGTTTCAGGGATGTCAATGTAGGCTGTGGGAACCCTGATGTAGAGAAAGTCACTGCTGTTGAAGAAGAGTTGTTTGAGAATTTCAGCTCCTGAGCCAGGAAGTGAGGTAATGACGATGTCAGGAAGATCGATGAGGTGCCCTTGGGGAGACACAGGCTTTGGGCTCGCTTCGGCCTCCGGCCTCGCCCACTTTGCACAGATGGGCTGAGTGCAAGTGCTCCACACATCCACCAGCTCAACGAACCACAAGGCAATAACAAGGGTGAGGATCCACCGCATTAGCTTTCTAAAAGAAAGGTAAAACCGCCACTGAAAAGTTAAGATCACCAAGCTGATGCACAAAATCAACCCAACTGCTACATTAAATTTAAATCCAAAGGGAAAAATCGCTCTGTCACGTCTTACGGGCTTCACTATGGCTTGAGTGCCCAAACCAAATCGGGTTATTTGGACCTGATCAGCCACACTGGCAAAGCCGCCAAATCCCAGGTAATCGAACCTTGTTTTCAAGTTGTGGTAGTCAGTTACAATGGAAACAACATGTTCAGTATTATTGACATTGAGAGAAATCTGAAGTCCAGAATTGGAATTATCAATAAATCTGCAGCTGGAAACATTGACATATGGCCCATAAAAGACATATACGATTCTTGTGATTGTGGATTCCATCTGAAATGTAACATTAACAAATTGAGTCCACCGTTTCTTAAATTCAGCTGCTTGCTCTGCTTCCTGTATACTAGCAATGGGGCTACTGCCACGATGATCAAACCAAAACATTTTGTAATGTGCATCCCACACATCCATCATGGCGCCGTTATACCTGTTCATGAACCTATATGGGATGTACTTAAAGTCAATATCCAGATTATGGAAGAAGGCACTGACAGATTTTATTGGGGAATCTTCTTGCCTCTCGACGTGATCAACAACTAGCAGAGTCTGAGAGTTTAAGAGAAGCAAAGCCCGATACACACTTTTCAGCTTCATTGCTGAGGAATAAGCTGACACTGCTTCCCCGCTCACAAATACCATGTCCCCATGTTGAGAGGCAGTAATGATTTCCCCCGCTGCATCACCAACCTCCTCGCCGGTCCACTTAAGCCACTGTGCACATTCTCCCAGCTGCCCTTCCCAGGGCTTATTACATTGGCTTGTGGGTGATGGCGCAAACACCAGTACGTTGTTAAGGTGGCTCAACTTGGGTCCATAGAGAGCTTCGGAAACAAATACCTGCCCATTGGGGGCAAAAGTGAATGAGTTCTGATCTGGATGTTCATGTCCTGGGTTAAAGCTTCTCCACCCATCAATCCAGGAGTATGGCTGGAAGTGAACTATGTCATAGACAGCTCGCCCTCCTAGCTTCCCAGATTTAAAAGACACAAAGGTATTGGTCTGTGTGTTTGGCAACCCAGCCCCATAAGTGACAACACCCCAGTTAGGGAACGTGTGCATTTTTGCAGTACCATATTCTGCAGGAGGCCGTGGGGTGAGCTGGGGATCATACCAGATGTATTCAGTGTGAAGAGTACTCCACCTCTGGGCAGTGGAGGGGACCATTGGTCCATCTTTAGGCCGGTGCCTTCTGATTTGCTGAGCTAACCAATTTCCAGCTCCATTCTTTAAGACGAACTTATCCAAAAAAACTAACTGGCTCTCGGGACCATAAAACCAATTATAATTGGAATCTGCTATACCCACAGTTCTTTGGAAGCCTGGCAAGAGGGTGGCGTAATAGAACCAAAAGTGCATTTTTAACCAGTTATTATCCAAGTTGTTGATATTAAAATGGCGCTGGGCCAGAAAAACGTACTGTGTGACTGACTTAGCCGTGTAGCTTCCATAGGCAACACCTTCATCCAAAGTACCATCGACAATATGATTCAACAGAAACATCATCTTTTCCATCACATCTACTACAACCTGTTTCCATAGATTTACTTCAGATCCTTTATCCACCCCAGTCACTAACGCCCCGGTGAGTAACGCTATCATATTAGTAGCTTGGTGGTTATGAAGAAGTTGTTTGCCCCATGAGCGGACCTTGGAATACTCATACATTTCCTCAGTAATAACCCATATTTTTTCTAGGTATTTTTGCCTTCGATGATCATCTAATAAGTTATATAAAAAGTCAAAGGCAGTGGCAAAACCTGTTAAGGAATGGCCAACTGGAACCTCATCCCCTGGTGCATTCTCCACCAGCCAGTCTTTGTAGCCCACCATCCTGTCCATATATTCCAAAACAAATTCAAAGGCAACTTTGTCTTCCGGGCATAACAAACAGTACAGTGCTAAAGGGGGCAGATTGTTACCATAAATTTCATTCCACTTGGCAGCAAAATCAGCATGCTTGGGTGGAGGTAGGTAGTATGTCGGGTTGGACAGCATAACCATCACTGCACTTCTGATAGCTCTAAAAAGATGCAAATGGCTTGTGCGAGACTTTTGCCTCATTGCTTGGATCTCTCCAGCATCAAAATATAAATGTGGATGAAGCATACTTTTCTTCAGCTTTTGGTTGGGTCTGAAATCTTGCACTTTCTGTGTCTTAAGCTGATCTATGTCATCTGGGAAAACTGCCCAGTCAGAGTAATTGCTCACAGATTCTTCAAAAGTAGAGAAAGCAAACATCACTAACAGTAAAAATAAGAAATGTCCTGTAAACATTAACGCCATGATCCATCGGGGAGCTCCTTTCCTTAGGCATACATGTCAAACACAGTGCTCAATGTGTTTCCCATCTGCTGAGTATAAAACATACATTTAAGGCCTTGATAAAACACAGACTGTAAATCGGATATGCTGTGAAATCCAGCTGACATTCGGCTCATTCAAAGCAAGTACAGTTGCCAAAAAGAGAAAACTTACACTGTGGATCTGTTTGCCTGATGCAGTGTTGCTTCCAATAAAACTTCAAGGAATGTTAAAACCTCTAGTTTTCCAATGTCACACAGTGAACAGGGGTGGAGATAGTCAAAAATACCATGAATTCACAATTTACTTCCTTGACATAAATCTACCTAACACAAAGAGTCAAAAAACACACATTGTAAAAAAAAGAAAAAGCAAAAGCACTCCAAAATCCACGTTAAGAAGTCATTCCTGGAGCAGGAAACCATCATCATACGTGTCTGATGCCTTTGCCTGTGTGTGCTCAGAGAAGCTGACAAAGTACTGCAATTCTTGGAGCTGACTGGGTTGTTACTCCTCTCAGCTTTTTACACTTTTTGCTTTGAGAATTTTTTCTTCCTCCATTTTTGGGGCAAAAACATCCTCAACAAGTATTCAAAGTCCTACTTGGTTTTAAAACACTCAAGATTCCTGTCCTCATTTCAGATCTGTCTTTTTTCAGGCTTACTTACTCATCAGCCTATTATGACCCAGAGAAAGCATTTTCCCATCTTCTTTTATCAGCTTCATCGGTACAGCTATGAAAATCTAATCTCTTCAACCACCTAGGTACTTCTCTTCCAATCATGAAGTAACCACCAACTGGGAAAGGAAACTCCCCTTTCACCAACAGTGACGTGTCTTTTCTGTTCCTTTTTCATGACATACTCCTTTCTGGGGGAAAAACAAAACAGAAATTCTCTGAGGCTACAAGTATGCTGGGAGTGGACATAAACAGAAGATTTAAATGGTCTAACGTCTCCTGATAGAAATTTTAGAATCACAATAAGATCTGTTATTAACTACAATCTAGGTTAGACCAAATGGTTCTTTTTTCTTATACTTTTCAACGCATATATTAGGATAACAATGGTGGCAGAAGACAAGCGGCTACAACATGTAACTTTCCTAAGAGTATTTATTTTAACTGTGGCTTGCTTTAGTCATTTAAAATGTTTTTATTCAAATGCAGTTAACAGAAGATGAGTCCTGCTGTCATTCTTGTTTTGATCACAGAAGACTCAGAGACAAAAAGCAAAAGTTTAAAGGACCATTATGATTCCGGTTGAGGGTTTAACGTTCAAGGGCTCAGAAGGTGTCTTTGCCAGGGGAACTAGTAAGAGCAGTCACTTTTCTCGAAGGAGAAATCATGACAGTGTGTGGGAGCGAGGAACAGCGAGCGGTCCTGCACCAATCTCTCTCCCGTAGCCCGGTTTTCCATCCTTACAAGAAGCCGCCAGAGGGAGCTCAGACCCACACTCAAGGAGCAGCTTCGCGGCTGCCCGTCTTCGGTTCTGAAGAACCTAACCAAGTTTCAGTCTTGGACAAGTCTCCTCTCTGCAGGAAACATGAACGCTAGGAGTTCCCTGATCCGCTCCGCCTGTTGCATTTTTTCATTCGCTTCCTACGAACATGCCAACTCCATCCTCTGCTCCTCACCCCCGACCTCTGGCTGTGGTTTGGGGATAAGAGACCCCTCAAGGGCCAAGTCCGCTTACCTTGGCAGGTCCGGACGGGGTCTCCCGGCAGCGGTGGGCCCGGAGGAGACGGAAGCGGAGAGTTGGAGAAAACTGCTCTGCGCTGGGAGCCGGGCCGCGCGGCCCCCCGCAGGGCTCCTGGCGCCCCCCAACACTGCAACAGGCTGCGGCCCCGCGCTCGCGCCCCGGCCGGCGCCGCGCGGACACGCCCGCCCTCGGGGAACGCCGGACGCCCCCCGGGCAGCCCCGGACCGCGGAAGGCAGATCCGCGCGCCGCGGGCGCGCTCGTGGACGCCGTGTCCAGAGGGGCGCTGGCGTGTCCAGAACGCGATGCCGCCGCGGCCGCCGCTCCTCGGTGCCAGCTCTGGCCGCGCGGCCCAGGGAGGGCGAGAGAAGGCTAGGCGGGCCGGGGGCGGGGCGGGAACGACGGGGGCGGGATCAGGGGCGGGGCCTCGGGGCCTCGGGGCCTCGGGGCTTCGGGGCTGGGGGAGAGTGACAACAGGAGGCTCAGGCTGGGAGGAGGGGGCGGGGCTGGAAGGAGGAGGGGGCGGGGCCGGGGGAGGGGCCGATCGCCCCCGGGATCAGAACCCAAGGGGCTCGGGGCGCGTGTGTTTCCGGCTGCTGTGGCGGCCTCGCGCTCCCGCACGGATAGAGCCCGAGGAGGGGGAAATTTGGGAGTGCGAGCGTCTGAAGACGGCTCCCTGCCGGCCGAGTCCCGCTTCTCTTACCCCTTCGGTTGTGGGGAGAAGGCCAATCTAACAGGGCTAGGAGTGGGAGGAAGATAGAGGAGGTTCTGGGCCTGATTACAAACGATGGGGGAAGCGGGGGCGGGCGGGGTGACGCTGTGGGATGTCATGGATCACACTTGAGGAACAGCAAGGGCTGAGAAGGGGAAAAATGTGAGGCAGCCTGGCTGAGGTTGCTGTCAGTCAGAAATGCAAAATCAATATACCGGATTAATGTGAGACTGACTTCAGGAGCACAAACACTGAAGATCAGGGGGAAACAAAAAAGACTAATCAGCTTTATTGATCGGAATAATTTCTCCGGCAGTATAAAGATGGAAAGGTACGGGACAAACAGGTGGAAGGAACCTCTCTTATTAAAGAAGTGAAACCTGGAATTCAGTGAAGACCCACAGGCAGCGAAGACTGTGTGGCTCAGTTATGTGGCACGTGTGCGCAGTTCCAGACATTGGAAATCGTAGAGCAGCTGTGATTCCTGTGGTACTGGACATATGGAACTTCTCGCAGACATCTGAGATTACACTTGGGCAGGAGTCAACCTAAGGTCTACCCTCTGCTATCACGAATAACTTAGTAAGGACAGGAATACAGTGAAATATCAGTTGTTGCAAATAAACAAACCCCTCCCCAGTTGGGGATTGATGACGCCTTCACTTTCGTCCTACTCCATCCCATTTTGGGAAAATGGACAGATATGTGTATTAAAAAGTAAGTGTCTTGCTTGGATCACTTCCTGGTAAGACCAAACCGTAGACCGTTGCTAGCAGAATAAATTTCAAAATAATTTACCTTGGGCGGAAATGTGACCTCTACCTTCTCATCAGTCTTCTATTTTATCCCCTTCGAAACCCAACCCCAGTCCAAATGGCCAGTCTTGCTTTTACTTTGCTGCTTCCATAACTGTGCTTATCCCGTTCCTTCCTGCATAGCATCCTCCACCCAACACCCCCATTTACTAGGTGAAATTGTTTTTGACTCTTGATGTTCTCTTATCATACTTGTCTCAGCTCAGATGCTTAAATTCTTCTGTAAATACACCCTAGATTTTTCCCTAACCAGAATGAACTACTTCAGCACTCTATGATTTATATCTATATTCAGCCTCAGCTCATTTGTTTTACGCTTAATATTTTCCCTGGCTCACTCCTGTGCTCTATTCAAAGCTCCTTCAGGTCATGGGCATTCACTCAGCGCCCACCCCGATAAGGGCTGTACCTGTGTTCGAAATGAGTTGAACCTTCAACAGTTGGGCTCACGTAGAGCATTGTCTCCTCCACTGAGATTCATTCTGAAACAAGGATCCTCCTTCAAACTCCAGAGGCAAAACTTCCTGTAAACATCTGGACTGTCCCCCTATGTGACCCACGATGGAGAAAGATGACCCATGGCTTCCAGCCTCACTTACGGGAGAAAGTAGATTTGGAGGAAAGAGGAGCCCAAATGCACAGATTCTTATAATTTTCTGCAAAGAGGAGCTTTGGAAACCGACTAGGAATTCGTGTTAGTAAATACAGTGAGTAAACATGCAGACCATTTCTCAGAACAAAATGTGTGCATGGGACTCTTTCATTCTGTGGATGCAGAGTGCCTCACGACATGAGGGCAAAGTGAACCATAGAGAATTATTATGAGCACTGACATCTGCCAGGGGACTATTTCAACTTTCATCCAATCGTTTTCTTTTTTTCTTTTTTTTCGGAGTTAACATCAGTATGATCATTTTTACTGTACAGACGAATGCATTCAGGTACAGACATTGTGGCTTTCAGGTCTGCCCCATGCATCTGCGCTGAAGCTGTGGGATGCAGCGAACCTTTCAGCATTTCTAGATGAGCTTTCAGGCTAATTCACTTTGAACTGGCATCGTGTCCAAGTTGTGAGTCCATTGAAATAAAACAGGAGCTATGGCTGAACAATTCAAGTCATTGGCAGAAAGGGTGGTAGGTAAATGGCACTATGAAAAATGAAGAGCGTCTTGTTTCTGTGAACTAAAAATGGATAGCTCCAATTATTGCTCCTTCCACACATGAAGATGGTACAAAGTTAGTTAATTATAAATATTGCATCCAGCCGTAGAAGGGATGAGCTGTATGTTATGTTATTGCGCATTAAAAATCTTTATGAGTGTGGCAAGAGATACATATACCAACAGCTGATAAATTCAGGATCCTGGAGCAGTATCTTATTTTAATGTAAGTGAAGACCCATACAGTCTATTGCTCTAGGGATTTCCTGCTATATCCTGCTATATAAAAAGATCTTAAATCTACATGAGATATTACTTGTGATTTCAAAGCACTTAATGAAAATCTGTGTTTTTTTAAATTTGAATATCTTTCAACCCTACCCCCAGCCACCCTGCTTACAGCAGAGATAATGCTTTCTCGACTAGATTCCCCAAGGCAGGAGGCTTCCTTTCCTCCTCCCTTCCTCTTTCTTTCTCTACTTTTTTCTTTTCTGATCTTCTCTTTATACTTATTTTCTGTTTTTAAGTTCTTCAGCACCTAGCTCAGAGCCCAGCAGTTTGTGATGAGTGTGTATTGACTGTTGAACATGAATTACCACCCTCATTTTAAGGCAGAAGATGAAGAAGTTATAAACCTCTGAACCTCTGGTTGCTGAGTTCTGAGCAGAATCAGAAGCTCCTGCTCTTCCAACGGTGCTGAGGAACTTGCCACCGCACAACTGGCGTCGGAGCTACATCTTGGGGGTGAGTTAATTCAAATGAAATTTCAGAGGGAAGTCGGCCAACATTTTAAGGAGAATTTCTGCAAGAATTTTATGTCTTCAGATAGGTAAAAATTCAAGTTCAGAGCCTTAGAACATAAGGTAAATATTACTGATACATTGCCTTATAGAAGGATAAAGTGCAAGCAATAAAACAAGGCAAGACACTACAATAAGTCCCCTTGACTGAAATCACATTTGTCCATGATCTGTTATTCTGATGGACTCTTAAGAACTGGGGCAGGGATGTCTGAGAACTAATTGCTGTGCATTCAGCAACTGACTGTGCACGGATCTCCGAGGCACAGGCTTGTGTGGAGCTCGGGCATTTGAACCTGGGGAAGACTTATTTATTCTTCCCTTAGCATATCTCTACCTGGACATGGTTTTGTCTGTGAGAGCTCAGATGCAGATTTCTTGAACCACTTATCAAGGCCAGAGGTATATTATACTGATCTATGAGCACGGTTAGGACTAGTTTTGCCCCAGAGTTTGGCGAGATACCAGCTCTGATGGTACAGAAACAGACACCAAACTTGAGCTGCAAATGTTATTGCACAATTGGCCAGCAGTAATAGGCAACACCAATAATAAAGACAAAAGCACAGATTTAAAGCAGGCAGTAGAATCTGAAAATACTCTTTCTGCAATTGCTTTGAGTACAAAACATCTCAAAATGACAGGGATTTTGCCTGCAGAGTTGCTAGTGAAGATGTGGCTGAGATTGTTCCCTGAGTTTGTTTATCCAGCTGTACAAGAGTCTGTATGCCAGTAACTGGATTTATGCAAATTTAAAAATACCAAAGCCACCTTCTGAGGAAAGAAGTTTCCCCATAAGTCCACTAAAACCTTGTATTTATAAATGAGAGGCTTTATTGCTACCACATCTGCTTACATATAGTTGTGCTTTTACTATGAAAGAAAATTTTAAACTAGGTGAAACTTACAAGGGGAACACATGATGGGGTCGTTCCTCTCTCCCTCCCCCCTGTCTGTACCATTGGTCTCTATGGGGGCAGTTTTGCCCCTCAGGACCTTTGGCAATGTCTGGAGAAGTTTTTGATTGTCACACTCAGGGATAAGGAGCTGCTGGCATCTAGAGAGTAGAGGCCAGGAGCCCTGTTCAACATCTGACAATGCACGGGACCACCCCGCCCCTAACCCCAAACAAAGAGTTTTCCAGCCCAGAATGTCAATACTCTTGAGTTTGAGAAACCCTGCCCTAGCTCAGTGACTCTAAAAATTGATTATGTGCAAATGGTCGGTAGTTGTTCAAATCAAGACTTGAATTATTGCCTGCGTTTTCAATCAGCTCTTTGTCACTGGTTCCTGAGCCAGATGTCACCTAATTCGTTCACACATGGCTTTTTGTTTAGCAGGTACTGGGTCCGTTTGTCTTCTCTTGACCAAAGACACCACTAAACCCAGCTGTTCCACCTCAAATGAAAGCCTGGGCTAGGCTTCCAGGCACAACTGGCAGTAAATCGATGCCTTCAAAGCAATAAGGGAAAGAAGTGACTTCAGGGTTATCAGAAATCCCCTTCCGATGTTAAAAATTCATACCCTTCACGCACACATACCACACGCACACATGCACTCCTCAAACATTTTTTTAATTATCTGAATTTTTTTCTTTGGGACAGTGCTTATCAAATTAAAATTCTTGGACCCCCCAGTATCAGAAAGACCAAGGTGTTGTTAAAAATGCCACTTTCTGAAATCTGTCCAAGCCCTATGGATTAAGAATCCCTGAGTATCCAGTCTGGTAGCCCACACCTTTAAAATGCTCCTGGGAGGCACGGCAAGTTTTGAGTTACTGTTCTAGGACAAGGATTCTTTTCTTCCCCACACACCTGTGCATGTGTCTCTGCCGGTTTGTTTGGGTATGTGACCGAAACATCCCAAGGCTGACAGGACCACAGGGACTAACCAGGGATAGAAGTCGGTGTTGTAGAATAACCCAGAGACATGTGGGTAACTATTTCACAGCTAGTTTAATTATTTTACATGCTAATTGTTTATTCACATCTGAAAGAGTGAGGTAAACAGGATTGCTAAGACAGGAGAGAAAAATTAAGACAATCTGGGAACAGTGGAGCTTGTATTGTACATTATTGGGGCAAATTGATTGACTGGAAGGTAGCAGAGAAGTTTGTCCTGGGTCCTTGAGTGGCCAAGGTGCAGTTCTTTAAGGATTCCCCAGAAAGCAGTGAGAGTTTAGCCGTGAGCAGATGTGACGAGCTGTCCTTGTCTGATGTCAGCCAGTATCTTCCACTCAGTGCTGTCACCTGAGTCAGATTCAGCCTGCACGATGTCCTCGCTGGAAAGCCACTAGGAAGTAAGGTCCCTCTCTCCTTCCATCCAAGGCCAGGCAGGAGGCGTTTCTCTTTGCTTCTGAGCATTTGCTTCATTTTTCTGCTTTTCTGAGGATCAGCTCTACCAGATCCTTCATGGGGATCTGACTAAACCTGGCTGCCCCTCAGCAAACAAGTTTATACCATCTTGATCCTATCAGCAGGCAGAAATAATTACTCCTTTTTGAACTCCAAATTCGAAGTCTCAGGAGAGAAAAGATGACTGCACAACACGGCCAGGGTTCTATCACAGTGCACACAAGAGATGGAAAGCAGTTCAGGGTCATGTCGTTCAAACATTGCTCCAGGGGCTGACACTAGTGGGTTTAGGGTATCAGTCATCACAAGAGAACAGAACTGGCTCATATCTAAAAAGTATCTACCAGGAAATAACCCACCAGAGGGCCATACTACCCTTAGAGGCATGTGGAAAGGAGGGGACTTGAGGGCGAGTCGTGGAGGTGGTGGAGGTGGAGGTGGGGATGAGACAGGGGAAGGCAGGGCGGGAGGTTGGCATTTGTTGTTCAAAATTGCCCACACGTTGTATAACGCAAGCTGACTCCTCTTCCTTATCCGTCTTTGAAAATTATGGCTTTGACAGAGTTTATTAAATTTGCGTGGTTTTAAGAATCACCTGGAAGCTGCTTGTTAAAAATGTACAATGTGAGATCTGGGGCCCTACTCTAGAATCATGAGGGTATGGTAGGGAAGGGGATCCAAAGAATTCATATTTGTAAATGCCATTTTGATCATGCAAAACTGGCAAATTACCCTTAAAGAGCTAACCCATATAAAATATTGCCAGGTTCTTACAAGAGAACATAAATTGGTTTCAGATTTAGAGAGCAGAGTTTGATAGGCAGAGAGGGGAGGAAAACTAAGGTATGTTTGAGAGAAGCTTTAAAGCTGTGTGGTCCAATATAGTAGCTGCTAGCCACGTGTGGTTAGTTAAATTAAAATTAAAGTTAAATGAAATTAAAAATTCACTTCCTTAATTGTACTATCCACATTTCCAGTGTGCAATAGCCACTTGTGATTAGTAGCTGCAATATTGAACAGCACAGATCCAGAACACTTCCTTTGCTGCAGAAGGTTCTGATGGATAATGACACAGAGGAGGAGTCAAGGAGGGAGAAAGATGGTGTAAAACTTATGTTGGTGTCCCCATCATAGGCCTATGCAGAGTTCATACGTAAGTGTCATAATGTTGATGATGTTGACATACTCAGGCTGATGATAATAATGACACTTACTGAGCACGTGTTACTTGCAAAAGCCTCTATTGTAATCCTCCAAACAACCTGAACACTTACTGTGGTACCAAACTGTCTCACTAGGTGACATATGTGGGTAACTGTTGATTGTTGTCATGTGGAATTTAGGACTCCATATAGCCAGATGATCTGATTTTGCAAGGAAAGCCAGAAACCTAGATTTTTATGTGAAACAACTTGATTTTTTAAATGGCTTAATTTTTTTTGACAATGCAGTGAAGACCAAACAAAATATGTCTGTGAGATGGATTCAGTTCATGTAATGCAAGGTTTTGACTTTTTAGAAGCTGGATGCACTGAAAATTAATTTCCTGATTTAACTATGTTCGCCCCAGCAATGCAACTTCCACTTTAATGCTGGAGAGAATACTACCATTCTTTATCTGAAGTTATCTACTCCTACAACCCCTCTCAGTCTGAAACAGTCCAGGACTGATGACATATTCAAATAATCTTATTTATATCTGCAGAAATATGTTAAACTTTTTTTCTTCCATTTATTCAATAAATAGTCACTAAGTGCTCAATAAGACATTCTGCTAGGAACTGTTTGGGAAACCTTTATGAGAAAAAAAATCCTAGCCAAATGGAGCTTATTGAATCTTATGGACAGAAAAGGCATAATGGAAAGTCATGATAGCTGTGAATTGCTACTTCGTTTTCTGTATTTTAATCACTACTTCATGAGATTTAAATACCTTTTGAAGGAGCCTCTATGTCTTGCTGTCCATTATTTTGGATAGCACATTTAAATTGACAAGGATGGAAGATTAGTAATGACTCAGGAACTGGGAAAATGGATAAAACCCTTAATTTTGTAAGAAATCTCTAGGCTGTTTGCATTTTTTCAGAGCTGCACCCCTTCTGTTATAATACCTGGAGTCCAGCCAGGCACAAAGCTCGCTGGCTGACTACTGCAGAAAGGAATCCTGGAACCTCTCTTGCTGACCTGTTTCCCGACTTTCCAGCACAGCTAGCCAGAGACTTCCTATAGGCAATGAGGGAATTCAAAAACAATGAATGTGGTAGTTCAGCTATTTATCTGGGGACCACTGGGGATGAGACTGAGCCATTTTCCTGCAGCTGGCCACGGAGGAGGCTCAGTATGAAAGAACAGGGCCATGCAGTTGGCATATGTCTCATTCTGGGCTAAAGCTTTCTATCATAGGATTCAGTCAGACCCAAAATGCAAGATGAACATCATCTCTCTCGTTGTTACTTATAATAAATAGAAAAGAGATGGACAGATCATGTTTTCCAAAGGTGCTTGATGATAAGAATGACCAAAGGCACTTAATAATTCCCTGTGCTGGAAATGCAGATTCAGGGTCAGGGATGGAATCAGGAATGCGGTGTTCTTAGTGGGTACATTAAGTGATTGTTACCACCAGAGAAGTTAGGACGTACTGGAATGGAAGGATAAAGAAGGGTTCTCTCCCTGTAATGGTATTATTCCCAGTCATCTATTGTGTATCAGCTTTCATCAGTTTATGGTTACATGCCTAGACTTTGGAGTGAGATGGTCCTGAGTTTGAATCCAAGCTGTGAGGCTATACTGTCAGTTGCTCTGAGACATTAGGTCACTTATGTAACTTTTCTGAGTATAGATATCCTCATCTGTAAAGATGGGGTTACACTATTACTAACTTCATTGTGGAGAGTTGAGAATTTTAAATGAGAAGAGGCAGGTAAAGTCCTTAGTACAGAGTCTGGGGAATGTTCACTGGGCACTCTTTACAGTTAAAAAGCAATTTTACATACTTTGTGTCATTTGATCCTTTTACCAATCATGTGAATGATACATGATTAACTCAATTTTGTATACAAAAACTGAGGAAGAGAAATTCAGGATAGAAAACATTATATCTATATATGTTTGGGCTAGTGTGGCAAAAATAGTACACTGGTGTCTAGCAACTTGCTTTCTGAATTTGTCTAACTTTAAAGACTGAGAATATTTTTAGGAAACATTTCGTTCATTTCCCTCACTTTACAGGTGAAGGATCTAAGACTAGTGAAGTAAACTAATTTGTTCAGAGTGAGAGAGAGAGACAGACCTAAAACTGGTACCAGAATCAGGTTTTTAAAGTACATCTTGCAAACCTGTCATTGCATTGTTGAGGATGTGATTTATCTTTAAGCAAATCCAGTGATACATATTTTAGATCTGCTTCTTTGACATTAAAAAACATAACTCCTAAATCACTATTCTATATGCATCTTAAAATAGAGCATATTTTCAAGGGATTACCTAGTGTACAGTTGTACCAAAATTCTTTCAGAAACCTTTTAAATACATAGGTTCCTATGTCCACCAGAGATCCTTCTTGAATCATAATCTTGATGGGGA
The DNA here is from genome assembly GCF_005190385.1 of Monodon monoceros. NCBI lineage: Eukaryota > Metazoa > Chordata > Mammalia > Artiodactyla > Monodontidae > Monodon > Monodon monoceros. The sequence goes on along the minus strand of NW_021703765.1, from coordinate 9,216,999 downwards.
ATGAGAATTTGCATATTTAAGTTTACTAATTAAAGTTTGAGTACTAGCTAATTAAACTATTAATTCCTTGAGATCAGAAATTGCGTATTTTCCTTCTTCTGTATTCCCATCAGTTCCAGCCAGAATTTTAGGCAAACACTCTGCACTCAGTTAACTCCTATTGAATTGAACTGTGATAGAATCAAATTATGGTAAAATGTTTGGATTATATAAAAATCTGTGAGGCACATGTATGGATGAATCATTTCCAAAGATATCATTTATAAAATTTGACCTGAATTAGAAACATAATTCTCTTGCCGGATATATTGTTTGTCTGGAGAGTATATGTGTGTGTGTATGTGCGTGTGTATATATATATATATATATATATACTCTTTCTTTCCTATATATATGAAAGAAAGAGAGAGAGATTGGAGAAAATTAGCCTTCAGACAAATGAAATCGAGTTTAATGGAGAGGGGGAAAAAAACCCAAATATCATGCCAATTTTGAGGAATGTTAGCTTGGATATTAGTTATCTATTGCTGCATAACAAGATATCTCAAAACTTGCCAGCCAAAAATACACAAATGTTTATTTTCTCCCAGTTTTTGAGGATTAACAGCTGGCAGCTGGCCAGGGTCTCTCAGGAGACTGTAGTCAGGAGGTCTGTGTTTTAACCACATTACCTTGGCTGAGGTATGGTGAGGCCAGACTCGGATCAAGAGAGAGAAACTGGAAAGAGCTTCAAGTTTTCCTTACTCTCAGCACCCTGGGGAGAACCTAGCAGGCCCCGCAGGGCCATTTGGAGGAGCAGCGGGCGGGTCACAGGGAGGGGAAGCAGGAACTGTGGGCGCGAGCCTTCAGTGTAGCTTCTGGGGGAAGGGACGGCCGAGGCAGGGGTAGCTGGTTTGGGATTGTCCAGTTTAAATCATTTCGGCAGGTGCTGGGCTGAGGAACTGTCTCTGGTTGTCTGGGACCTGGCCCTGGGATGATTCAGGTGGGTGCAAAGTGGTCCTGAGCGTGAGACCCCGATAAGGCAGGTAGTTGGAATGTGGACTTAAGCTGCTGCTTAAGGGGTAGTTGGAATGTGGACTTAAGCTGCTGCTTAAGGGGAACTGACTGGCTTCTAGCCAAGACCTCAAAACGAGACAAGACAGCATTTTAAAAGACTATGTTACAGTTTGTCAGAGCGTCAGTCTTCTGAGGGCTTGAATGGGGCTGAAGGGTCTGCTTTTAAGAAGGTTCACCCACATGGCTGTGGACATGAAGCTTCAGTTCCTCACTGAGGATACCAGGAGGTCTCGGTTCCATTACATGGGTGGCTCCAAACATCGTGTGACTGTCTTCACAACATGGCAGCCAAAGTCCCCCAGGATTGGTGAGTCCAGAATGAGAGATGCGAGGAGAAAGGTACACTCCTTTTATGACCTAGTCTCAGAAGTCATGCCCCATCATTTCCACCTTACCCTGTCGAAAGAAACAAGACTTTTAGTACAGCTCGTACATTTTAAACCGCACAGCTCCATTGGCAGAGTTCTTTCCAAAAAAAGTGATAAGAACATTTTCTCTCAGATTCCTAAGGCAATGCTGACTGGGGGAAGAAAAAATGTTCAATTTATTTTGTATGTATTTTGGTCAGTATTTTGATTCCATTACATTTTGGTATAAAAAAGTCATGGTTGCCGAAAACAAAGGTCATTTCTTTCCATAATTTTCATTTGTGATCAGAAGGTAAACTCTCGAATAACATTATGGATTGTCATATCAAAACAGCAGCTTAAAAAAAAAAGCCATATGTAAAATGATTTGCCCAAGAAAAACGTGAATATGTCATGTTTATTTGTTCATTTATTCAACAAGTATTAATAGAGTTCCTCTTATGTGCCCAGCTCTAGAGTAAGCATTGGCTAATAGAGTTCCTCTTATGTGCCCAGCTCTAGAGTAAGCATTGGCTAATAGAGTTCCTCTTATATGCCCAGCTCTAGAGTAAGCATTGGCTAATAGAGTTCCTCTTATGTGCCCAGCTCTAGAGTAAGCATTGGCTATACAACAGGGAAAAGAGATCTGTGCTTCCGGTTCTCACGGAGTTTCTGTCCTAGTGCAGGAGGAAAAGTTCTATTGAAATATTCTGACTAATGTTTGTATAATTAAAAACTGAATTGCAGTGAAAAATGTACATGATGCTATGAAAGTGGATGAAGAATGCAGAACGATTGTTAGGGAAGGCTTCCTGGAGAAACTGGCCATTAATCCTTGAGCTGTTGTCTGAACAATGAGCTGGGAAGGTGATGAGGAAATCGATTGAACTTTACAGCATATATTCTATAAGTTAAATAATCTCAATGAACAAAGAGGCCCTGAGGGTTTACTCTCTCAGACAAATGATAGGACCCTTTTAAAGATCTTCAGTATTTTACCCTCCTGTACTACGCATAACCTATTTATAAATCTAAAGATTTTACTGGACAAATACCATGGCCTCTTTCAATATATGTTATCAGAACTTCTCACTTGGCTTCCTGAGCATCCTGGGGTGCATCCTTCCCTGATGGCCACAAGGAAAATTTGGGGGATCTTAGTTATACTTACATATTCATGAAAACTTGTCGTTTCTTTGGTTAGTGTACTTAGGTGTGGTGGTCTGGTCCCCACTGTGAACAGTCACCTGTCCCTTCCCTGCACTGCAACTATTGTACATTAAATATCTTTTTTTAAATAACACTGAACCCAGGACTTCACTGGTGGTCCGGTGGTTAAGACTCCGCCCTCCCAATGCAGGGGCCCAGGTTCAGTTCCTGGTCAGGGAACTAGATCCTGCATGCCTCAACTAAAAGATCCCGCGTGCCGCAACCATGACCCAGCGCAGCCAAATAAATAAATAAATATTTAAAACAATAATAACACTGAACCCATGGAGTGTTTCCACAGCAGTGACTGGGGAGAGGGTCACATTTCTTGTGCATGGAATAGCAAGTGCAAATACCTCTAGTGGGAGTGGGGTGGGCATGTAAGGGAAACAAAAATAATTGTTTACCTGGAAAGGAGAAAGCTTAGGGTAATGTGATGTGAAAGAAGAAGGAAATGTATGAAGTAGATAAGCCAAATACGATCTAATATATAGGGTAATACTCAATCCCATTTTGCCCAAGGCAGTCCTATTTACATTAGCTCTCCCAGCATCATGGTAAATAGTACGGCCCATCAATCTTGAGAGCCTCCGGGGTTGGATGATGTATTTTATGGTCACACTATTTGAGTTAAAGATTTTGGTCTTTATCTTAATAATGATAGGAAGCCATTAAGAGTTTTGACCATAGAATAAAAGGAATAACAGATTTGTGTTTTTCTGATATCTGTCTGGCTATAGTGAGTAGAATGAGTTAGCAACGCAGAGTGTACAGGGAGACCGTCTACTGCTGTAGTTCTGGCAAGACGTGGCAGCTTAGACTGTATTGGTAGCAGTGAAGATGGACGGAGTGGCCTGATTCAAGAAATGGGCCATCTCTCTGCATTGCAGTCCTTCTGTACACCTCTGGTCAACTGACTTTTTTCTTTTTCCATGACATTGAGTATAAGCCTTTTTTTTTTTTTGCGGTAAGCGGGCCTCTCACCGCTGTGGCCTCTCCCGTCGCGGAGCACGGGCTCCGGACGCGCAGGCTCAGCGGCCATGGCCGGGCCCAGTCGCTCCGCGTCATGTGGGATCTTCCCGGACCGGGGCACGAACCCATGTCCCCTGCATCGGCAGGCAGACTCTCAACCACTGCGCCACCAGGGAAGCCCTACAAGCCTTTTTAATTCGCTTACAAGCTAGGACTCCACCACCACTTCCGAACACCTTTCTCTTTACTCTCGGCTGAAGAAATCGTTCCCTTTTCATTGGAAACTAAAACCAATAAACAGAATCTCTCTCATCGTCCAGCTATAAGATCTGCAAATTTGCCTACAGACACACAAAAGCTCTCTTCTTCTCAGATTACACCATGGATGGTATCGCTCCTTGTACTGAAAGCCAATAAAGCCTCTGATTTAGATCCTGGAAATTATCCTCTCTCCTCTGCACAGCACTCAATGTCTCGGTTTCCTCACCTCTCACTCCCTTTTGTAACCCATTCTATTCTGCTTCCTTCCCTTGCGTTTCCTGAAAGTGTTCTAAGGACAGCAGTGGCATCTGGAGATCTTTTCCAGGTCTCACCTTACTTGTCCTCTGGGCAGCAGATGATGTTGCCTCTTCTTGAAACCATCACTTACACTGGCAACTTTCCCAGTTTTTTCCTCTACGTCTTTGCAGTCATTACATGTTGGAGGACCTCAAGGCTCCTGGACCATCTTCTTACTCTGTCCTCCCCATCTCTACAATCTTATACACGTCCATATCTCTAATAGCTATTCATAGATTGTTAATTTCCCATAACTATATATCCAGGTCAAGGAAATCAAATAGTACCACCTGAAGGTCTTACAAGTGAAACAAACATTCACAAAGCCAAGCTCAACTTTGTGATTTGCTCCTATGCTAAACCTGACCATCTTCCTCACTGGTGTTTTAAGGAGTGTCATGTACATATAGTCACATAAGTCAGGATACCAGTCATCATTTACCCCTCCATCTCCCTTAATTTATCTTTTACCGAGTGATGTCTGTTTGATCCCCTGAATACCTAAAATAATGATGGTTTCTCTATTCTCTTATTTTCTACAGTAGCAATGAGTTGCGTGGGTACATTCACAGAGAAAGCAGATTATAAAATCAACCCAAGGTTAGGTTTTGCCTTGAACACAGTACAAGAAGACTGGTATTTATGGCAGTGCTGCTGAGATGATGCATGAGTCATTAATCTAGCTGCATCTAGAAGGAACGATGGACGTGGCAAGCTTCTATATTGAAGTTGAGATGTGACTGACAAATGGCCTTTAGAGAAGTAGCTGTACAAGTGAGCTGGAGGAAGAGGGGTTTTCAGGAAGGAAGAGTCTTTCCTTTTCTTCTTCTTTTTTTTTTTTTTTGGTTGTTATTGGGGCTTTTTGTTTTTGTTTGCATTCACATTTTTTATTCATTCTAGCTAGGTTCAGTGCTAAAGGCTGACCAGTGAATCAAACCAATAAAACCCCTGCCCCTAGGGAGGCTTATTGTACCTTGGAGGGGCGCAATAAACACTTAAACAAATAAACCTATAATGTTATGTAGTAATAAATGCTAAGAAGAAAATAAAGCAGATTGAGGAGTAACAGAAGCACTGGAGTGCTAATTTAGAGCTATCACCCCTCTCTGAGGAGTGATATTTGAGAAGAGACCAGAAGAAGGGATGGAAAAAGGATAGAGAATTACAGACCAATGGGTCAGCTGGTGTACAGGCCTGGGGACAGGTTGCTGAGGCAGACCAAAGATCAGCCAGGATGTGGGGTATGGGGATTTGAAGACACAACCAAGCACCGGACACAGTCTGTGGCCCCTGGTGTGGCCCGCGGATTGTGTTCTCTGTGTGATGGGAGTCCATGAGAGTATTTTGAGAAGAGACTGGAAAGATGTGAGCAGTGTTTCAAAGGAGTTTCTCTGACACCCCTTGGGAGAATTGGCTTTGGTGGAATAAGAATGACATCAGCAGAACCATAGCAGGATGTAGAAATTCATAATTTAGTACGATGAGAAGGTCTGGAATGTGACCATAGGTGGAGATAAAAGGGTTCGTTTATTGGAACAGCTGAGAGGCCATGGAAGGTTCATCATATGGATGTTTGCAGGAAACAGGCTAGAATATCCCACAGATGAGGAAGAATCACTGTGATGTTCTTAGTGACAATACAGAGGGGTGAAATGTCATAGAGGTGAGCAGTGTGATTTTAGATAATCCTAGAGCCAATTATAGCTCTTACATGAAGTTGTACCAAGAGATCAGGTGTATCTCAGTAATAGCATCTGAGAACTAAACAAAAAAGAGGAGACACTTAACATGATGAATAATGTTGAAATGTGATGAAGTCTGCCTATTTAGAACACCTGCCTCCCTGCTAGAAAGAGGAAGAGAGAGGATGTTAGGACCATTTATTTAGATGCTTAGAGCTGAGGCACAGGTTAAAAGTAATTCCAGTTGTGTTACTATTTTGTCAAGTACACTTACTAAATTTTTAAATCATATAGTACATTTAAATTAGACTAGCTTTTATGTTTCTCCTTTTCCTTTAAAAGGGGGAAAATAATCTTTATGTAGAAGGATCTTTGATAAAAGATGTTGCAAATACTAGAAAAATTTTAGACTCAACGTCAAAAAATTAATTCAACTCTTTTTTCTAAAAAAGAGATAAATATTTAGGTTTAATAACTGCTTTTGTTTTGTAATTCATGCTACTTTTAAAAAATGAAGTTCAGTCTCATGTAGATTAGCATTTTATTGTTTCCCTTAAAATTAATTTTAATGCTATCCTTAACATCATTTTAAGTCAGCATTTTTACTGTTCACTCACAGATTTTTTTTCCCTATTACGCACAGATTTAATATTACTCTTCTGTCATTCATTAATAGTCTGTCTAAAGAGATAGGCATAACAATTCGACAGAAAATATGACCACCAAAGTTTTCTGCCCTTGTGGAAAGGATGTCACCTTGGCCTGCAGTAAATTATCCTTAGAGGCTTTGCCAGAACCTGGTACCCAGAGTTACGAGAGGTGTCTGGCTCCTGCCTTAGAGCAGGTGCTGATGAGAATCTCCCCATGCTGAGGTCAACAGGGTGGAACAAAAGGTCCTGCATGAATCCTAAATTTTGAAATTATTTTTCACATATCTCTTGTTTATGTGCTCCTTTTGGCAACTTGAAAAACTTCTCTTATTCTTTCTGAAAGAGTAAAGAACAGTTATCACAGCAAGAACTTTACACTAACAGGGGATTATTTCTTTTGAACTTTGCTGTTACAGAGTTTCCAACATCTCATGAAAAACAATGCACTTCTTAGAATGAAGGTGTATTCTTATCCTGCTGCCTTTGAACTGTTCTTCTGTGTTATATAGTAATTTAGAATCAGAAATTAAAAACTTCTTATATACATAATTTAAAAAGTCATGGGGTATTTAAAAATGGATCCAAATGATCACTTTTTTCCCATTCATTTAGTTAATTTAATTTCTATTATTCTTTCCAGATGCCATTATCTTTGCATTTCATACTTGTGCTATGAATAGTATTGTTCAATGTGCATTTAATTTGGACTCATTTTTGCTTCTCGAGTACATATTATTTTTTAAAGCATGAAACCCAGTGTAGTTCAATAGCTTCAAATATTTCATTTTTTATAATTGCTATTTAAGTTTTTAAAACCTTTTAAATTATATAATCAAATGACTACAGCAAAGGAAAAAAACATGATTTCCTCATTTTCTACACATATATTCTTCTTTTTCCATATAAAAGACTTGTTAATCTGTAATCGAACTGAATCACATGATCTTTATATTGTCAAATTAATTACATCACTTGCCCTTGTGAGGATCTAAGAGTTTTGGATATAGTGGAATTAAATAGATTGAAAAAAGTCAAGTGAATTAGAAACAAATCAAATAATTCATCAGAGACCTTAAAGAAAACTACACACACACACACACACACACACACACACACACACACACACATTAAACAAAACTCTTTACTTGTAAGACTATGAGCATATTCTACAACCATACAGATTATTTGGAAGCGAAAGGAAAGAGCTTGGTGTAAATAGATTTAATTTTTTAAAGTGCCTCTGTATAATTCCACTGTTTGGTTGGCATTATATGACTCTTGCTTTCAAAACCTTGCACATATAGTGAACTTAATGGTCTAAAATTAAAATAGTTTAAAATTAAATTTATAGTGAATCATACAAATGTTATATTTTACCTAATCAAGCATAAAATTAAACTTCTATAAATATTTTGTATTCAATCTATTGTTAAATAATATGAGGATGTTTTAAAAATAAATAGTTTTATATCACTATTACTGAGCATCTTTTACTATACAGAAAAAGTTGGCTTATTCAAGTTACCTCAAATGCTAGGACCTTAGGGTATATATAAAAATACAGAAGTATAGAAAGTATTTTGTGAGCATCACAGGAAACTAGAATTTTGTTTAAGGTCCCATGAAGATCTGGAATTTAAATATATTGACAATTCTGATCTCCATTTACTGGCTTTCTGCCATTATTTTTCGATGATTCTGCTTCTATGGCACTTGACATTAGCAGCTCACTCAGTCCTCTATATTTGGCTCCTACTAAATGAACTCCCCAACCACTGTATTTCACTGAGTTATTCTGTATGGGGACCCCTATAGCCAGTGCTCTCATCCAAGTCCTATTTTAACTATGCTGGCCAGTCAGCTGTGACTGAGTGGACAGAGTTCTGTGGTCAAAATGGTGATGACTTGTTTGAGGACCCCTTGAAAGGGGTCTGTATATGCAAGCTTCTTGCATGACTGTGTTATAGAGTAGCCCTAGCGCTTTTGCTGATTCTTGATTCCCAGGATTTAGAACAGGAAGGGACTTTAGTGGTAATATAAGCTAACCTCTTATTTTGTACTGGGGAAATGATCACGGTTCCACTTGCTGATCTTACCATCTTTGCAGAATTCAGAAATTCTAAACTATCATTATTTCAGAGGCTGCCTTTGCAATGTAAAGAATGAAAAGGGATTATAAGAAATAGAGAACTTCAGGAGTAATAGCAACAGTAAACTTTTAACTAAGCAATTGTTAGCGATTAAGGAGAATCAGTACCTATGATATAAACACCACACCACAGTTAGACTTTGGGGTAAGGAGAGCAGCAAAGGAAGGAAGGACCCAGACCCCTGGATACTCTTGGATTCAGCTCAAGGAAAGTGTGCTTCTGGACAAAGCACTGGACTCGCTCAAAATGCCATCTACAGCCTTGCCCAGTTAATACTGCAGGGATAACAGAGGTCAATCTATTATAGAAAAGTGTTCCTTTGGAGCTATTTGAATTACAAAGGGAGGTCATGCTAATTATTATGGTTTATGGTATTCTAGAATCATTGTGATGTTGGTAATATTTTTTATAGTAGAGCCATTTCTAAGCAAGGCAAATTCATTTGCTGAGTGAGATTAAAGAAGGAATGGGAAAGGAGACAAACTGCTATCTGATTTACATAGCAGCATTTCTTTCTTTTTTTATAATGCCAGAACATTTGAAAACAGAAAAAAGTGAAGAACACATAGGCAGTTTTGCAAGAACAGTGTCAAGTTGTGTTTTTGTTTTTTTTTTTTTCTCCACCAAACTGACCAGATGTTTTTGTATTCTGGAGAAACTACCTCTATAACAATATCTATCCAGTCAGATTAGTTCAAACAAAACTATACTCCATGCAGATGTCTAACATGGTGGCAAAAGGGCATGGGACTGAGTTGATTTAACAAATATTTATTGCATGACTAAGATGTTCTAAACAATGCAGTATATTTGTTATCACTAGAGTTAGAGAAGAGATTCCTAAAATGAGTAAGTCATGGTTACCATCCTTGAAAAAGTCACGTTTATTCAAGGAAGAAAAATGTAAGCAAATAATTACATTTGTGGAAATAGTGCTATGTTACCAAGCTAGACCCAAAGTGCTGAGTTAACCACTGAGTTTTGGGATTGAATATAGTTATTTTAAATGGGGAAGAAGGATGCAAAGATAGTAAATTCAAACACTGAAATTAACGGTAGCTTTTCAGAACTTATAAGCATGGTAATGTAGTCTATCAAATGATAAATTAATTGATAGAATCTATAATTCCTGCCAGAGAAATTTAGGAAACCCAGCCCCAAACTGAAAATCATTCTTAAGGAAAGAATATGGATCAGCCAAAAATATATATAAATAAAAGAAAACATAATTAAAAATTATTATTTGGGGACAGAAAGAAATTATATATGTATGACTTACTCATTCACTCACTCATATTTTATTTACTCACTCATATTTCACTTATTTTATTTATGCATGACATTCATTCACTCATATTTCATTTTATTTCATTTCATTTATTATTTCATTCATATATTTCATTTATATATGACTTATTCATTCACTCACTCATATTTCACTTATTTAATGTTGACAAAATACTTTAGAGACTTCATTTACTTTTAGGGGTCAAATAATTAAATGTTCTAAGTGATAAGAACACATACTCTATAAAATTGTATTATTTTGCAAATTCTCTGCTGGCCAGTCTGAACAGGCAATATTTGATCAGTGGGCTGACAATTTTTATCCTCAGATACAGAATCAAAAGGTTAAATAATATAAATGTTATAAAAATATAAATCTAACAAAAGTCCACATGCAAATATTCTACTTGGTTTTATCAATGACAATAAAGGCTAGGAAGGCATTGATATTGGCTAGTACAAGGACTTTTAGAAAAAGTTGAAATCGAAAGTGTTTACATGTTAACAATGATGTCACATTGTGTTGAAAAATACCATGCAGAATAGTAGATAAAGGTATGAGATTAAATACCAATGCCTAATTTCCTCCCTCTTGATACTTTATGCAAGTTTAGAAATGAAAATGTTTTGCAACACAAGATCAGGGGAACTAGAGACAAGATAAGAACAACAAAATTTTGAAGTAAGAGTAAGGGTTTCAACACGAGGAGATTTGTTGTTTAAGATGCTGATTCACTGTGTAAGAAAGTTAGTTGAAACCTGGACACATACAGACTGAAAGTGAGGGGATGGAAAAAGATATTCCATGCAAATGGAAATCAAAAGAAAGCTGGAGTAGCAATATTCATATCAGATAAAATAGACTTTAAAATAAAGAACGTTACAAGAGACAAGGAAGGACACTACATAATGATCAAAGGATCAATCCAAGAAGAAGATATAACAATTATAAATATATATGCACCCAACATAGGAGCACCTCAACACATAAGGCAATGGCTAACAGCTATAAAAGAGGAAATCAACAGTAACACAATAATAGTGGGGGATTTTAACACCTCACTTAAACCAATGGACAGATAATCCAGACAAAAAATTACTAAGGAAACAAAAGCTTTAAATGACAATATAGACCAGATAGATTTAATTGATATTTATAGGACATTCCATCAAAAAACATCAGATTACACTTTCTTCTCAAGTGTGCATGGAACATTCTCCAGGATAGATCACATCTTGGGTCACAAATCAAGCCTCGGTAAATTTAAGAAAAATTGAAATCATATCAAGCATCTTTTCCAACCACAATGCTAAGAGATTAGAAATCAATTACAGGGAAAAGAAACATAAAAAACACAAACACATGGAGGCTAAACAATACATTACTAAATAACCAAGAGATCACTGAAGAAATCAAAGAGGAAATCAAAAAATACCTAGAGACAAATTACAATGAAAACACGATGATCCAAAACCTATGGGATGCAGCAAAAGCAGTTCTAAGAAGGAAGTTTATAGCAAAACAAGCCTACCTAAAGAAACTAGAAAAATCTCAAATAAACACTCTAAACTTACACCTAAACGAACTAGACAAAGAAGAACAGACAAAACCCAAAGTTAGAAGAAGGAAAGAAATCATAAAGATCAGAGCAGAAATAAATGAAATAGAAATAAAGAAAACAATTGCAAAGATCAATAAAACTAAAAGCTGGTTCTTTGAGAAGATAAACAAAATTGATAAACCTTTAGCAAGACTCATCAAGAGAAAAAGGGAGAGGACTCAAATCAAAAAATTAGAAATGAAAAAGGAGAAGTTACAACGGACAACGCAGAAATACACAACATCATAAGAGACTACTACAAGCAACTCTATACCAATAAAATGGACAATCTGGAAGAAATGGACAAATTCTTAGAAATGCACAACCTTCCAAGACTGAACGAGGAAGAAATAGAAAATATGAACAGACCAATCACAAATAATGAAATTGAAACTGTGATTAAAAATCTTCCAACAAACAGAAGTACAGGACTAGGTGGCTTCACATGTGAATTCTATCAAACATTTAGAGAAGACTTAACACCCGTCCTTCGCAAACTCTTCCAAAAAATGGCAGAGGAAGGAAGACTCCCAGACTCATTCTATTCAGGCCACCATCACGCTGATACCCAAACAGGACAAAGGTACTACAAAAAAAGAAAATTACAGACCAATATCACTGATGAATATAGATGCAAAAATCCTCAACAAAACACTAGCAAACAGAATCCAACAACACATTAAAAGGATCATACACCATGATCAAGTGGGGTTTATTCCAGGATGCAAGGATTCTTCAATATATGCAAATCAATCAACATGATACACCATATTAACAAATTGAAGGAGAAAAACCATATGATCATCTCAATAGATGCAGAGAAAGCTTTCGACAAAATTGAACACCGATTTATGATAAAAACCCTGCAGAAAGTAGGCATAGAGGGAACTTTCCTCAACATAATAAAGGCCATATATGACAAACCCACAGCCAACATTGTCCTCAATAGTGAAAAACTGAAAGCATTTCCACTAATATCAGGAACAAGACAAGGTTGCCAACTCTCACCACTCTTATTCAACATAGTTTTGGAAGTTTTAGCCACAGCAATCAGAGAAGAAAAGGTGATAAAAGGAATCCAAATCGGAAAAGAAGAAGTAAAGCTGTCACTGTTTGCAGATGACATGATACTATACATACAGAATCCTAAAGATGCTACCAGAAAACTACTAAAGCTAATCAATGAATTTGGTAAAGTTGCAGGATACAAAATTAATGCACGGAAATCTCTGGCATTCCTATACACTAATGATGACAAATCTGAAAGTGAAATCAAGAAAACACTCCCATTTACCACTGCAACAAAAAGAATAAAATATCTAGGAATAAACTTACCTAAGGAGACAAAAGAGCTGTATGCAGAAAATTATAAGACACTGATGAAAGAAATTAAAGATGATACAAATAGATGGAGAGATATACCATGTTCTTGGATTGGAAGAATCAACATTGTGAAAATGCAATCTACATATTCAATGCAATCTCTATCAAACTACCAGTGGCATTTTTCACAGAACTAGAACAAAAAATTTCACAATTTCAATAGAAACACAAAAGGCCCCGAATAGCCAAAGCAATCTTGAGAACGAAAAACGGATCTGGAGGAATCAGGCTCCCTGACTTCAGACTATACTACAAAGCTACAGTAATCAAGACAGTATGGTACTGGCACACGACAGGAATATAAATCAATGGAGCAGGATAGAAAGCCCAGAGATAAACCCATGCACATATGGTCACCTTATCTTTGATAAAGGAGGCTAGAATATACAGTGGAAAAAAGACAGCCTCTTCAATAATTGGTGCTGGGAAAACTGGACAGCTACATGTAAAAGAATGAGATTAGAACACTCCCTAACACCATACACAAAAATAAGCTCAAAATGGAGTAAAGACCTAAATGTAAGGCCAGAGACTATCAAACTCTTAGAGGAAAACATAGGCAGAACACTCTATGACATAAATCACAGCAGGATCCTTTTTGACCCTCCTCCTAGAGAAATGGAAATAAAAACAAAAATAAATAAATGGGACCTAATGAAACTTAAAAGCTTTTTCACAGCAAAGGAAACCATAAATAAGATGAAAAGACAACCCTCAGAAAGGGAGAAAATATTTGCAAATGAATCAACGGACAAAGGATTAATCTCCAAAATTTACAAACAGCACAGGCAGCTCAATATCAAAAAAGCAACGCAATCTAAAAATGGGCAGAAGACCTAAACAGACATTTCTCCAAAGAAGATATACAGATTGCTAACAAACACATGAAAGAATGGTCAACATCATTAATCATTAGAGAAATGCAAATCAAAACTACAATGAGATATCATCTCACACTGGTCAGAATGGCCATCATCAAAAAATCTACAAACAATAAATGCTGGAGAGGGTGTGGAGAAAAGGGAACTCTCTTGCACTGTTGGTGGGAATGTAAATTGATACAGCCACTATGGAGAACAGTATGGAGGTACCTTAAAAAACTACAGATAGAACTACCATATGACCCAGCAATCCCACTACTGGGCATATACCCTGAGAAAACCATAATTCAAAAAGAGTCATGTACCAAAATGTTCATTGCAGCTCTATTTACAATAGCCAGGACATGGAAGCAACCTAAGTGTCCATCAACAGATGAATGGTTAAAGAAGATGTGGCACATATATACAATGGAATATTACTCTTCCATAAAAAGAAACAAAATTGAGTTATTTGTAGTGAGGTGGATGGACCTAGAGTCTGTCATACAGAGTGAAGTAAGTCAGAAAGAGAAAAACAAATATGGTATGCTAACACATATATATGGAATGTAAAAAAAAAAAAAAGGTCATGAAGAACCTTGGTGCAAGACGGGAATAAAGACGCAGACCTAGTAGAGAATGGACTTGAGTATATGGGGATGGGGAAGGGTAAGCTGGGACAAAGTGAGAGAGTGGCATGGACATATATACACTTCCAAACATAAAATAGATAGCTAGTGGGAAGCAGCCGCATAGCACAGAGAGATCAGCTCGGTGCTTTGTGACCGCCTGGAGGGGTGGGATAGGGAAGGTGGGAAGGAGGGAGACACAAGAGGGAAGAGATATGGGGACATATGTATATGTATAACTGATTCACTTAGTTATAAAGCAGAAACTAACACACCATTGTAAAGCAATTATACTCTAATAAAGATATTAAAAAATTGAAAAATAAAAAAAATAAGATGACCCACATTTGAAGTTATAGGACTTGAAGTACTGAATCACTTGATAAAAGCACCCAGATAATTTCATGGAAACTGAATATTCTAATTTTTTTCCAAGGTGATCCTCACTAACTTTGACTAAATTGATTCATTAATTTAAACTAACTATGTGACTGTTGAATGGAACAGGTTTTGGCTTAAGTAGTTCTAATCGTTCCGACATGCAAACCAGACAGTATAATTTAGGTTATACATAGTAGCTTGTATTGTCCATAGTATCCTGTATTGTATCTTGAATTGTCCATTATAACTATTACTCAGTCTGTTACACTAATGATTGTTTTCTTGTGTTTCAGTGTCGGAAAATGGCTTTTATATCGGTTTAGCACATTTTCAATGAGTTAAATGAATCGAATAAGAAAACATGACCAGTTTTTAATTATATGACAAATTTAACTTGAAAACTCTGTTTGGAAATCAGATTTTCCAGTTTTGTACATAAAATACATACTTTTATTATATATAAAATTATTCAATGAGCTGTGGTTTATAGGGACAAAGTTCACTATTACAATCATAATTATTAAATTATAAATATCAAAATTAAGAGGAATTGTACCACTTAAGCAAGGTATACATTTTATATCATTTGAATAGAAAATGGAGATTGCAAGAAATTAATCTTATGTATCTCAATAAGAATGAAGGCATTGACCTAGTAGAAAATATTTTTTTCACAACAATTTGACCTGCCATACTCTTATCTGAAAAAAATAAATCAGTTTTGAGAATTTAAAAACTTGATAGCTGAAACTGATTATCAGTTTCAACATGCTTGTTGATACACTAATGCCTTGAGTAAGGAAATGGCATGTTCCTTATGTCAATTTGGTAACTATTTTGCTCCTGTAGAAAGTGGCTATGCCATAGGGACTTCCCTGGTGGTCCAGTGGTTAAGACTCCACTTTCCAATGCAGGGGTTGCAGGTTCGATCCCTGCTCGTGGAACTAAGATCCCACATGCCTAGCGGCCAAAAAACCAAAATATAAAACAAAGCAATATTGTAATAAATTCAATAAAGACTTTAAAAGTGGTCCACACCAGAAAGGAAGAAAGAAAGAAAGAGAGAGAGAGAAAGAAAGAAAGAAAGAAAGAAAGAAAGAAAGAAAGAAAGAAAGAAAG
>NW_021703765.1:9105574-9201105 GCF_005190385.1 Monodon monoceros | reverse complement strand
AAGAAAGAAAGAAAGAAAGAAAGAAAGAAAGAAAGAAAGAAAGAAAGCAAAACAAAATGTCTGTGGCATAAGTGAGTGTGCAGGGACTCTGGTTTTCTCAGCATCCTACAGAATCTCATACTGATCCACTGCATTATATTATCTTGACCTGGAGTGCGTGAAGCCTGAAATTTCAGGAACCTATCAGGATCTACCCTCCAAAGTTAAAGACCAAATACAAATCCTTATAATCCTTATCACATATAATGATGTGTAAAAATAGGTGGGTCTGGGTCGCATTGAATCTTGGAGAAACATATCACCCTTTGGGTGTACTACTCCAAGCCACCCATCAAGGTATTAGTAGTAAGACTCATCTATGAAGGAGACCAAGAGAGAGAAGACCCTAGCTTATCCACCTGTAATGCAAGCATTTTGGATCCTTGGTCCACTCACACCAGCAGACCCAGTGCTGCTTGGAGTATCTGTAGCTGCTTGGGATGCTATATGGAACCTGTGGCAAAACAATAGGGTTGCTGCTACAAAGTGAGGGTAGGAAGGAGTGTGCCTTGAAGTCAGGGGATCCTAAGGATGCCTCTCAATTTTGCCATGTTCAATGCTAACAGTTAATATAAGACTATAGTTAACCTTGGACAGGCAGGACAACCATGCATTTAGATAGACTAGGGGTAATGAGTCCAGGAAGTAGATACATGGAGTGGTTCGTGGAAGAATTAAATTATAAATAACAACCATGATATCCTGACCAACCCACTGGAGACATGAATAGTACATTCTCCTCATTTGTTCTCATTTCTTTACTGTGTCATATATATGCAATAAGTAATTTCTTCTTCACTCTCTTCCCCTAATTATATGTAGGGCATTTGTGGAGTGGTTAAATTTTCATATTTTTCTCATGTTACTGAACCTCAAAGTGCTAACATGATTGAACTAGATAAGGAAGAAATAATTATTAGAGATTCTAATAATTATTGAAGCTGATCCAGAGGTTGATGAGATGTGGGACCTTTCATCAGAAAGTGAACTTGTTGGGCTTCCCTGGTGGTGCAGTGGTTGAGAGTCCGCCTGCCGATGCAGGGGACACGGGTTCGTTCCCCGGTCCGGGAAGATCCCACATGCCGCAGAGCGGTTGGGCCCGTGAGCCATGGCCGCTGAGCCTGCGCGTCTGGAGCCTGTGCTCCGCAACGGGAGAGGCCACAACAGTGAGAGGCCCGCGTACTGCAAAAAAAAAAAAAAAAAGTGAACTTGTTTTCATTTTTATAAGGAAATTATATTTTCCTGGGATGGGGAAGTGTAACCTATTACTCTCATTTTTTTGAGTATAGGAGAGTGTTTGTCTATATTGGGGAGTTTTAAGTTTGGGCTAGTTAAAGTCTGTTGGAATCCTTCTTTGTATTTTGAGGTTTCCATACATCTCCTGCAGAGAATCTAATATACTACGTTTCCCAGTTTCCCTTACCACCAGAGTTTATACATGTGACTTGGGTTTTGCCAAACTAACATTCCATTAGGAAACTCAGATTTGCTAATACGTTATTGAGGAAATAGGACTTGAAGGATCTTTCTGGTCTGAGTGGTCTCAGGGAGCAAGCTCACATCACGATGGTGGATGGCAACACTGCCTTCATGTGCTTCCTTCCATAGATTCTGCGTTCATTGTCTCTTCCAGATAGGATTCCTCAAGGATAAGAGAAGCTAAGCTTAATTTCTTTTCCACGGTTACCTTCTAACTACTCTGTGTAGTCCCTGCTACTCAAAGCAAACTTTCCAGAACCATGCTCAAAGTTATTTAAAAGTAAAAAATTTTAAAAACTCACAAGGAAAAAAAAAACTCAGATATTTAAAAGGTGCAAACATCATGGTATTTTGCAGTGCAAGGGGAAGAAACTGGTCACATATGACCTCGTGTGAGTTCTTTAACCTCCTTCAACAGTTCTCTCAACCGTGAAGATAAATGGAGCTGTTAATAAATACTTAAAGTCATTATGTATGGCAGAGTCCAAATAGAGGTGCTTAGCAATGATCTTGGCAAACAGCTCATCTTCTGTAAATGTTAGTTCCCTTATCTTACCTTTAGAATCAGTTAAGAGATTTTACATCCGTTCCAGAGATTAATTGACATAAATAATAGGACAGCAGAAAAAGTACATGAGTAAAAAAGAGCATGAGATGCAACATTTCTTCTGACCACACAAAAAAAGGGGAAAAGACTACAGTATAACAGAGTCTTGATTTTCCTGTCAATGAACTGTACCATTTTGGGCAAGTCATATACTTCACAGGCCCCTAATTTCCTCTTCTGAGAAATGAAGCATTTGGGTCATCTGATGCCCAAGTCTCTTTCAGCTTTATGAAATTATATTGATGAATAGTAAAGATAAATTTCTCTATAGTAACTTGGATTTATTTCTTAGAATATGGAGGTATAATTTAATTCTTATATTTGCCTTGTATTCCTTAAAACCGGATTTTTGTTTTTACAAGATTTTAAAAATCAAATTTACATAATGTAGCTTAGAAGTCGGTATCCATCTAGTCTGTGTTATTCTGAGCTGGCCTGAATTTTTTAAAAGATTCCTCATTTTTCCTGCTTTTTATGGAGAGTAATATCACCATATGGTCATTTTGTAATGATTTTTTCAGGTTTCTTGCACAGTGAAATCATTAGAAATATGCTGAAAATTACTGTTCTTTCCTCACACACTCAAGTAACTATTCCTTTGGCAAGTATTTTATGAATAACTCCCAAGTATTCACCCTGCTTTAGAATTGAGGGACAGCCTTGCTTTCTTCTTCATTAAGTAAAAGAAAGCTTACAGACGTTAAGTACCTCAACTTCTTGTCTCACCTTTTTAACAATGCTATGAGCATCTGCGCTACCTTTATGTAATTTCCTCTGGTCTCGGAGACTCTTCCTTTCAAGATAAACCTTCATCTGCCCTCCTGCTTAATCACATCTCCTCTGGGACTTCATTCATTATTTCCTCTCTCTCTAGTGGGGCGTAGTTGTGAGTTTGTTAAGAGCCCAGATTCAAAGTCAGCCCCTCTCACTACTAGCTGTTTGGACTTGAGCATATTATTTAGAATTCTGTGCCTCTGTTTCCTCAGCTATAAAATATGATAAAAATATAACTTCCCTGTTACGACGTTTGGTGAGCTTTAAATGAGATACTTGTAAAGTACTTAGAAGGAGGCTTCAATACTTGTTGGTTATCATTTTCTCTTTCACCTCTCTCTCTCATGTCAGCTGAACATATTATGCACAGTCTCTTGCACCATAAAAATTATATCTTTTTGCTTTTTGTTTTTTATTTGGATGCTGCCTTAAATTGCTCCGTTCATTCCCATCTAAGTAATGAAGAATTTACATTTGCTGGCTTCACCCAATCACAAAGTCCTAGTGATTTCACGACCTATTTCTCAAACAAATCTCCTCCTCTCTATATTACTGCCCTAGTTAATGTTTTTTATCATCTCTCACCTGTTCTAAGCCAAGAGCCTCATACCTGCTTTCAAATAGAAGTGCAATTTTATCCAAAAAAAATATATAATTCAGTGAAAGAATAAAGTCACAAGAAAATGAAGATATGGCCTTACACATCTACAATGTTAGCATTAGTTAAATGAATTACAGGTTTGATGACCTTCTATTACTAGGTAATTCTGAAAAAAGAAAAGAAAAACCATGATGACAGATTCAATCAAGTGCTGGTAAATTGTTTCTTTATTGAGTCAGGAGGCAAACATGGATCGTCTGATATTACCCTTTATTGGAGGACACATCATTT
Source organism: Monodon monoceros (assembly GCF_005190385.1). Taxonomy (NCBI): domain Eukaryota; kingdom Metazoa; phylum Chordata; class Mammalia; order Artiodactyla; family Monodontidae; genus Monodon; species Monodon monoceros. The sequence continues at coordinate 9,197,314 of NW_021703765.1, read as the reverse complement.
CCAAACATTTTAATGCAATTTGCCCTTAGAATTAGCAACATTTATTTTGTTTTTATTTTCCTTTACTCCATAATGTTTTATTTATTTAAGAAACAGACCATTTATTTGGTAACAGGATGTGCTTTCTTTTGTGACTATTCACCATAGCATATAGCAGTGAAGACAAAAAAATGGCGATCATTCACCAGAGGAAGATTAATCAATGGATTAATAAACTATGATCCTATTAATAATTCTGTCGTAAAGAATAATTTTTATTGATTTTAAAGGTAAAACTCCACATCTTTAATAATATTAATGGCTGCTTCAGTGTGAGACATATTGTTAGTTTTTCAGGTCTTGCATTTTATATAAGTGTCTTATTAGAATCATTTTATTTTTATTTATTGGTTCACAAAAAAATTCCTAAAATTGATGATCTGTATCCATTGCCTCTATTTTCCTCCACCCATGCATTAAACCTTTGAAATATGAATTTATCTCCAACACTTCAGTAAAACGGCTCTGTTGTATTAAGTCATTTAAATTCTTCTGTCTTTCTTGGGTAATATGAAGCCACTTTTTCTTGATCTTGTCCTATCTCTCCTCTTATTGCATTTTGATTTCTTGATGTTGGCTTATTTTCTCCCTCATGTTCTCAAAATCAGGGTCTAAGAGGAGACTAACCAATTCTTTTCTAACACAAAATTCAACATTGCTAAAATTTAGTACATCATGCATCCTAGCAAATGCCGTATCTTTCCAATTTTTCAATAAAGAAAGTTAAGACTTGGAACTGCACATTACCGCAAAATGGATATAAGATGATTAAATAATAAATTCCAAGTAGTTTCAGGCCAAGATGGAAAGGGAATGAGCCATTTGGATATGTAGGAGTGCAAGGACTTTGGCTGCATGCAGAGTCAAGGTCGGCCCCATTTTGTAAGCTGTTCCTGACAAAAAATCAGGAACCATAAAATCATCCCACCAACAAAGTACCACAAAAGACAATTATAAGGGAACTGAAGCGAGGACAATAAACCATGTGCAGAAACAAATCGAGGCACTCAGGGATGTGACAGACTGCTGAGGGAGGTGCAGAGCAGAGGTCGGAAGCACACTGCAAGTACAAAGAAGCTATTCCTTGTCATGAGGAACTGGCAGCGGTCACTGACAGCATGAGGACTCCACTTAAATTGTGCTTTAGAGGAGAGAAGCACTTAGAACGTAAAAGTACAGCTAATGCCAACTGTAAAGCTCATATGCCAATTACAGCCAAGGACATTGAGAATTTTCGGTAATTAATAACAAATATTCTTTTCATTCAGTATTCTCAGTTGGAAGCTACAGAATCTACTCTAGCAAGATTGAAAAGCAAATTTGTAGTAAAGGAAATTAGAGAATAAACAGAATTATCCAAGAGGGGCAAAAAATCAGGCTTGGTGCTACTGGGTCTAGAATAATAGAGCAAGAGCTATGCTAAATCACATAGTGAGACTGTTCTAGTAAAAACACCATCCCTACCGCTTGGCATCGACAAGGCTGCTGATTGAACAGAAGCTCTGACATAGCCCCCAGAGAACCAGCCGTCACACCACTGTGCTTGCCCAAAGATCAGTCTGCCTATTTGTGGCTATTCATGTCATGCTTCCCCCTCCCACATCCAGTTCTCGTTTGAGTTCATCTATTTGGTATAACCTAGATAACAGACCCTCTCACCACCAGTTGGAAATTTAGGATTTGGATATCTACTTTGGGAGGGTCGGACACACACTACATGAAACTATCAAAGTATTGAGTGGAGCTTCAAAAAATGCTGGACATTCAAGCACAACAGATGGCCACCTAATTCCTGACACATGGAAATGACCATTCTCCTGAAAGGTGTCCATAAAGGCACCCCAAGTGGACAGAAGGCAACCTACCTGTGGGTGATGAGAGAAGTTGAAATAAACTAGACTAGGGGTCCTTGACTTTAGTGTGCATGGAAATAATCCGGAGAGTTTGTTAAAACACAGATTGCTCAGCCCCAAACATAGGTTTTGATTCAGGCCTGGGCTGGGACGGGAGATTCTCCAGTTTTAACAGACTCCCAGGCAATCTTGATAATGATAATCCCAGGACCACACCCTGTGAACCACTGGCCTATGAGGCCATAAACTTTTCCTTCAGTAACAGCTGGTTAAAATTTTCACAAATTCAGTCTTGATGCTGAAATGAAAGTCAGTAGCAAAGGCACAATTTATGTTATTAATTTATATTTTCAAAATAAATATACTTAAATTAACTGTGTATTTTTTAAAGACAATTTTTTGGAGCAGTTTTAGTTTCACAGTTAAATTGAGAAGACAGTACAGAGCTTTCTCATGTACCCACTGCCCCCAACATGCATGGCCTCCCTCATTATATATATATCTCTCACCAGAGTGACACATTTGTTACAGTTGACAAACTTACATTGACACATCATTATCACCCAAAGCTTACCTTAGGGTTCACTCTTAATGTATGTTCTATGGGTTTGGACAAATGTATAATGTATACATTTCACTGCCTTAAAAATCTGTACTCCACCAATTCATCCTCCTTCCAACCCCACTCTAATAACCAATGATCTTTTACTGTCTCCATAGTTTTGGCTTTTCCCGAATGTCATATAGGAGTCATACAGTGTTTAGCATTTTTGGATTGCTTTCTTTCACTTAGTAATGTGCATTTAAGGTTCCTCCATGTCTTTTCATTTCTTGATAGCTCTTTTCCTTTTAGTGTTGTATAATATTCTATTATCTGGATGTACCGCAGTTTATTTTTCCATTCACAGACTGAAGAACATCTAGGTTGCTTTTAAAATTTGGCAGTTATGAATAAAGCTACTATAAAGATCCATGTGCAGGTTTTTGGGTGGACCTATGTTTTCAGTTTCTTTGAGTAAATAACAAGGATTGTGATTTCTGGATCATATACTAAGAGTGTGTTTGATTTTGTAAGGATCCACCAAGCTGTCTTCCAAAGTGGCTGCACCAATTTGCATTCCCACCAGCAACGAATGAGAGTTCCTGTTGCTCCACATCCTTGCCAGCGTTTGGTGTGGTCATTGTTCCAGATTTTGGCCTTTCTAATAGATATGTGGAGGCACCTGATGGTTGTTTTAATTGCATTTTATTGACGACATATGATGTGGAGCATATATTATTTTTTATTTAAACCTGTTATTATCTATTTAAATTCTGGGGTTAGAGGGTTCCTTCAAGGAATACTAAAGGTATATATCTAAACTGCATGTTTTCAATCTGATGGTAGCTCTCAGAATTCAAGAGCATAGCAAAAGCAGGCCAGCTGTGTATTCCTACTGGGTACATTACATGTCACAGTATGAAACTTTGAAATAATTTGTTATTTAGTGTAGATTTTAGTAAGTCATAAGAGAAAAAATTGGAGCCAGCACGCCCAAGTGTTAATTTTAAAGATCTTATGAATTTTGGAAACCATGTTATTGAGGGAGCAGGAATATTTAAAGACAGTGTACCAGATGGAAATGAATATGCTCTATTTTCATTTGTATATTTTGTAAATAAAAGCTGATATATCTGAGGTTCCCTCATGAAAATGAAACGTTTCTATTAACACACAATTTGCCTAATAGACACAGAAATTTGTATCTAGGGACTAAAATGAGGGTATGATATAATGGAAAATATCCTCAGTAGTTAACTACTATTTTTATTATTTTTTTCTTCCCTCTAGTTTATCAGTTCAGAAAGCAAAAAACAAAACAAACCATTATGGTGAGGATTGGTGCCTATGTTTTGGTTGATATTGTCACATATAATTATAATTACACTTTCTATGGTCCTAAAGAGTAATAACACTTCAAAATCACATATGACTATATGCCAATGAATATATTTCTTCTTTTTTCATAGACATTATTTTTCTGCCTTTAATTTCTCTGAGTCGAGTGCAATTATTTCAAAGCCAAGAAATCCCTCATTAAAAAAAATTCCTCAGTAAATTTTGAGGTTTAAAAGTTTATTTTTTCACAAGTTTGAGAGAAAAATGCCATTTTTCAAAGCATAAAATTCTTGATCAAATATAGTTCTAACTGGATACATTCATGTTCTCTGTTAGGTACATAGGCATATTGAATTATGCATTCATATTACCTATAGTGCTGAATTTCTGCACCTTGAGAGAACAGTTAGCCCGTGGTGATAATAATTACACAACAGATGGCTCTTCCTGAAGCAGAACAACACATATCATGTGATTTAACCATGAAGAAAATGAAGAGAGGAGTTATAAAAATAAATGGAGATAGGCATCTGATTAAGTGACAGTGCTTAGCAATATGTTGAATCAGACACAGGCAAACATTTATTTTTTCCCCCCATAAATTTGGCTGATTTTCATAGCTCCATCCTAGGTAAGGATTTAAACAAACCTATCGGGCTTCCCTGGTGGCGCAGTGGTTGAGAGTCTGCCTGCCGATGCAGGGGACACGGGTTCGTGCCCCGGTCCGGGAAGATCCCACATGCCGCGGAGCGGCTAGGCCCGTGAGCCATGGCCACTGAGCCTGCGCGTCCGGAGCCTGTGCTCCGCAACGGGAGAGGCCACAACAGGGAGAGGCCCACGTACCGCAAAAAAACAAACAAACAAACAAAAAAAAACCTATTCTGATTGTATCTATCATCATGTACAATCTGTCTTTGTGAACATTAAATATTTTTTAATCTGCTTTTGCCATAGTTTTTAAAATATGATCTTAGGTATTTTAGGTTACTGAAGCATGAACAATACCTTTTTAATGGAGGGGACTCAAAAGATGTTTGTTTTGTTTATCTGGAAAAGTCAAATGCCCTCTCTTTAACAGCGTTATTTGGATATAATTCATATACCATAAAATTCACTTTTTAAATGTGCAATTCATTGGTTTTTAGTGGATTTATATTTACCGTGTTTGTGCAACTATCACTACCATCTGTCGTTTCAACACCTCAAACCACGTAGCCATCCATAGCCACTCCTCACGGCCGCACGTACATTCAACACCCCTCCCCTCCCAGCCTGAGACATTGTAGTCATATACTTCCCGGCTCTACAAATCTGCCTATTTGGATACAGGGCAAAAATGGAATGATACAATGTGAGCTCTTTTTTGACTAAGTTCTTTCACTTAGCATAATAGTTTCAAGGCTCATCCATGTTATAGCGTGTCAATACCTCATTTATTTTTATGGCCTAATAATACTCCATTGTATGGATAAACCAAATTTTGTCTCTCTATTTCTTAGTTGATGGGTAGCTTTGGCTATTATGAATAGTACTACTGTGAACATTCGCGTACAAGCTTTTGTCTGGACATAGGTTTTCAATTATCTTGGGTATATAGCTGGGAGTAGAATTGCTGGATATTATGGTAACTCCAATTTAAAATTCTGAGGAAATGCCAAAATTTTTTTTTTTCCAGAAGTTTCTGCACCATTTTATATTCTCACCAGCAATGCATGAGAGTTTCAATGTCTCCATATCTTCACCAACACTTGTTATAGACTATTTTTTTTTAAACTTTAGTCATCCTAGTGGGTGTGAAGTGGTATCTCCTTGGGGTTTTAACTTGCTTTTTTTTTTGCGGTACACGGGCCTCTCACTGTTGTGGCCTCTCCCATTGTGGAGCACAGGCTCTGGACGCGCAGGCTCAGCGGCCATAGCTCACGGGCCCAGCCGTTCCGCTGCATGTAGGATCTTCCCAGAACGGGGCACGAACCCATATCCCCTGCATCGGCAGGTGGACTCTCAACCACTGCGCCACCAGGGAAGCCCTTAACTTGCATTTTTTTAATGAGTAATGATATTGAGCATCTTTTCACGTGCTTATTGTATATCGCACTTATGCATTGTATATTGTGCTTATTTGTATAACTTCTTTGGACAACTGTCTCTTCAAATGCTTTGCCCAGTTTTTAATTGGGTTATTGGTCTTTCGAGTGATGAATTGTAAGAATTCTTTATATATTCTGTATACAAAACTCTTAGGTGTATGATTGCAATTACTTTCTCTCATTATGTGTGCTGTGTGCACCTTCTTGATCGTATTCTTTGAAGCAAAAGGTTTTAATTTTGATGAAGCCAAATTACTTTTTTCTTTTGTTGCTTTTGCCTTTTGTTTTTGTTGCTAAGAAAGTATTGTCTAACTCAGAGCCACAAAGATTTACTCCTCTGTTTTCTTCTAAGAATTGTATAATTTTAACTCTTCAGTTAGCTTAAGTCAGTGATTCATTTTGAGTTAATTTTTATGTACATATGAGGTAGCGATCAAACTTAATTCTTTTGCTTGAGGATATCTCATTATCTCAGCACCATTTGCTAAAAGGCTATTCACATTCCCTGTTGAATTGACAATTGCTTCATGATAGATGGATGTTATGAGGTTCTTATACAAAAGTTTATATGTAGAGAGTAGTGAGAACAGAAACTAAGTAGAAAATAATGCAGGTGTGCACAACCTTGGCCTTTTTGTTCCCAGATCCAATTGTTTCCTCTCACCTATTTCTTTTGGGCTTCCCAGGCTTCCATGCCTTATTATAGTCAAAGACAACAACAGAGACCATAAGATGGGAGAAAGGGATGAACTCCATCCTGGGCAGCATCTCTGGCAGCAGTTAAATCTCCTTCATGTTCCAGGTCTTGATGTACACAAGTGCCCTGATTTCCACTTCTTCTTGGTTCTGGTAACACTGGAACCACTCCCTTACTTCCAGTAATAGTTTTGTCTTTCCAGCTCAGGGACAGCAGCAGCTTCTTGCTTTAGTTAATATCTAGGTAAACTTCTTTTCCCTAATTTGGAGTTTTAGCTCTTCCATGACCTATGTAAGCAATACCTTGTATTGAAATCCTTCTGCTTGAAAATGTAGAGTAGTTATCTTTTCTTGTTTATACCCTAATCATGCTGCATCTGCCAGAATAGAAACCAAGGGGCTAAGCTCAGAAGACAAGTTTTCTTACATGTCTTATCTGATTTCTTATCCCACTTGTGTCCCTTATCAAGATGGAGCCAAAGAAATTTTATCTGAGGCTCAATCCAACCTACAGAATGTGGTACTGATTCCATCCAGAGTGTAGGCATTAGATGAAATCTACCTTAAGACCAAGGAAATGTACTTCTGTGTCAAGTCCTAGTTCAATTTCAGCTTCGCCTTTGCTTCTTTCATGTTCCTGATACAAGCCCTCCCCAACCCACAGAGCATCTCCCACACATTGTCCCAATTTGTACACCAGTTCCAATACCGAACTGCTTTTTATACCTATTGCCTGTCCCTAGACCTAGACCTTCATGAATTTTTTATGTTAACATAACATCTTAAAGTTACTGGTACTTCTAATTCAACTCAAATTAATTTAACTTAATTTAATTCAATTTAATTTAATACACATTTTAAGCCATTTAACATATGCCAGGCTTTGTCTTTAGCTCTGGGAGGTGAACATTTACTGCTCGTGAAGGACCCACAGAGAGGTAAACAAAGCAAAAATTACAAAAATATTATGTACTATGACAGACATAGATCTAAGATCTTAATGATATAGAAAATTTCAACAAAGTGAAAGCTACTTGTCTCTCTTTTTTAACTTCTTTATTGGAGTATAATTGCTTTACATTGTTGTGTTAATTTCTGCTGTATAACAAAATGAATCAGCTATACATATATATATATCCCCATATCCCCTCCCTCTTGCATCTCCCTCCTACCCTCCCTATACCACCCCTCTTTGCAGCACTACTTACAATAGCCAGGACATGGAAGCAACCTAAGTGTCCACTGACAGATTAATGGATAAAGAAGATGTGGCACATATATACAATGGAATATTACTCTTCCAAAAAAGGAACAAAATTGAGTTATTTGTAGTGAGGTGGATGGACCTAGAGTCTGTCATACAGAGTGAAGTAAGAAAGAGACAAATACCATATGCTAACACATATATATGGAATCTAAAAAAAATGGTTCTGAAGAACCTAGGGGCAGGACAGGAAGCTACTTGTCTCTTAATAAATCATTATCATTATGGATTTTTATCTTCCAATCTAGAAAAACTTCCATCCTTTGTAGTTGGGTAACACTTCAAACCCTGCAAACCTATTCTCTCTCCCTCTCTCTGTCTCTGTCTGTCTCTCTCTCTCTCAGAGAGATTGCTAAGGCCAGCCTTACTTAAGGATGAAATTTAGTACAATGGAACTAGGTTTGTGATTCTAAAAATCTAAAAGCAAGCCCACTTTTAGCACCTGCATTCATTTTATTCAGCACAGACCTTGCTGTTTAGTAATTATAAAAATACACAGTTGAAGATCACAGCCCTCCCAAGTCTGCTTCATTTGACAGTTTTACTGAAGTGTCTGTTTTTTGAAAACAAATATTGTATTGAATGACTGTCTCATGCATATGATGTATTCTTTTTAATCACTGTTGAATTTCAGCTTCCTCCTCTAGGGATGAATCGTCTCAGTTTAACAGAACTTTTTTTGACTTACCATGGTGTATATGTTATCAACTTTGATATGCACATTTTCACATCAAAATGTGCCAGTTTTAAAACTTAAGTTGCAAGTATATTATTCAATATACATTGAATAATATATATATGTAATATAATGTATATATAATGCATATATAATATGTATAATATGTATGTGAGTTTGTACAAAAAATAGCCACTTCACATGTCAACTATCCAACTTTTGTTACTTCATTACACATTTAATATTAGGTATGCAAAATGATTTTCTTCACTTTACCAATTTAATATTTTTACTCCTCCTCTAAATTACTTTTAACTTTAATTTTAATTTTTGATTTCTATGTTATCTTAGAAACAAAAATAAAAACTAGAATTCATTCACTGTAAAATTATTTAGGTTAATATTTTTGTTTAAAAATTATGAAAGGGAATAGTAGTGATTGTTATAATTATTATCATAAAAATCTGTGATCACGATTTGAGATTAGAGTTCAAATTATAAAATTAAAGCTTTTATGTCAGGCTATAAATTTTAATAGAGGATCACCATTATTTTATTTTTTCTTTAGATACTTTAAATGCTTTATAATTTATGTTAATTACAGTTTTTAATACTAGTAGATATATCCTTCCTTCCTTTCTTCTTTCCTTCCTTTTTCAGTGATTTTTTATTGTAGATAACAGTAGGCAGCCTCAAAAACAATCATTAGGGCTTCCCTGGTGGCGCAGTGGTTGAGAGTCCGCCTGCCGATGCAGGGGATATGGGTTCGTGCCCTGGTCCGGGAAGATCCCACATGCCGCGGAGCGGCTAGGCCCGTGAGCCATGGCCGCTGAGCCTGTGCGTCCGGAGCCTGTGCTCCACAACGGGAGAGGCCACAACAGTGAGAGGCCCGCGTACCGGAAAAAAAAAAAAAAAAAAAACAATCACTAACATTGACTTTTTTATCATTCTTAGAAACCTCTTTATTACAAGTTCTCTTCTGTACTTCTCTGCATGTATTACAGAAAGGGTATAACTCCATTGACTGATGTGACACTGTTCTCAATGCAGTAAGCAAGTAGCACTTTTAGAAACATCTTTATTACAAGTGTCTTTAAACACTTCTCTACATGCATTGCAGAATGAGTATAACAACTGACTTACTATGCAATACTCATTCCAAACTGTGCCTCTGGAAATATATTAGAAAAAAAGTAATTTAGAAAAATAAAGTTTGTTATTTTCCCAACAATCTACCCTGCTAAGATTTAGGGAAGCTGTTATTTCTTCCAAAGGTAGAACTCTTTGAAACATTTAAACATACTTGATTTTATGCATTTAAATATAACCATTAAAAATATAAGCAAAGGACACAGCAACAAGTCTTGCAAGTGTCTTCCTCCCTGGAATCTAAGTATAACAATAAGAATACATTTGGAAAGTTCACTACTTTCTTTTTTTTTTAATGGACCAAATGATCATTTCACATTTGAATTCTAGTTGACTAGAAATGCATTCAACTGTTCCTTTGGTGACTAATAAGCTCAGAAGAGATCAGGAAATAACTGTTTTAAATGTGCTAGTGGATGTTTCATTTAACTCAATAGGAGGTTTATAAACCGTTAATTCTATGATTCATTCAAGTCTTACAAGTTGCTCAAAGATTTCAAAGATGTGTTAACTCTGCATTTAAACTGTATCTGATCCCACCTCTGCCACATAATTGGCTACTTTCTTTCATCAAATTATGTCATTTTTTTGGTTCTCAATTCCCTCACCTTAAATGAAAGATTAGGCAACAAATTTCATGTTTTAAATTTTGCATCCTTTTGGATTCCGCTAGAATCAGCTGTGCTAATAAATTACTGGCTAAGTAACAGAGCCTCTTTAAGCTAGAGGGTTCTAAGTAATGCCTTTGTACATTGACATACTGAGAGAAATCTGTGCTCCCTGTCATTTCTCCTCCCACCATATTCTTCAGACCACACTTTCCCCATTGTGGGGTATCTCTGTCAATGAGCAGCATTTCTCCTTTTGTTACTTTTAACTGGAATTATTTGATTTTTCACACTTAAGTTTCAAATGACAATTCTGAGTAGAAACATTTACTTATGTATCTCTCTACTTAGAAAAGTTATAATTATCCTTTGAGCTATTCAGTCTTTCAGGAGTATTTACTAATCATCAAATATGTCTGAGGTCCAGGAGACAAAATTCCAAAATCCAATAGCAATAGTTTTTGCGGTTACGGAGCTTAAAGCCTAATATTTGTGTGATTAATTAAACCATTAATTACACAATAGATTATTTAAGTGCAGTCATCAGTAACACTATGACTGAGCTGTATGGTACTTTGAGGCTATGTAACCTACTCCGTGGAGGTTAGGGGCTAGAGGAGAGATGTCCCCAAGGAACAATAAATGAACTAAATTCTAAAGGAAGAAAAATTAACCAGAGAAAGAGGAGGGAAAGTTACTTCAAAAGAGGAAGTGGAGGCCAGAAGGTCAAGGGCTTAGAGGTGCCTTTTTGTGGTTAGAGCAGAGAGAGTGAGGACAGTTTTGAATATCATGCAGTCTGGGGCCAGGTCCTTGAGGGCCTGGTAGAACATGTTCAGTATTTGGGTCTTTAAGAGCAAAGGAAGCAGTTAAGTAGGGAGTTACTTGATAGGACTTGAATTTGCAAAAGCTCAGCCTCACTGAGCTAGAATGAATGTGTGAGTTTTCCACTGTCTAGTGGCGAGATAATGGTAACTTGACTAGAATAGTGGTAGTTTACTTGGATGAATGCAGATTAATTCTAGGAATAATTAGGAATTAAATTTTATAGGACTTGGTATTAGAGTAGGTATCAGAAGTGACTAAGGGAGGGATGTGAGAGACAACCTCCCCAGTTCCCACCTTGAATGCTGTTAATTATGACAGGGCTTGGAGAGGGGGACCAGAGCAATACTAAATTAGTCCTCACCCTGTGCTTCTTCAGGGAATGAGTGCCCGTCCACTGGTGATTATTTAAATCTAATTTTGTTAAGGTTGTACCTTTGTGAACATTCAGATTATGATCATATACTTGTGCACTACATGATGCCTTGCAGTTTGTCATAGTTAAACAAATACTTGTCAATTATATCAGAGAGATGGTTGGAAGTAAGAGTAAAGAATTCTAGCTTTGGAATCTGATATCTATGCCAGTGACTTCCTACAGGTAACACAAACTAGTAAGTGGTCTAAATGGAATTTAAATATATTTTTCTACTTAATGGCAAGCAGGGCATGGACATTTTTCTGTATTTTCTTCTACAGGGTGGAAACTAACTTTTTCTAGATTTTGTGAGGCTACATGTTATTTTCATCTGTATCAGCAAATATCTTTTGCTTGGCATTTTCTCTCTCTTTCCAGAGCTGCCTATTGGGCTCTGTGGTAGGCTGAATAATAACCCCACAGATGCTCACATCCTAATCCTTGGAACCTGTGAATGTGTTACCTTACATGGTAAAAGGGACTTTGCAAATGTGGTTAAGTTAAAGATCTTGAGATCATGGGATTCATCTGGTTTATCAGGTACACTCAATAATCAGAAGTCTCCTTATAAGAGCAAAAAAGTCAGTCAGTCAGTAGTTGAAGATGTGACATGATAACAGAAGTAAAAGTTCAGAGTGACGCAAGGAAGGGGCCACAAGCTTAAGGAATGGAGGTGGCCCCTAGAAGCTGAAAGAGACTTGAATGCTTTCTCCCCTAGAGACCTCCAGGAGGAACCAGCCTTACTGACTATCATAAGACTGACTTTAGCCCCATAGGATATTTAAGACTTCTGCTCTACAGATCTGTAAAAGAATACATTTGCATTGTCTTTTTTCATTTAAATTTTATTGGAGTATAGTTGATTTCATTTGCATTTTTTTTCATTTAAATTTTATTGGAGTATAGTTGATTTCATTTGTATTTTTTTAATTTAAATTTTATTGGAGTATAGTTGATTTCATTTGCTTTTTTTTAATTTAAATTTTATTGGAGTATAGTTGATTTCATTTGCATTGGTTTTTTAATTTTATTGGAGTATAGTTGATTTCATTTGCATTGTTTATTTTAATTTAAATTTTATTGGAGTATAGTTGATTTCATTTGTATTTTTTTAATTTAAATTTTATTAGAGATAGTTGATTCATTTGCATTTTTTAATTTAAATTTTATTGGAGCATAGTTGATTTCATTTGCATTTTTTAATTTAAATTTTATTGGAGTATAGTTGATTTCATTTGCATTTTTTTAATTTAAATTTTATTGGGGTATAGTTGATTTCATTTGTATTTTTTTAATTTAAATTTTATTTGAGTATAGTTGATTTCATTTGTATTTTTTTAATTTAAATTTTATTATAGTTGATTTCATTTGCATTTTTTTAATTTAAATTTTATTGGAGTATAGTTGATTTCATTTGCACTGTTTTAAGATGCTATGTTTGTGGTAATATTTTTACAGCAAACACAGGAAAATAACGTGGACTCTTTTACATCTCTAACTTGTTAGGACACGAACCTGACTGTGTAAAGCTAAATTTAGCACCTGCACCTTCCTACAGCAGCACCATAAATTAATAACCTTCCCAACTTTCCCAGTGATAATCTTTAGCATTACCAATGGCGCTATTCTCTCAGAGTTATGTTTGTGTTTTCTCTTTCACCTGTATTTCTAATGACAAATTCCTGAGATTCCTTTTGTTCAAAGTTGTTAGTACTCATCACTTCATATTCTCTACTGCAAAATTTCGGAAACAGACAACACAAATATAAATACATTTGCCAAAATGCCCTTCTCATTTTTTGGCTTCTGATTCATACTCAAGGCCAATATCAAATTGTTTCACAAAGCTTCCCATCAGGAACTCTACTGTCATTGTGTTGGGCTTTTCCTTGCTCCCATTACCCATATTAGTTGTTCCCTTTCCACTTTTTATTTTATGTTGATTCTTCCCTACCTCCTCTCCAGCTAAATTTAGCATGATATTACACACAGAGGACAAATAATAAATAATATGTAGGAAAATATGAATAAATGAAATTTCTTCAATACAAAGTTGAAGATTCATTTCTCCCAAGATGCTTCCTCTGACTCAACATATTATCTGTCTTACAAAATAATCATTAGCATTATTGTATATATTTTGCTATCTAATCTTCAGCATGTTTACATATTTCAGCTGTTTGAGGAAGTTTTGGTATCCCAGAGAAGGAATGTACAAAACGTATATTCTTTTCCCTAAATATTTTCATTAATTACATACTGTGTGACAGGCATCAAGAATAGCAATAAACAAGAAGATACCATTCTTCTCCCCATGGAATCTGAAATGTTTATTTTTCTTTTGTCCTTTAACTTTAGAATTTATATACTAGTCGATTAGTTTTCCAGGGTTGCCTTAACAAATTACCACAAACTGGGTGGCTTAAACCAAAAGAAATGTATTCTCTCAGTGCGGGAGGCTAGCAGTCCAACATCAAGGCATCGGCAAGTTTGGTCCCTTCTTGGAGCTCTGACAAAAATCAGTTCCATGCCTCTCTTAGGGTGGCTCCTAATCCAATATAATTTCATTTTCGCTTAAGTACATCTGCAAAGACCTTATTTTCAAATAAGATTACATTCACAGGTACCAGAGATTAGAAGTGAACTTATCTTTTGGCGGGGGACAAAAATGCAACCCACAACACGTGGGTATAACCTCTGGGAAATAAGGCATATAAATGTTTACTGAGTAGATTCAGCCCAATTGGAACCAGAGTAGTGGGCCTGCAGGGGCCCCGTTGGCATAAACTTCTCTGAATCCCTGATTCAATGACGTTCTTCAGCTTCCCTGATTTCTCAGGCACAAGGACAAGGTCATGTAAGGTTCTTAATTCCTTGTTCAAAAGCAATGATTAATTTTTCAAAAAAATATATAACATAATTCTTATATCAAGTTTCTCAGTGGCATAATGACACTTTTTTAGCTCTCAGGAACATCACACTTCTTTTGACGGAGTCTGTTGCTTCTAAAAAAAAAAACAACTTTTGGACAGAAGTTTAGTTGCTTATTAGTCATTCTTTTGACAGTTTTCTCTTTCAGCTCCACCTCTGTTCACTTGTAAGATATCATTTGTTCTCTATCCAAAATATCTCTCATTCATCTACTAACTACTCTCCCTCCTTCCTTCTAGAAGATCTGGGAAGCTACAGCACGCTCCCAACTGTTTTCTCTACCTTTCATCTCTCCCTGTTCCGAGTATTCTTCCCCAGAGCTGGCTGCTAGATCAATTTTCTGAAGACCACCACTTATTACACACCTCTCATTTTCGCAAATATTTAATGTTTCCCCATTGCCTATAGAACGATGCCCATATATGTTAGTCATTCCTCCATGCTCTGAAGCCAACAGCCTATTTAAATGGTTTTCTCATCATTTGCCATCTGTAGCACACATGCTAGTCACGCTGAGCCTTAAGCCATTTTGAATCGAAAGTGAAATTTTTCTGTGTGCTTTTCCTCCTGCTATTCTTTTTGTCTGAAGTATCTTTTTTTCCTCAAACTGTAATGTAAACCCTTCCTTCTCTCTAACTCAAATTCCACATTTAACATGAACTTTAATTTATATTTCTAAACTGGAAGCTACAAAATCCTCTTTGGAAATCCCCTGTGCCTTAATCTGGACTCGTTATAGCATACAGGCCTAGTTAGTAATATAATTCGTTTCTCTTTCTGTATATATTATTCAGAAATGTATTATACTTTTTATGTTTATAAATTATATCCCCAGAGCTTGAAGACAATACAATTTATATATTTGCTTCACTTACCTATCCCTTAGAGTCACCAGCAAAATTTCCTGTGCATGTAATCAGTCAATATTTGGTGAGAAACTGAATGAATCAAGCAGGTGAACTCACCTTGTAACTACACTGGTTGCAGTATATCAAACAGTTTAATTAAATGCAAAGAAAACCAGTTTGCACCAGCTTTTATACAACAGGCAAAACACAGCGACCCACTGTTCCCTAATCACTCTCCCAGTGTTCTAATCATTCACCCTGGAGGAATAGTCACCTCAAACAAGGACCTTGGAGTTTTTGCTTCAGCCCTTTGCTGCTGTGGCTGCTGGATGAGGCGCAAGACCACACTCCCAGGTTGACAGAAATCCCTCCTGTCAGATGGCAGCCTCATGCTGGCAGCTGTAATGACTGAATGTCTGATGTTCCCGAGTCTAATCCACCGTTTCCCTGTAGTTTAGCCACACTTCTGTCTTACGCACACACTGCAGACACTGACCCACATTGCCCCCTGGGTTTGGTGCCTGCAAGCCTATTTGTTTGTTGTTTGTTTTTAATAGGAAGATAAGTGATTTCTCTGAGCAAGGCGGGTATTAACACATTCAGAGAGGATGATTTTTTCCCTCATAGGGAACTAGAAAACTTGGCTGAGATTTGGTTTTGGAGTTTCTATTATATATTTACACCATTAATTCTCCAAACCTCAAGTCACAGTGAGGGGGGAGATATAAATAAAAAGAGATGGGAATTTGGAAGATTAGTATGTGGAATAGGAAGATGTAGATTATAGAGTAAGGATGCATCCTTACGGAAAGATTCCTTTTTCCCAAATAACTTAGATTCTCTTTTTAATCAATGAAGGAACTTATTGCTCCCGATATTATGTTTTTTTCCTCCCTTCCCTGTGTCATGAGAGACTGAACAAAACTCTGAAATTACTGGAAATACCGCAGAGTATTGTTTGATTGCTCTTCTTCAAGGTTTAATTGAATCCTGGTCCAGGGACTGGTAGAGATTTATATCTGGTGGGCCCTCAATGGTAGAGACAGATCACATAAAGCCTCTGTCTGACTTCTGTCTTTCCTGTCTTCCCTCTCTCCCTCCTTTCTTCCTATCAATTAAAATTTGTGTTCTGTTCTTATGTACCTAGTCCTTTGCTGCTCATATAAAATGTATGATGAAAGAAACATTCTTTCATTTCAAGCAATTACTGCCTGGAAGGGAAAAATAACCTACCAGGTAATTACATGGTAAGAATAAGTTACAATTAGGCTGTTGACAACTCAGATGAAGGTGTTGTCTGAGAAACAATCCCTAGGGGCTGGAGCCTATTTACCAAGTGAGAACAGTGAGAGAATTTAAGAGGCCACAGTTTCTTTTCAGCTCTTACATGAAGTTTATATATATATGTGTCTATATATATTCCGAATGTATATATAGTATTTGAAATATACATGCATATTATATATAATCATTTTGAATATATATGCATATGGAATCACATACTTCTATATGTACATGTAGTTTCATATATGTGTATATAACGTGTGTGTGTGTCTGTTCAAGCTATATACAAGCTAAGCAGAAGATCTAGCTAAATAATACTGTCAGATAAGAGGTGGATTTGCAATCAGTATTCTCATGGTCAACTGTATTTTAAAATGTCACGTCTTTGCATATATTATTATAACAAATCTGCTGTGGTGATAAGTGTTTTCTAATTTAAAATGGTGAGTTGCCAATGATAATAGCAATTTCTTTACTCTATTTCAAATTACAGAGGATCCTGGGTAAAATTGTGCAGTTAAAAAAGTATGTTAGGATCCAGTACCTTGATTTCCAAAAATGATCAGATGCTGACATTGGTAGCGAGTTAGAAAAAGTTCTGTGCTATAATGAATGACTTTTGAACAGTCTCTGCTTCTTTGTTAGTTTCTGAGTCTTTTTAAGAGATTGATTATATATGTGATAAATTTTTTTACTTTATTTATTGTATTTATTTTATTTTTGGCTGTGTTGGGTCTTTGTTACTGTGTTCAGGCTTTCTCTAGTTGCAGCGACTTGGGGCTACTCTTGGTTGTGGTGCGCGGGCTTCTCATTGCGGTGGCTTCTCTTGTTGTGGAGCACGGGCTCTAGGCGTGCGGACTTCAGTAGTTTTGGCTCATGGGCTCTAGAGCGCAGGCTTGGTAGTTGTGGCTCATCACGCATGTTGCTCCGTGGCATGTGGGATCTTCCCGGACCAAGGCTTGCATTGGCAGGCGGATTCTTAACCACTTTGCCACCAGGGAAGCCCTGTGATAAATTTTTAAATTGGTCTTTTTGTACAAAATTAAATGTATTTCCCTCTTCTGATTCGGTTTTCTTTGTCTTTTTTGTTTTTAGTGAAAAATACTCCCAGAATCCACATACCACATCAGAGGGAGTTGGAACTACCCTGCCTGTGTGGTTTGTTACCCACTAACTGTTAACATTGATTAGAACATGGGAATTGGGCTTTCTCCAATTGTCACCCCCAGGATTCTCACAAGCTGGATGTATACGAAGTAAAATGACCTTCTTAATTAGAGGAAAACTATCCAAGGTATACGATTGCATTTTCTATATTAAATTTGATTTTGTTTTACCTAATTCTTGTTTACATGTAATTCATATATTTATCTACAATGGCTAATATTTTATCATCTTATTCATGTTAATATATTTTCTTATATTTTGCTTAAGTTTCTTGTTATTCTTATAAAATACCAGTTACACCAGATTTCCTAATTCAATTTGTTTCAATTCCGAATCCTTTTCTAGCTCTTGAAAACATAAACCAGGAGACTCTAAACCTAACATATGCAACCAAATGATGCTTTGATTTGCCAGAATGAATACATCATCATACTGGAATCTGGCTGCTATGGCCAAGACCTTTACTCATTTTATATAACACGATTTCCTTTTATGGTTTCATATTCACTCTTCCTTTTTTTTTTTTTGTTAATCATCCAAGCAATTTTTTTTAATTGTCAGAAAAAAAGAATCTAATTCTTCCTCTAATTGAGCTTAAGATTTTGCTATAAATCTGACATACTGCTTTCTAAATAGGAATTTGCTTGGTTAGCTTAATTATATTTTGTGTGTTATAGGACACGTGATCCCATGATTACTTATACAGAGAAGAAAATCTCTATCAAATAGATAAACTATTTAATGTGTTCTCTTATTTTTTAGTGGAATCTTAGCAAAATTTTGTTTCATGGAGCCCAACATATATTTACTTAACTCTTATTCTATAAAGTTCCTAAAAATTTTGAATGAAAAAACATCACAGTTACATTAATTCTAAATTACAATAAAAGTTGCATTACTACTGTGTATGTATTTTTCAAATTTATATACATTTTACAATAAATTTTGTATTTGGACAAAAGTTTCTCTTGGTCTAACAATGACTTTTTAGTGATTATTACATTTGAAAATGCCTTCAAAACCAGAATAGTTTTGCCCACAAAATTATTAAGCAAATCAATTAATCCTCCTGAGGATAAAACCTCTTGTTACAAAAAAGCCTAACTCCTGTGGCCCCTGCTGGTTCCCTCTGCTCCTAAGTGCAGCCCCCAGGTGGCCCTGATGGCAGGTGGTGTCCTCCTTGCCTGGGCTGTGACTATAAGTGATTAATAAGCCGTCACCAATCCCATCTGTCCAGTGTAGCCTGTTATACATTCAGCTACCTCGTATAATTTGGGGTTGGGGATCCCTCCTTTGCCAATAAATAGAAGGTCATCAAAATGGACTGAGAGTTGGGCCTCTACATACTTTTTGACAATTTAAGTCTCACTAGATGGCCGCTGTGCCTTCACAAGGAAGCGAGACAAATGCTCACAGATAATCCTAAGATTATTCTCCCCCTTTGGCACTATTGCGGGACTCTCCCAATTCACGTACAGTCCCAGTGCAGACTGGATGCTGAAGTCCTAGATCTCTATACTCTGAAACGTAAGCACAGAAAATTTTCATCTGGCAAAAAAAAACATAGGTTGACATTAATTATCTATTACAAGTGTAAAAATCATCTCATTGAAGTACTCATTGACTATGCAAATCG
Source organism: Monodon monoceros (assembly GCF_005190385.1). Taxonomy (NCBI): domain Eukaryota; kingdom Metazoa; phylum Chordata; class Mammalia; order Artiodactyla; family Monodontidae; genus Monodon; species Monodon monoceros. The sequence continues at coordinate 9,177,957 of NW_021703765.1, read as the reverse complement.
AGGCTAATCAAATATTCTGAGAACCCTCTCAAGGTATCTACGTGCACCAGTCAGCCGGGCATGATTAAATGTGATTGTTTGATTTATGGGTTGCTGGGTACGACAGTTAAAAGTCGGAGGATATACAAAACAATGATTAATTCATTTTCGAATAATTGATCAGGAGCCATTTTTTCCCTATAGCGATTTATGTTACTAGTGTTGGGGAAAATAAATAGAAGAAAATCTCCTGCCAGCCCAGTATACCTTCTCCACAAAGGTAAAAAAGGATCAAACAGTTCTATTATTGAATAACCATTAAACCAGACTGTGACACACATGACAAGAAATCCAATAAAGGGATTGCAAAGACAGAAAGAAATTTCATCCTTTTTGATAGCCAGACAGCTATAACCCATTCCATACATGTTCTTAAGATAAATTGTATCATCATCAAGTGTGATGAATTGACAGCACTGTTTGGTACATATAGCTCATCCAAGATTCACCTGGCAATCGAGTGGCCACTTGTGTTACTTAATTGCCTTTATGCAGAGGAAAAATATAACATCTCCTGCCTCTATGGAAGGCTGGCTGTTCCAACTTGGAGCACTGGTGCCTAGGTTAAACTCCTGTGGAGACAGGCAGAATGAGATGCTGTTTTCCTCGTCGTTTACATTTTAAATAGACAGCTCCAAGGCCCTTAAGAAAAAAAAAAAAAACATTCTTAGACTATATAGAACAGGCAAGAGGTTTATTTAACTTTTTGAAAAGGGTTACATGCATCTCCAAGGGACAGAGAAATAATTTTCAATTACAAATTTTCTGAAGAAAATTCTCTAAGAAAATGGAGGGTTGGGAAGTCTCCTTCCCCTTTGGCACCAGGGAAAATTCTATTTTTTTTTTTATTGTATTCACTCTTATATAGAACAACACAATGACATGATTTCTCTTTATCATGTTTTGAGTATACTAAAGGGGGATGCTTTATCTTTTTTATAGTAGGTGGCAGAGGGAAGCACACAACCAAAGTGGCATCCAATCTGATACAGCAGATGAAAATTCCCCTTTCTCATCTGAGAATTGTTATCTGCTTTCCCAAGACATTATTTCTACAAACTCTGAACCTGGTAAGAGCCTTAAGATGTACTTTCAGTCTAATCATAAATATCACTAGATAATTCCGATCCAATGCAATTTACTGTATGACTGCAACCTGACCATTGTTTTAGTAAGGTTAGCCCGGATAATGCTGTGGTAGAAAACTAATGCTGAAATCCAGGTAGCTTGAAATCACTTAGTTTTTTCTAGTTCATGTCACACTTTCATTGCAGGTTGGCTCAGGGGATCAGTTCTACGTTAGCCCTCAGGAACCCAGGGTCATGGAGACCCAACAATATTGTAGCTGCACTCTCTGGAGTATGTGGGCCAGAAGAGATAGCTAAGGAATCACATGCCTGCTCTTAAAGAGTTCAGCTTAGAAGTGAAGGTATCACTTCTGACCACAGTCTATTGGCAAGTACTTGCCATGTGGCCCCATCTGACTCCTGGCTGGGCAATGTCGTGGCACAGCCTGGATGCCGGTTTCTGTCCAGCCCCCCTCTCAGCTGCCATGCTCTTAGGAAAAGAGTCACCTGGCCTCATCCAGTACTGGGTCTCCTTCCCCATGGCAGCCTGTATACAGTGACTGCTTGGTGGAGGTGAGGGAAAAAGGTCCCAGTCTCTATTCCATTTCCAACATCTCTGAAGACCCATCACAGCACCAGAGTTTCATAGGATGGCCAATTCTATTGTGCATCTTCTCTCTCTGCCCACTTGCCCTTTCACCACAGGACCTGATCCCAAGAGCATTTCCCAACAAATTTTCTGCAAGCAAATCTTTGTTGCAGAGTCTGCTTCCCAGGGACCATGACCTGTGGGCCACAGCCTATATTACAGACATCAGAATGTTTGTTAAAAATGCAAATGACTGGTTTTTATCCCACGCCTATCGAATTTAGAATATCTAGGACAGAGTCTGGGAATCTGCATTATTTAAAAGCACCCCAGAAAATTATTTTCCTCATTAACCTGACTCTAACAATGACAGTTGTAATTACTTTGATCATGTACAAAATTGAAGAGTTGAAGTGGTGGTGGTGAGAGGAGGTGTTCAGAGAACTAGGAAATCTTATGCAATCTCTTCTGTCAAAATCATTTATGTTAAAATAGAAAAGTGTCTACAAGTAAACTCTATCAGGAATAAACAAAACCACTTGCAGAAACAAAGATTTTAAATGTACAGACCATGAAATGTTGGACTGCTATCACTTACATGAGCCAAATTAACATATTTAAAATAATTTTATATCTCACGTTCCTGATGCCAGAAATGTCCCACCTTGGCCACTCCTTTTCTTCAGTTTTTCTTTCTTCACAATTCTTCGGGAATTGTGACCCTGAATGGCCAAATTGTCATGGCCCAGCTGAGAAGTCAAATCAGTTTCCAAAGCCATTATTCTTCCTGGAAACTGACATTATTGAAGTGGGTACTAACTAAAGTCTTTCATTAGGATAAATTATTTTTTCCATCTTCCTTCTCTTTGTTGTTCAGATCTAAATAGAAACTCCAAAACTCTCCATATATCAAGAATTAACCCATTAAGCACTGGCTTGTAGAGAAGCACATGGTAGCAGGAAGTGAAACAAAAAATGTGTGCTCCTTATACAATTATCAAAAATCCCTCCGTATTTTAAATTCAATAGAAAATGATCATATAAGCCCTACAATCAACAGACAGCACTATATATAAAGACTCACGTTGTCCAGTCTGTTCATACACCGTTGTTGACATTCTCAACCCTTCCTGGCTGGATCCAGGGACCATGGGCTGATTGGAAATGTTCCCATTACACAATAACACAAGAGCAAATGGTATTTCCATTGCATCAAAATACCGATTGTAAGACAAACAAATGACTCGTTTTTATGATGATTTTACTTATCATTAATTTTTGCATTAAATTTGACTTTAAAAATATTACACTCAGGGCTTCCCTGGTGGCGCAGTGGTTGAGAGTCCGCCTGCCGATGCAGGGTACATGGGTTCATGCCCCGCTCCGGGAAGATCCCACATGCCGCGGAGCAGCTGGGCCCGTGAGCCATGGCCGCTGAGCCTGCGCGTCCGGAGCCTGTGCTCCGCAAGGGGAGAGGCCACAACAGTGAGAGGCCCGCGTACCGCAAAAAAAAAAAAAAAATTACGTTCAATCATTACTTTCTTGATTACTTTGTTTTCTGGAGTCCCCAAAGATTTTGTGTATGAGATGAGTGTCTCATTTCCCTCACCCTCATCTCAGCCCTGCTGCCAGGGCTCATTACTTTTATATACAGGGACTCATTGAGCAGCCCCTGATATCTGATACTTGTCTTATTTAAAAGCCATAGTGATGTAGTAAAAAGAGCACTAAATTAGCAGTAAGAAAACTTAGGTAATGGTTCCATCTCTGGAACTCTGAACTTGGAAAACCATAGATGGATTTATCTTTAATTTAGTCTTTTTTTTTTTTAATTTGCAAAATGAGAATAATTGTAACTTGTTTCTTAACCTCACAGTGTTCTTGGAGAATGAGATGGGTTGAGGAGTATGAAAGCACTCTGAAAAAAACGGGGGTTTTGGCCCATAAAGACACCCAAACCATTCTTGTTGCTAGTTTTGTAGCACAGTGTTTGAAGCGTATTTTATGAGTGTGTGAATAGAAAGAAAGCATTCCAGCTAGATGGCCCAGTGGCTGCTAACTGAAATTCCTTTCTCCTTATCACTTCCTCCTCTAAAGCCATATGTTCCTAATTCTCATGCCCTTGGACCAATAAAAACTAGGATTTGGGTGGTAGTATTAGAGACGCGTTTCTGAGACTGTACACCCCTAACCAACACATACGTATCATCTGGAAGCTTCTTAGAAATGCAGATTCTCAGACAACATCCAATAAATTGGGGGTTTCGGCCAACAGTGTGAGTTTTCACAAGGCATCCATGTGATTCAGATGCAGGTTAATGTTGAGAACACTGGCCCAGAGGACAGGAAGGTAGGAGATGGATGTCAGTTTTGCCAAGCTGTTTCTCCAGACCTGGACCTTTGACTGTCCTTAAGAATTCTCATGAAATTCCTCTTTTGCCTTTGCCATTTCATCATGAATTCTCAGGCCACATCTTGTTTCTTATACTTTTTTTCACCTTTATTGAGATATTACTGATAAATAAAATTATAAACTATTTAAAGGGTACAATGTAATGATTTGATACATGTATACATTATGGAAAGATTCCCTCCTGTTTTTTTTTATTACCCTGTTATTTCAGGGTCTCTTTTTTTTTTTTCTATAAACACAGGTGTTACACAAAGACCACCTAGCACTGTTGAGTAAAAGTCATTATCCCTGGCTCTCAGCTAGAAAAAAAGAATTTTTAACAGGAACATCTAGACTGATTACAATGAAACCATTTCTGCAGCACAATTTGAGTCATGCAGTTAATAGAGTAAGGCTTTTAAAAGTACAAGTAGTATACGGACACAGCTCAGCCAGCTGTTATTCAGTGCTATGAGTATTCAGTTCCATGAGTATTTAAATTCTGTGACAAGATTAGCAGGTTAAACATTGAAGAATTAACCCAGGGTATTGTCTTTCCTTCCTCCAGAAAATCCACTGAAACAAAAGGAAGTGAATAACAGAGACTTAATCTCGTAAGAGAAGGGAAATGAAAAACTCGGCTGTGTGGATGTTAAGGTATCAATTATATCTCTTTCTTGCCAACTGCAGTTCAGAGTCACTGAGAGAGAGTTCCAGGTTGGGGATCAGCTTTTCATGTTTAAAATTTAAAAAGCCACATTGAAAGAGAGGGCTTTGGAAAGCAACTAAAAGAGCTTGTTCAGTCTCCTTTGAGTCTAATGGGGCACCCAGACTGGAGGCTGGTACAGAGGGCAGACCCAGCTCCAAGACACTCACCAGGTCACCTAAGAGCAAACGGGAGCTGAGTGCACCCTTTGTGCAGCCAGAGAGAAGAGGTTGAGCTGAGCACACCCATCCAGTAAATCACAGACTCTTCTGAGGGGGGGGAAGTGAGGTCGCCCTCAAGAGAACAGAGTTGTGACTCGAATGGGTAGTACTGTTCCCTTAGTGGTGGTGCCTCAACTTGAAGACCTGAAACCAGGGGGATGAAGCCCACTGAGAAAACATTCCCCAGCAGCATTGTGTCTTAGCCTTAAACCATTTGAGTGGAACTACTGATCCAGTATCCTCCAGAAGGTGACTTTGTCCCTCATGGGAGGATGGTTGGTGGTGGGTTAAAACAGTCCTGCTTCTATCTTTTCTGAGGCAGATCCATCAAAACCAATCTTCCTAAGGTAATGGGAGGTTGATTAGATTTTGCTCATGGAGGCTCAGAAATGGGTCAGGAGAGTACATTAAGGACACAAAAGGCATATTAATTCTAAGGCTGAACTACCTTCAGGCTGAAATTTTTTTTTTTTTTTTTTTTTTGTGGTACGCGGGCCTCTCACTGTTGTGGCCTCTCCCGCTGCGGAGCACAGGCTCCGGACACGCAGGCTCAGCGGCCATGGCTCACGGGCCCAGCCGCTCCACGGCACGTGGGATCTTCCCAGACCAGGGCACGAACCCATGTCCCCTGCATCAGCAGGCGGACTCTCAACCACTGCGCCACCAGGGAAGCCCCAGGCTGAAATTTCACTCACGATTCTTTTTCCAAACCGTATCCAACCATATTGCCAACATTATCAAAGTATTAAATACATGTCTATAATAAAAAACCAACAACATAAAAATATCTCATATCTTGAACAGAGAGATTTTACCTCTCTGTTATCAAATTCTAAGGGAGTGATTAAAGTCCAAAGATTAAAATCCCATGTGCTAACCACTTTTTTTCTTGAAGAAATACGGTACTGAATTGTATGGGAAAAGATAAATACACGTGGATTTCTGTCTTTTTCATATCACTAAAACCGGTGGAGTGTTAGTTTGGGCTTGTAGCACATACCTTCCCAGTTCTGCATTCAGTGACATCACATTGATAAAATTATCCAGAGTGGGAATATTTACAGCATGGAGGTCATCAAATGGTATAAATCAGAGGGTTTTTTTTTTTCCTCCTCTACAGTGAGTTTACCAGCATACAATTAATTTATAAAAACTTTATTATTATCTCCTTGTAAATTATGTAAATTATCTCCTCGCTGAAAACTATTTCTCCTTTCTGGGAAGGGGATGGTCTGCATCACAGTCTCTACATTTTAGAGCAGTATACAAATGCAAAGTTTTAGGTAACAGCTAGTTACAAGTAAGGTAAAGACATGAACTTGTTCTCTTCCATAATGGGGTGGTGGAGGAAGTATGTCTGTTTTAAAGCAGTAGTTGTGGGCCAGGAAAAGTGCACGAGGCAGACATCCTCACAGGCTGTGACAGAGAGTGAAGAAGGGGGCCAAGGTCAAGCTCTCACTCCCAGGGGCACTGCCTCTTTACAGACTCCTGCAGTTCAGCTCATCTCCCTACGGCGAATTGGTCCTTCTTCTGTAACTTAATCTGTTTCACTTCCCACAAGCGGAAGTGCTTGCCTCAGACCACGAAAGAGTCACAATAATTGGATTTTTTTCACTTCCCTAGGAAATGTGTCCTGAGTACAACAAGCTCAAATATGGGCATTGGTGGCCTGCTCTAGAGCTTTGACCAACTATAAGCTTGTTTCTTATGAGAAAATATTTCTGAATCGATTCTGACAATTAGGTGATTAAAAAATTAGGAACTTACAGAACCTTATGAAAAAATACCTAGTGCACTCATCACAGTGTATGTTCCACAGAATGTTAGTTTTGAGAAACGTTGAAAGGAAGAGGACATGCTGAGATAAACTAAGTTAATTATTTTAGAGAGTTACTATACATTACAGAAAAGCCACAACAAATAAAACTTTGGAATATAAATGAATTAAATTTTAAGACTTCATGAATTGTACCACCTTTCTTCATGCTTTATATTCAGAGTTTTAGTTTATCTGACTCTGGCAAGACCGTGTTTTTATATCACTCACCAGCTGCATCCACTAGGCAGAAGGTTGTGCTGCATTTAATGTATTGAAAAAACTGCATTTAAAACACCATGTGGACAGAAGGCATTTCCTGTGGACCTGTACCTTATTTTTAGATTAATAGTCGGCATACCCTAGTGTATATGGGCATGTGCATTTGTGTGTGCAGGGTCAGGGGGACTGGGTAGGTATTACATAATTAGTGCTTTCATGTTACATATATGATTGGAAATGGGTCATGACTTCATGGGCTGTTTGTGACCACAGTACCCGTGTATACACACAGGGCATTTTCCATAAAGGAGAAAGAAATGCTAATTGTTCTTATTAGTCCTTTGATATCTTTTTGATCACTGGATGTTCTGAAATCTGTGATCTAGAGAAGCATAGTGGGTTACACCTATAAGGCGTATGAAATATTATCTTGTCTAGTGTTATCACACTTTATCTCGGAAGAAAATCCCCCTCCTTGTTTTTATTTCTCAAATGAAGCCTTAAGGCAGAAGTCCATTTTGTAAAACTGATGAACAGATCCGGCCTCCTTGGAGCGAAATGAGGGCCCTGTAAACTTCACCACCCTGTCATCCAACTTTCCCACTAACCTTTGGCTTCTCCTGGTTCCTGAAAACCCCACCCCAGGGTCTCAGGAAGTGTGATTTGCAATCTACAGATCTAGAGAAATCTCATTTTAGATGGGGGCAAATGAGACTCAATGAAGCAAAGAATAAATGTGGAGTTTAAAAACACTTTGTTGGTTGCTCTTTTCCCTGCTATGAATTCTCAAATATGCATGGGGTGGGCGTGCAGAGGAGGAAGATATTTGCCTCAGATCACTGACTAAGAGAGCCTTAACGTTCCTCTCAGCTGACTAAACTTCAGACCATTTTCCTCCTCACTCTACACATCGGACCTCCTTTTTCTTGGAACATTTGCTTTAGAAAACTCATAATTGTAAATCCCTCCTCTGCTCCTTTGAGATGTAAATCTTTTTCAAAAGCCTCTTGCCAGTTTTACAGCCCAGGGATGTCTTTCTCAAGGACCTCAGAGCCAAGCGTTTGAAATGAGATTGTGCCCATCTCCCAGTCTGGAGGCTGGGGAAGGAGCCTAACTTCAGAGGGCTCCAAATTGTAAAACCACCTCTTGTCACAAAGACATGAAAAAGTTCACTTTCCCTTTGGGTAAAGCCAATTAGCAAACACACTGGCCAAGATACTTTCCTCAGCCCAACCTCTTAAAAACCCTGCAACCCTTTGTTTTAGGGAATTGAGTGTAGACTCAGTTTTTAACTCTCTCCCCTACTGCAGTAGCCTTGAATAAAGTCTTCTTTACCTGTTTAACTTTGGTGCAAATTGAAAGCTTGATTATGCTACTTAATTTGAAATTCTTATAACTCTGTAAAATTAGATCTATAAACTGGGGATTATAATAGTACCTAACGTTAGATTTGTTCTGATAATCAAATGAGCTAACATAAGAAATGGCTTTAGCACAGTGCCTGCCTCCTAGCAAGTATGGGCAATAATAATTAATAATAAGTGCTGTTGTTACACCACTTAATTTTCAGTGAGGACACTGAATTGGCATTTTTCTCTGTCTTGAAATGGCCATATAGTCTACTATAATAATGCTATTATCATAATTCTTTCTCTTTTCATTGCAATGCTAACATCTGAGATTCATTATGCAATTAAGTAAATTCCTAACTACTCAGGGACATTTAGCTATCTTGTGAATTAATCTTTTCACCTTTCATGTTAGACCTGGCCCACGCATGGCTTTTTCACTGGCAATTAGCACTTCCTCTGTTTGGTCTACCACTGCCAGCTTAACGCCTCTCCAGAGGAGATCAAGGAAAGGGAAAGAGAGAAAACCCCAAAGCTCGGTTGACAGCACTGCTTTGGAACGTTGAAGTAAAGTGATTCTGAGGAATGTGATGGCTGAGTCTTCTGTCTTTTGATCCATTTCTGGCTTTTTGCCCTGATTGCTCCTCACAAGTCTAGAGGCCCCACTGGCTCTGGATCACAGATAAGGACATTTTAATTTTATTTTTGGGGGAGGGGAGAGGTGAGTTCTTTTGACTCTTGTTCAGTTGAAATTCAGTTCATTTCTGAAAATAGGTGCTTTGGGAATTGCATAGTTAATCTGTAAGTAAACCAAACACCAGAGTTTGAATAAATATGTCTATTTAATAAGTTAATTTCAACTGTGCCCAATGGAACACAAATAAAGAGATGTTTTCTAACTTTGCCACAGTTCAGACTCTTTGCTTCCAGTTTTGAGAAGCCATAGGAACAAATAGATCAGCTTTATAAGGCTTGATTAAAACTGCATTTTAATGATAAGATTTCATATTTGTTGAAATTTTTTAAAAGCAGTTGCTTAAAAATCCATTTACACTTTGATGTTTTTTATTGTTTCCAGGCCTGTTAGCAAATACTGCTAACCGGCACCTACTGAGAGTAGGTTAATTAGGTCTTCCGGCATCAGTGGGGATGATTAAAATCCTGCACACTATTAAAACTCTCTCTGTATCCCATCTTTGTTTTAACTTCATATTTGAGTTTTATTGAAAAAGACTGTCTATCAGATAGTAGGACTGAGGAGGAAGTAATCTGCTTCAGCTTCACTATTTTTTTTTTTGCATTCAGAAATATAAAAAATACATCAAAGAAGTATTTTTTTGTCACTGTTTTGCCTTTTGATCCTTTATAGTCAAAGGCTTATATTAAAGTACATTCACTTGGTTGTGCTGGTAAGATACAAAAAATATCACACAACATACAGGATAGGGGGGTAGGGAATGATGTTGAAAAACAACCCACTTCCCAGCATACTGAACATAGTTGTGACGAAGCAGCTGATCTTACCATCTACCAGATGGGTCCTCAGATGATATTTCAGGGATGAGGTTTAGATCCTCAAGGGAGCTAGGATAGGAGGGTAGAAGTGTCTTCCTTTTTCTTCTGGGAGTTCTTAAAGCTAATCCTCCAGTTCTTAAAGCCAAAAATGACTTCATAAAGGTTTTCAGGCCATGTCTTTTTCTGGAGAATCTTAATGTTCTTATGGAGACTTAGGAAAAAGTTGTAGTGAGTAAATTTCAGTTATTTGTTAGCATGGGAAAAACACAGTGGGGAAAAGTGCAGCGCAGTGAACCAAAGAATCTTTTGCTTAAAAATAAAACAAAATTTGCCTATTGAAACTCCTTACACAAAAGCCTCATCGGCCCCTGTGAGGTCTTAAGCAAGTCTTTGTGGGATGAAAGAGTATATGCTACCTAAGTTGTGGTTGTAGAACCTCTCAGGCTTAGAGGGTATAATTAAAGCCTTTATAATCGTTTGTGTCGGTCAGAGCTTGGCTTCTAGTGGAATGTGAAAATGAATTCTTTGTGGAGGGATGATAGTAACTGGCCAAAATTTGTGAAGTGTTAAACCTGTTTTAAAGAACTGTTAGGCATTACCATAATGAAAGATCATGATTGGTCATTTCTGATCTAAAAATTAGCTCTTGTTTATAAGTCACATATATATTTTGAACATATATATTTTGAATATACTTATAAATATATAGTGTAGCCTGTAACATATAGTAGTGTCAGAATATCCCATTTATGTATATATTTAAGTATAAATACCAATGTCTAGTATTTATAATAGAAAGTGAATGATGCTATAAAGTAATATTTAAAATTACATAGCACCATCAGAGCTACAGATGTTCAGGAGAGTAAGTGTGAGCTGGGATCCCCTTTTTTACAGCTATAGTCTGTGGTAGGTAACCAGCTACCTTAGCCATCTTAGTTCTATCTGACCATAGTATTAACTGCTGAGCTTGGGTTAACTTGCTGAGAAGAGCACCAAATGTTTTATTTTGTATTTCCAAATGGCACAATTCTTAGTACAAGGCATAAAAATGTATGAAGATCAGGGACTTCCCTGGCGATCCAGTGGTTAAGACTCTGCGCTTCCACTGTAGTGGGTGTGGGTTCGATCCCAGATCCCCGCATGCCATGCTATGTGGCCCCAAAAAAAAAAAAAAATGTATGACAAAAATGGTTTTGACTGTGGGTTTTTACACATTTGGAATAAAAAGCATGGATGCCTTTAGCCACCAAACAACTGTGGCTACAGTGGGAAAGTTGATTGCAATAGTTTGACTTTTGAAAAACCTTAGAACAGAGTGGTGCTTTTGGGATGGTAAGAAGTCAGAAGGTTATCGGGACCTCAGACAGCACTGGGGGGAATAGGAGCCCTTGAGAGAGGAGGAAGTGTATTGTGACAGGAGCCAGACAACACTTTACCTTCCTCTCCCAACTCTGTAACCCAGGCGTCCTATCTCCTCATTCAAGAGCCAGATATGGGGAGGCATGTGTGGTCATATGACGTATGTGTGTTGTAATGTACTTGGTGGATAAGGGATTTACTTCTACACTCCTCTTCCTAAAAGTTATTAATAATTAATTGAATGTTAGTGTCTTTTAGGCCAAATTCAAAGAGCAGTTTCGAGGACTTAAAACATCATGCAGCTGGGCTTGTGGCAATCTCAAAATAGCTTATATGTAAGCTTCTTTTTATTTTGACACTGTTTTCCACTAAAATTCATGTGAGGAAAAAGACATAAAAATGTTTGTGGACACTGTTTTCCACTAAAATTCATGTGAGAAAAAAGACATAAAAATGTTTGTGGTTTTTCTGAATGGAAATACCACCAGGGAATGATCTCAGTTATGGAAGAAACTACTCTAAAATTCTGGAAAAGTCATAAAAATCCTTTTTCCTTGTTTTTTTTTTTTCCCCCCTCTAGTAAAGAAAGGAAGGGCAGCCAAAATTTTCAAAAATGTTTAGTGATGAAAGCCTGCATTCTTGGTAAATTTTTAAATTGTCCTGTTTTTCTGTAAAACTTTTTTATAAAGATGGCTAAGCCATATACCTCTGAGGTTTAAAAAATAATACAGGATAATTTTTTAAAAGCCTCCAGTAAATTCCTCAGTATTGAACTATGCTCACACACCCTTCAAAGCTCCTCTATACACAGTTCTTGATGGGTAACAATTCCCCAGAAAAGTGAATTTATCTCTTAGTATCCCTTAGCCTAAATATCATTCACTTTGAGGGCTTTGAAGAGTGAGAGAGGAGAAACTGTGTTCGTGCATTCGTGTGTGTGAGAAAGGGAAGGAAAACTGAACTTTTCATGTAGATTCAAGAAATGGGTTTCTCTTGCCTCATTCCAATACTAGGCATTCCATCACAGTAAGATGACGCAGGGCTTGGTCAGCCTGAGCAGACTGGTTCTAACACGTACCTCCCGTGGCTCCCCCTGGCCAGGCAAGCTGATGCTTCTCTGGGACTATGACATGCTGCTGCAGTCATGACGGTTAGATGTAACCTTTATCCCCTTAACTTCCAGAGGTTATACAGCCTCCCCACCAAACAAGGGGTAATTGCTCAAGTGATGTTAACCGTGAGTGAGATATCATGCATACACACTATATCATCACTTTTCTAGGTACTTTAGATGACCTCAGAGGGCATATAATTAAAACACAATGAGTTAAGAGAAACTGCTCTTCTCCCAGTAGCCTACACAGAGAGCATTATAAATGGCCTACCGTCTTCATCAGAGAGGCAAGGTAGAAGAGATTGAATTATCACTTAAAACATCTAGAATGGACTTTCTTTTTTATAATTCCCAGTGGCCTCATTCTTAGAGCCTTAAACATTTGACTTAAGCACAATGTTTTACATAGTCAAGGGAGCAAAGCTTTTACTTAAGAGGACCCATAGTTTTATATTTATATATTTTAATATCCCATGACCAAATTTCCTCTTGTTATCTGACAGTTTGCAGAACTATGGTGTATGTTCCATTGTTGATGTCGGTCTCTCCTTGCCTCCATGCACAGGGGCCAGTTTCAGATTTCCCCCAGGAAAATGCAGGCCCAGAGAGTATGTAGACCCTCCAAGTCCCCCACCCCTATCCCTGTGGCGGCCCCTGCAGCCTGTAGAGAGGGAGTAGGGGAAATTCCCTCTGATGCCTGGTATACAGATGGGTCTAGTCCAGGCCAGTTGTGCACATGGAGTTCAATCACTATTCAGCCCCAAACTGACACCATCTGCATGGAAACAGGAATGAACTGCAGCTGCCAGTGGGCTGAACTCAGAGGATTTGGCTAGTGATCACTCTTGAGCCCTGACCATTAACCCTTTACACTGACTGATGGGCTGTTCTAAAGGGATTAACTCTATGGCTTGGACAGTGGAAGCCGAAAGGTAAGATGGGCGGAAAGACATTTAGGTTTACCTGCAAGAGCCTGAGACCGTTCTCACTCGTTTCCAAGTCCCAGCTCATTGACACCCCTGGCAATCAGGAAGCTGATGCCCTAGCCCAGGTACGAGCCCCAGCAAATGAGCCTTCAGGAGATACAGCAGATGGGCTTCAAAGGAAGAGTGGCCACCACAGTGCCCAGGTGCAATGCTGTATTGTCAAGGATGCCCAATTGCCCTTGAACTGCTGTGACTCGGTTAATTCAGTAACAGCATGACCTGTGTGTTCTAAACAACCCAAGGCAGCTGCTAAAGGAGTCCAGGGCCATTCATCGGAGTTCCCAAAAAGTGAGGGATCGGCAAATCCATTATATTGACCCTGTCCCTCTGAGTGAAGATTCTAAATATGCTTGATTTGTGTGGACACAGTGTCAGACCTAACCCAAGTTTTCTCCTGTCACCATGCAAACCAGGCTGCTCCCAATAGGGGATTAAAGAGGCTGAGTACCACGTGCAGATACCCTCCTCCAATAGCCAGTGATGAGGGGCCACATTTCAAAGGTCATGATGTGCAAGCCTGGACAAAAGAGCGTGATGTGGTGTGTCTGCATTGCTGCTGTGGTATCTGTCTCCAGTGCAGCCCAACGAGCCACCTTCATGCAACTGAAACCCACTGGTGACCATTCAGGACCCACGGCGGGGAAGAGGGGGCGTGTGAGATGGTGAGAGCCGCTCACTAGGGGTGGAGTGTTGGAGGAGGTCATGGAGTGGCAGTGACCACAGGTTGACTCTCCAGTGGGATCCCGGCAACCGAAGAGTCCTCCCCACTCCTGCCCTCGGGATGTACCGGGATGTGTCCTTCACCCTCCAGTCCTCAAAGTGGAGCTGTTTCAAGGACACAGCCTTGAGAGGGCAACGTGGTGCTGAGACCCTCTGACTGATACGGGACTGAACACCGTTGAGGCCTCTAAATAAACTCAAGATTCTGGCCGTGGGTACAGAGATCTACTCACCTGGCGGCACTCAAGACAAGCCCTGTCAGTTCCCGCGCTTGTGAAACCTGCCACCTACCCATCTGGAGTGATCCAACTCTTCCTTTGGGCTCTCCTTGGCCTCCAAGTCCGGGGGCCAGTTTCAAATTTCAGCCAGGACATTCCTGAGGTTTCCAACCAACACTATCCTGACTTTCAGCAGCAAACATGTTAACATGACTAAGGACAACCTATAGATCCAGATGCAGCACAGATAGGCAGATGACAGAAAGACAGACAGAGAGGACCGTGCCTGCTTTACAGTAGTCACCCACCCACTGACTGTATAGCTTCATCCATTTCTACTGAAATTTGGGAACTTTACTATCTGAAAAATTCCAGAAAACTAGTTATCAAATGATGCTCTCAGCATATGCGATTCTTCTGATTGAATAGAGCCATTCTGCAAAAATTGACTAATGGCGATTCTGACTCTCCAATTAATAGAAGTAAGACAGCTTTTGTGCCGAAGCATTGAGGATTAACATTCTGACTCTACTCCTGAGCATTAAGAGTGACCTAGGGTGGGTTGTTTATTTTTCCGTTGTGAGCCCATTTCTTCATCTGGCAAATGATAAAATGAATACATCTCCTGCAATGTCATGCTGAGGATTGAAAGAATTATGTACAACGTCTTTAGTACTGTATCTAGAATAGAGTTGATATTCAAAAATTAATAATTTTCTTTTTCTGTCCTGTATTTCACATTTCTCTAGACTACAGTATTCTTTTGTGTTTAGAATCATTCAGTTCAACAGCAATTAATTAATATTCTCCTCTGCACTAAGACCACTGTGGTAACAGCTCAAATAAATTAGAAGTGAAATACTAGTATATGATATTATTCAATTAGAAAGGCAGGTAGAATCTCATAAAATTCATAGCTTTTCACTTATGTATCACAGACATGTAATTTTGTGTTTATATGTGTGTGAGAGGGAGACACCTAAAGAAAACTGGAGAGATGAGAGAGACAGACAGAGACAAAGAGATATTGAGGGAAGATAATTTATCACAAAAGGGAGTGGCCTGAAATGTATATTGTTTTAGCATCTCATTTCACCCAGTGTCTCTGACTGTTGTAAAATGATAGACCATCTGTGTGGTTTGTGTGTGTGTTTGTGTGTGTGTGTGTGTGTTCCCAAATATTTAGAGATGACGGTAAAAAGAATTTTAGATAAATCAGTGTCTGGGGGCCAGGTGGAATGTAATGATGGATTGCTAAAGGAACCACCCCAGAGGAGACGGGCAGAGGAGTGATGAAAGAGAAATACACATTAATGCATTGTTCAAAGTAGCTTACTGAGGGTGCATTCACAAAATTGTTTCCTCTCTGTGGGTTTTATGGTGTGTTGACTTGTAGCTAACTATCTCAGTCATTTAGTGCCTAGGACAGCTGTCCTTTCTTTGTGAAAATGTTTGGATCCCCAAAAGTTGAAGTTGAAAATTTTATTTACATTACAGTGATAACGTTTTTTCATCAAATAAACAGAGAGGAGAATCCACAATCTACAGCATTATTATATTTTACCACCCATTCTTATTTAATATAGGGATCACCATACAGACTCCCTTGTAATTATATTGTTTGCCATTCTGAAGTAATGTCCATTTCTCTTTAATTAGGGAGCACATTTCCTATTGATTTTTTGGAGAGAAAACTCTGCCTGGAATCTTAAAGTGCCTTATGTTTCTAGTAGAAAACTGAGCTTCTACATGTCTATCTGCTATCATAAGAAACTTGGAAAAGTAGTAAGAAAAAGTCTAATACGTCAAAAATGAATATTTTGTGGAATGGCAGCAAATTTAGGGGTAGTGGAAAATGAGATAATTTTGCTATTTTTTTCTTTCTTCTTTAAAAATCATTGAAGAGCTCAAAATGTACTGGCACTAAGACTCCTGCATCTAATTTTATTTCAGCTTTTAATCACATTATCATACCTTGTATTTCACTTTAATAAATTCATATCAGAATGCAATATTTTGGATAGATGGGTAACCTTACATTTTAAGAATTCCAGACAAAATAGAGAAGGGAAAATGCCTCTAAGCTACACAGTCTTTGCTTGTGTTGGATGTAGAACAATCTGCAAGCAATCCAAATGACTCATATATTTGGACTGCCGAAGCACTAAAAACCTCTCTCTCTCTCTCTGTCTGTCTCTCGCGTTCCGTCATTATCTTCCCATCTTTCTTTTCTTGTCCTTTCCTTCTAGGTCCTCCCATACTCATAATTTATGTACACCAAAAAATACATCCCAATGTGTGAGTAAATACACAGATGTATGACATCAGAGTTTGAAGAAGTCACTCTGAGAGAATAATAATGTAAATCTTAGAAGAGTTATACTTGTAAAATTATTATGTTGTCCTTTAAAGGTTTTGTCAGATTGTTTTTTTTTTTTAGTCTTTCTTTTAATTAATTAATTAATTTTGGCTGCGTTGGGTCTTTGTTGCTGTGCACGGGGGCTTTCTCTAGTTGCAGCAAGCGGGGGCTACACTTCATTGTGTTGCGTGGGCTTCTCAATGCGGTGGCTTCCCTTGTTGGAGCACGGGCTCTAGGCACATGGGCTTCAGTAGTTGTGGCACGTGGGCTCAGTAGTTGTGGCTCACGGGCTCTAGAGCACAGGCTCAGTAGTTGTGGCACACAGGCTTAGTTGCTCCGCAGCATGTGGGATCTTCCCAGACCAGGGCTTGAACCCGTGTCCCCAGCATTGGCAGGCAGACTCCCAACCACTGCGCCACCAGGGAAGTCCCTGTCAGATTGTTTTTATGAAGAGTTTTAAACTTCTTACTCTATTTTTGACTCTTGGAAATAATTCTTCAATCTCTATAGATGAACTATATATATAGTTATATACTGTGTATATATATATATTTATATATATACTAATTACAATGCTGAGGTCAGTATTTTAAATCTCAAATATGTTTTGATGAAATATTATGTTCAAACTTTTATTCTTTGTTTCTGGGCCACACAACTCTGTCCTTAACTGACCTGCTCTTTTCCTGCATTTTATTACCACCATATCACTTCCTATGGCCACGCCAGGCCTCAGATGACCAGCTCATGCCAAACCTACTTATAGTGAGTTCAGCTACAGTCAATCTGATTTTTTTTTAACTGCATATAAATCCAAGATTGGTTCTTTGGAACAAAATGCTAATTACAACTGTGGTTACAGAAAATCTTTCACAGACCATTTTGACTCTGGTGAAATTTATTTTGGAGTCTCAAGCCTGCCAATGAAACCAATTAGGTATTTATTTCCTCCCATTAGTATTATAATGCACTGAAGTCTAGAAGTTTTAAACTAAAATGTCAAGCATTTGTTTCTATATTCGTAGCACTGGTTGAATTTTTTCTTAGGTGAGGGGCAAAGTCAAAAGAGCATGAGATGCTTTAGAATTATGCTTAAGAATTTTATAAAATACGTAACTCCTAAACCTGTTCAATAGTAGCAGTTCTAGACTCAGATTTATAAAATCTGGGACCAACCAAAATACATGGTGGCTCTGTTTTCCATTAAATTTAATTCAACAAACATTTATTGAGCTTTATCAATTTAAGCCATTTAAATTTAAGATAATAAACATGAATGCAATAGATTAAACTGTCATTGAGAATGCCAACTTTTGGGGAAATGAAATCAAATTTTTCTAGGAACTCTGCTTCTTAAAGCTAGTTTTAGGTTGTATTTTTCTTGTAGTGGCTATAAATGTGCACCCCTGCTGTGCAAAGAGTAGAGGGAAGCAAGGCTCAAATACTTTGAACTTTGTGGAATTGGAGACCTTATCTAGGGGCAGCCTTACTAAGTTTGTCATTTTGATTTTATGAAAATGGAAGGATTAACGGTTTTATCTAATGTTAAATATTTCCCCCACTGGCCTCTAATAGATTCAGAAATGCCTGTAAATAGAGCTTCACCACTGCAATAGCATTACCAAGAAAATCCAAACTAAAGTGTGTTCCTGGAGAGGGAAAGAAGTCTTCATCAGTAATAGGAATATATGGGATCTCATGGTAGGGGAGTATGAATGAAGGATGAATCAACGGAATACATTTTTAGAAAGATGCGGTGGAAAGGAAGTCTTGGTAGGCAGAAGAAAACTGATACAAATTCATACAGAGAGTTATGCTTTTCTTTTGGGTTTTTTTTTTTTGGCTGCTTTGGGTCTTAGTTGTGGCATGCAGGATCTTTTGTTGCAGCAGGCAGGCTCTTAGCTGCAGCGTGCGGGGCTTCTCTGTAGTTGTTCATGCAGGTTTTCTCTTCTCTAGAAGTGGTGCGCGGGCTCCAGGGCGCGTGGGCTCAGTAGTTGTGGTCTGCGGGCTTAGTTTGCCCCACAGCATGTGAGATCTCAGTTCCCCAACCAGGGATCGAACCCGCATCCTCTGCATTGAAAGGCGGATTCTTTACCACTGGACCGCCGGGGAAGTCCCAAAGAGCTATGCTTTTAATGTGATTTTCTGTTGTTTTCTTTTTTAGTATCTACATCTATATCGAACTTTTAACAGTAGGTCTCTCTGATGATGAGATAATTATAATAGTATCAATACTTTTAATGTTTAAAAACTTCATAATTATAACTAGAAAAAACCATGATCTATCTATCTATCATCTATCATCTATCTATATTCCAGCAGACTTTAAATTACATTTTAAAAAATATAATTGGTAAGATCTAAGTAAAATTGGGAGCTTTTCTAAGCTAATTTATAGTTAAAATAACATTCACGTCTGGGGAAGTGTTCATGGGAACTGAATAAGAAACTATGTCCATGTTGACTTACACACAGACCTGTAGTTCTCTCTTCCTGGAAAAATACTGGACTGTAACCCTTAAACTCAAGGTGTCACTTGACCTTCATTCTCTTCATTTGTAAAACAAACAGTATGAGGAAAGCCATTGTACAATTCTGAGAACCTGCTTCTGCTCTATAATTCTCTGATTCTAACTTCTAGACAATCTTAGAACTGTTCAAGGGCAAAAGAAGTCCAGATGATATGAGGTTAAGACCATGATGATGAAACTGGTCAGGCAAAAATGGCCTTCTCTATTTTGTCACGGGAAACGTTGCATATTTCTGCCTTCCCCTGTTCTGGCATAATTATAACATTTCTAAACAAAGCTATTGGAATCTTCTAGTCTTAGAAAGTTTGACAAACTCTAATACTTACTTTGGGTTCATACAGTCTTTTTTATTTTGAAAAATTTAGTGCAGTCACATCCATTTCTCATATTTCATTAAGTATGATAGAGTGTTGTTAATAGCTCATTTCTTCTAGAGCGAGCATGAACCAGGTAGAATTATAGAAGTATTGAAATTGGATGTTATCTCAAAAACTATTCAGTTAACCTTAAGAGAATTGCCAAATATCGAATTGAAATACTGTCTAAATGGTTTTAAACACAGCTCTCTCATTCAATATTTTCATTTAAGTATGCAAATTCAATTGTATGTGTTCAGCATAACCTTGCATTAAAGGAGGAAAAAATAGAAAAGTCAAATATCATATTTCCCCAATTATAAGGTAAACAGTCACTATAGATATTGAATACATTTTGTTTTAAAACATTCAGAAATTTCAAATGTTTAATATATTTATTTGTGTATATTTTTAATATCTTTCATTTTTACTGGCTTGTAATTTTATTTATTTATTTACTATATTTTTAAAATTTATTTTATTTTTTTGGTTGCACAGCGCAGCTTGTGAGATCTTAGTTCCCTGACCAGGGATCGATCCCAGACCACGGCTGTGAAATCACAGAGTCCTAACCACTGGACTGCCAGGGAATTCCCTGGCTTATAATTTTTTTTCCGTTTATTTATTTATTTATGGCTGCATTGGGCTTTTTCTTATTGCATTGAGCGGGGGCTACTCTTTATTGCAGTGCATGGGCTTCTCATTGTGGTGGCTTCTCATTGCGGACCAGGGCTCTAGGCTCACAGGCTTCAGTAGTTGTGGCTCACGGGCTCAGTAGTTGTGGCACGCAGACTCAGTAGTTGTGGCGCACGGGCTTAGTAGCTCTGTGGCATGTGGGATCTTCCCGGACCAGGGCTCGATCCCGCGTCCTCTGCATTGGCAGGCGGATTCTCAACCACTGCACCACCAGGGAAGTCCTCCCTGGCTTATAATTTTAACCAGGAGACTGTGTCTGCTTTACTTAGAGTCACAAATACTGTGTTTTATACATGATATGTGCCCTATGGATTTATTGAATTGAGAGGTGTATACATAGAATTCTAAACACTCACAAATGTACAAATATACAAGTTTACACACTTTGGGTTAATGCATTTTTTTTTCCCTGAAAATCATTAATCAACAGGATGTTTAAACTTCTAAGGATAGAAAATGTGTGCCATTAAATTTCAATTTTTTACTAATCTAGAATTATTCAGGCCAAAGAAACTATAGAATTTGGTGGTTGGCAAAAGAATGGCTCCCCAAAGATGTCCACTTTGTAACCTTCAGAATATATGAATATGGTGTGTTACATGGCAAAAGGGAATTAAGGCTGTAGATGAAATTAAGACTGCTAATCATCTGACACTGAGATGTAAACATTATCCTGGAATATCTGTACAGGCCCAGTTTAATCATGAGTACTTAAAACAAGAAGAGGCAAAAGCATAGATGAGAGAGGGCAGTATGAGCTGGAGAGAGGTTGAACAAGGGGGTGTGTCAAGTACATTGAGTTATTCCTGAGTTTGCAAATGTGTTTGCTTGTGATTAGACTATCTGTGTTTGCTAATTGGTACCCATCACTTTAAGCTCCCACCTTCCTATGGAGACTGGGAGATGGCCTGGGAGACTGGGAGAGCATCTTCCTTGATGATGATATTTAGTAAGATAATTCCCAGGTCCTTGAGGGAGACATTCCTAGTTTGTAAAACTGTTAGCCATTAAAAAATATTTACATCTCAAAGAGGCAAAGAAAGAATTTTTACTCTTTGTAAAGGCTCTGAGAAAAGGGAGGTCAGGGCCTAGAGCTAGGATTACCTATAGTTTAGCCAATCTGAGGGAAACATTTGGTCTTCTTAGTTGTCAATAGGGTCTCCAGATTCTGTGCAGCAGATAAAATTCAAGCAATGCACATTGGTATATAGTCAGGTAGAATTCAATGTCTCTACCAACAAAATGCCCTCTTGACTTCCTAAATATGAAAGTAAAATGAAAAACAAATAGAGTTTTGTGTTTCTAAATTGTTCAAGATATCATTTCAAAATTGTGAAGGGCTGGCAATCTCACAGAGAAAAGCTGTGCACAAAATTTGTGCTTCATATGAAATAAAGTTTTAATCCATCTATAAAACAATGTGGTGAGGTAAGAAGCATAGCTGAGACAAAATGCAGAGCAATCACAAAGCTCTTACTTCCCACATCCTCACAAACCTGATGAGGTTATTGGTCTTTTTGAATCTGAAATATGTCATTATAACTCATACACAAGATAAGGCATTACTTAAAAAGATGCCCTGGTTGGTGGAATTCTATAATATGTCATTTGGCATGTGGAATGAGAATAAAGAATCCAATTCTCAACTTATGTGGAAATAGTAGAGCAAAGTTATAAAGAAATTGAGTTTCAGTGTTGGAATTGCAAGGTCAGAGTCCCACCTCAATCTGTTACTATTCTGTAAAATTGGACGAATTAATTAAATCCACTGAATTTCTGATTCCTCATCTATAAAATGGAGACAATTTTGACTAGCTCAGGGGTCATTCAATAAATATTTATTGAGCATCTATTTTGGGAGAGGCAGGATGGAAATAAAATGAGATAAGCTTAGTACAATAATACATGGCAAGCGCTACAAAGCTGCAAATGCACGTGCGTGCACACACACAAACACACTCATACACACTCATACGCATACATACATGTGCACCCTGGGCCACATATTCTAAAATACATCCAGAATACGATTCATAAAATTGGCTGACTTGCTGTATAAGCAAGTACATTCTGTTCCTCAGTTTTACAGATGAGACTGTAAATGAAATGTAATTATGAAAGAAAAAGAATATTCATTTATTTTTAATAACTTATTAGAACAAATACCTATAGATATCATTATATATATGATATATAAATTAATTATACAGTATATCATGTATTAATTATTAAAACATACTCTGGTAAATATTATATATTCAATATGAAACAGGAGGAAAGGGGGCAGGGCACAACCTTTAAAAGAATTACATAGCCCGAGGACACAACATAAACTGATTAGAACAAAATAGGTCCAAGATGGCGGACGAGTCTACTTCCACTAGACCTTGAGCCTCAGTATACACTCACTGTAACACATCAGCAAGCTAAGCGACACACCCACAGGTGCCGTGACAGTTCCAAGGATGACCATAAAGGTCAAAAAGTGGGCGGTGGCTCAATTCCTGGAAATCCCCACCCCTTCCCCAAAATAGCTGGAATACTCCTCCCACTCATCAGCGTATGAAATTACTCACCCCTATAAAACTAACACCCCCATACCCTGGTGCTGCCCTCGCCTTCTGAAATGGCCCACTCTCTGTCTGTGGAGTGTGTTTCTCTCCAAATAAATCCAATTCTTACCTATTACTTTCTCTCTCACTGAATTTTTTTCTGCGATGAGCCATCGAGAACCTGAGCTTCATTAAATCCTGAGACCAGCGGTGTGATCTCAGTTAAAAGGCCATGGGTTCAAGTCCCAATCTGAGTTACATGGTTTCAAATATGCTCTTGTAAATATCTGATAATACTTAAACACATTTTCAAAGGCTATCTCAAAATAGGGAAGAATTCTTATCACTTCCAGATAGCCAACTATTGGACAATTTGATTTCACAGTAACCTCTTCTTCTAGGTCTGAGTCCCTGACACTATGGCTCCCCTACTTCCTCCCCAAACTGTTCAGGTCTCTACTTTCACTTGGTTCTCACAGTTAGCTCACTAACCTCCCACCTCTACACTCATGATATCCCTTCTTCCAAGATGAGTCTGACTTTGAGGCAGGAACAGGTGTAGTAGGATTAGTAATAAGTCTCCTTCCCCACAGATGGCGGATGTGGTGCTTCCTTCTCATCCTTTCTCATCCTTTAATTCTAATAAAAGGCGTTTGGTACTGGGTCAGGGACAGATGACTTGTTTTGTCCTTAAATCAACTATCTATCTAGATTGATAACCAGACTTCATATATCAGTATAAAGAGTCCCTGTTTGTTGGAGAACTAAATTTCTAGAAACTCTTATCAATGGAGAAGACCAAGGCTTATTATATCTGCATAACAACCACACCTTCCTTTACTGTGCTTTGCCCCCCTCCCCCAATAAAAGACAGATTAACAGGGGAAAAACAGTCAGAAGTTTAATAACATGTATGCCTCCTGTGTACCTGAGAGATACCCAGAAAACTAACTCCCCCAAATGGCCCAAGCCACCACCTTAGATTCCATCTCCAGGTAAAGATGAAAGAAGATGTAGGCGGGAGTGCAGCTATGGAAGGTAATCCAGCAAAGCACAGTAAACAAGGGTAAGGTTATTACGCAGATTTAAGTCCTTGCCTCCTTCATTGATAAGTTTCCAGAAATTTAGTCATCCTTTTCTTCCCAGTACAGAGAGGGAGACACCTCACAAACGACGATTTCCCTTATAAATGTAAAATGCCTCTTACAAAAGCATAACTTCTACTCTTCTCCTGTGTCTGTTTCTTAAAAATAACCAACTCAAGATAATCCTTATGTCAAAGAGGCACACTTTGGGGTGGCAAATTCTGTTCCCTGTCAACCGTCTATCATACAATGTATTTACTTTAATTGTCTGTTTCGTCCCACTAGCATATAAATTCCCCATTAAAAGGAGCTTTTGTCACTTTTGTTCTCTGCAGTATCCCCAGTATTTGGAACAGTGCCTGATAATGATAGGTGTTCATCACATAATTGCTAAATGAATACATCCTTCAAGGGTTACGCTTATCATCAATTATTCTCTCAGAAACCGGGGACACCTGGACCTTGTGAAAGGTTTTCTGAGTATTTTATTTTTCTGTTTCAAGCTCAGTTAAGATAACTTATTAGTTTATCTTGAAAGATGATTTGTCTGAACCTTAAGAGAAAATTGCCTTGTTCTTGAGAAACGTGCCTTGGCCACTTGTCAAAACCGCCATTATTATTATTACACCCATCACCCTATACTTCTTACACTGTTCTTACTACCTGTCCTTCCCTAAGAGGCATCTGTTACCATGTCTCTTTAAACTTCCTGACATCTTTCCATATCACACCGATTGTAACCCACTAACATACTCATAGATGGTGGGGCTTTACCAAGTACAGCTAAGACCTGCAGCAGGACAAACACAATCAGATGAAGTATTTACTGAACATAATACAATATTCACTGTTCAACTGCTCAAGAAACACTAATTCCTTGTTCTCGTCCCATGATATACACGGGTATTCTTATCCCGAGGTCTTCTCATTTTACTCTCTTCACTTCTGCTCCATTTTGAATTTCGCCAGTGTGGACAGGAGAGATGGTGAGAAGTAATTCTGTTTCCATTTACTCGATTTCACCTCTTGGCTATTTTTTTCTCTTGTTCTCTTCTTTGATCCATTTGCATAATCTGGCTCAGGATAGGAATTTGCATATTTTTCAGGCACTGCTCCAACTTAATTTTATTTTCACTCCAACCAGGATTTTTTTGTAAAATGTGTGTAGCAGAGTAGAGATTTAATTCTCTGGCAAAAGACAAGGTATAGGAATGCTAAGGTGTTGATCATGGGAACATTAAGGGAGCCAGCCAGGTAGGGGAGAAAGCTGGTGTCCTCTTATGGAAGGAGGTGAAACAAACTGCTTGCCAGAAAGGAAGTGAAATAAACCTCTTGCCAGAATCTAAGGCTGCATTACCTCTGAGTGAAGATTAGATGAGAATATGCCTGCAGCTAGGATTCATGTTTTTTTCAGAAAATAATACTAGATTTACACCAACACATTAAAAAAATGAATGATTATGTTCTTAAATTTCTTCAGCATAAAGTATGGCAATGTAGGGGAGGCAAATTCTTACCTCTATCTTCTTAGGGATTTTTTTGGCTGTGGCTGAGAGTTAAACTGACATAAGACTGATCAACAGGAGAAAAGCATATACGTTTATATATGTTTTACATGAAATGGGAGCCCAAGTAATGACACGATATCCCAAGACATGGCAAAACCTAAATATTTTTATACTGGGTTGAACAAAGAGACGTGATTGTAAAAAGTAATTAAAATATACCATGATGCTAAAGAAAGATGAGCATTATTCTAAGAAGCTTTATTTGTATAAAATATTTTTGGCTTTGAATCCCTATAGAAGAGTGTTTCTTTCCCTCTGGTACAGGCAGGGTATTTTTCACACGGGACTTTTTATCTTCGGTTATCAGGAAGAGAAGGGGAAATTAGAATGCCCTTTCTGCTTCTGCTGTTTTTTAAGTGCCTTAACTCAAAATAACCCTTATGCCAAAGTGGCATATTTTGGGGTGGCATATTCCACTGCCCCTCAGCAGCAATAATATTAATATATAAAACTTTCAAATTTGGAGTTATCAACTACATCCTGCAGCCATATAAAAGTCATCTTGATGCATATTCTTGAAATGTTTTATTTGAAAAGTAGATTCCATATGTCCTAAAGGGAAAAAGATTTTTAAATACCTTGAGTGAATTTTACTGTCCGTTCAACCTCAATTAATTGAATTTTAAAGCAATGTTAATGAAATAAAACACTCTTAGAAAGTGGAATAAAACAAAAGCAAAATATACCTCTATTCAAGTGCCATCATAATGTTAGATCAAAGCCAGACTAAATTTTTAGAAAAATCTTTTAAAAAGTTGTTTCTAAAGCAGTAGTTTTCAAATGTAGAAAAGCTAGCTTCCCTCCCTGATTAAATCCTGTATTGATACCTAGTGTAAGAAACATATGAAAGCAGAGCTACTCTAAGTCAGGCATCTCCCCTAGTAAACACAGGTACTCATCTGAAACAGTTAAATGTAAATTTGAAATCTTAAGGCTTGACAGAACACAGTTTGAAAGCCACTGTTCTAAGCCATTCTTTTTTACTTGATGAAAGAACCAATATTCTTTTGAAGCCACCATAAGGTTGTGAGAATATCAAATAGTCTGCAGGAATATGTGGGCAGGGAGGTTTTTTTTTTTTCAAAGTCCATAGCCTTTGCCATTTGCTTTCAGTATGGAGAGTCTTACACCTGCTATGGGGAACCTTCTCATATGTCAGGCATCATTTAAAAGAGTCAAGTCCTCTATGTAAACATTCTGAAGCAACTAATCGAATGCCTGCCTGATCCTTGCCCATACTTTCTATAATTTGTACTTTGGAAGTTTGTCCTCATTTTCGTTGTTATAGCCGTATATCTCGTCCCTTAAAATTCTGACATTTTAAGTCAAATTGTTTACTAGTCACCTAAAGCTAGATATGCCAGGAAAAACCAGGCACCTTTTGAAGCTAACTATAAATCACAGACAGAAAATAGTGAAGGGGAACAAAATATACCATCCCAAAATATGCTTCTTTGGCATAAAGATTATTTTGAGCTGGTTACTTTTAAGAAAAAGTAGACCTAGGAAAAGCCCTGAAAACCAAATAGAAGTTGCCTTCTTTTAAGAGATATTTATGTTTATAAGGGAAATCTCCATTTGTAAGGGTGTCTTGCTGCTCTCTGTACCAGCAAGAGAAAGAGGACTAAACTTCTAGAAACTCATCGGTGGAGAGGACCAAGGCTTACATCTGCATAACAACCACACCCTTGTTTACTGCGCTTTTCCTGATAACCTCCCCAAACTCGCTTCTTCTCACTCCCATCCCCTGCAACATCTTCTTTTGTTTTTAGCTGGAGATGGTATTTAAGGTGGTGGCTTGGACCATGTCAAGGAGTTATTCAGTTTTCCTAAGTATCTCTCATGTTTACAAGAGGGACATATGTCATTAAAATTCTGATTGTTTTTCTCCTGTTAACCTTTCTTTTATTAAAGGAGGGTCTCTACCAAAAGCTAGAAGGGTAGAAGGAAACTTACTTTTTCTCTTCATCAGTAGCATACAGGGAAGGAGTCCAAGGGGAAACAGCGTACAGCTGTTCAAAAATCCACAGCTTTATCTGCATAAAACAGTTCTTAACTAGACCATAGGATGTAGGATGTTACGCCGATGATCATAAACATGTCAGATGAGGACCTGAGATAATTAGATGATGATAATTGTAGTCTGTGATTAATGGTGACGGCAATTGTCCTTATAATGACAGTATGCCAAAGAACGAACTTATAGGAATGGATTGAATGGATTCAGGAAAAAAAAAATTAGTGTGAAAAATGATTACTGCAACAAATGAGAAAAAATCCATATGAATTTTAAATTTAGCCATGATTCATTTTGGACAGAATAATTTGGCAGATAGACTTAATTTTAAAGGTTTGTATAGATTCTTGAAGACAAAAAGGCCAGAATTAACATCTATTCAGATCATACCAGCAGATTAGATAGTGGGTCCATCCACTAATATGTGATATGTCAGAGTGGGAAGTTCTCCACAATCTCAATTGTAGTCCATTATAAAAACCTATGGAGGTAATGGAACTTTATAGCTGTTGATAAACATTTACGATGAACTACACCAAAGCTTATGTTCCTCCAGCTGGAGCAGCTCACTTTTGAAAATCAGGAACAGAGATCTCAGGAGAACTGAGCATATAAGACAGTAAAGATGACATGTTGTGATTAAAAGTTTTTTAAACTTGGAAATTTCTCGTTCATCCCAGATTTGTCTTAAACTTGACCTCTGTTGTTTTCAGTTATGTACAAACACACATTTACAGAAACACACACACATAATTTAATTTGTGAAGAGTAGAAATTCACTGATATATCTATTAATACTCCATTGAGAGATTAATAATCAGCCAATCAGGTATTTCAGACCCAGATGCATCTTGGAAATTTTGTCAAGAAATGTAGGTACTCCAACAATAATTTCCAGACATTGACAGATGCTAATGATGGAGCATATGGAATCAATTGGCTTAGTTCAAAATAGTGTTCCTATAATAGTAAAATTTCCAGAAGGTTCTTCAAGCAGAACTGGTACAGACACCTTTTTTTTTTTTAAATGACAAATTTGAAATGACATTAATTCAAATATAGTACAAGCTCTGGGATGGAGCTCAGATACCTCATCTCTGCAACCTAATTTTAACACTGATTTTTTTTTTTTAAATACAAATTTGCTTTATTCCTAGTAGTTTATGGCAGGGAGAGGGGAGTGCAAATTATTTACACTTACAATGATTTAACAGGCTGTTAAGTCCTTTATCATGATCTTAAGCATTGTAAGAATTACTGACATTTCTCATGTCAAATTAAAATAGCTGTCAGAAATAAACCAACACACCCTCAGAGCTCATCTTTTCCAGAACCGTGTCCATCCTTAATTTTTGACCCAAGCTCAGCCATCCAACCTGTGCTTTCAGGTTTCTTACAACAGGAACTCAATACCCCAGAAGGTAATAAACAATTTTGATTGTTTATTTTTTAATATCTTTTTTGAACAAAATTTTATCCCTATTTTTTCACCTGTAGTTATAACGAATAAATTTAAATCCCTTTATCATTATAGCTCTTCAGAGATTCAGGTAGCTATTCAGATATCGACTGAAATGCTTCCACCTATTACTCTTTGACGTGTATCATCACTCTGCTTTTCTTCAGTAGTTTAATGTTTTCTTTAATTCTGAGACTCAGAATTGAACATTGAAACGGAACAGAATAGGTCACCTCAAAATGTGCCAGTAGGGTATGTGGCTTGTTTTGAGCTGAAGGAAATTAAGGTCCAGCAGACTCAGGGAGAAAAGCTTTTTACCTCTCCCTTACTTGCTTAAAGGAATTTAGATAGGGGGCCTGTACCAGGAAGAGAGCTATTATCAGAGATGACTTCTCATACCAGAAAGACTTATCTGCATGGTCTGCCAGAGAGCTGATAACCAAATGCGTGCTCTTCTCAGCTTCCTGTGAACTGTCTTCTTCGCCTTTGGAGCTCCAGACCCCTACCCCTTCTCCTTAGCTCAGGATGGCAGATGTAAGCCTCTATTTCCTGACTGCTTCATATTCTATGGGGCTCCCAAAAGTACGAAACTAAATTTGTTTTTCTCTTGTTAATCTGTCTTATGTCAATTTAATTATAAGACCAGCCAAAGAACCTACGAGAAAAGAAGGGAACCTTTTTCCTCGCCTACAACATGCTATAGAGATATAAGATCTATTCACAGTTGGAATAGGACTAGTATCTTAGCTCAGTTGTCGTTGGCACAGTATGCTGCTCCAAGCGCGCAGTGAGTTCTAGCTTTCTCAAACCTTAGGTCAGCTTAACAGTTTTTGCTGTGAAAATAGTATCCCTTATCCTGTGATAGGAGAGTTGATTTTTATATGAGATGCACCCTCATTACCTACAATTTTGTTACTTTCTGTTCTTTGTTCCACCGTTTCATTCATTCACTTGACCAGCCATTTATCCATTGCCCTCGCGGAATGAAGTTGTATAATAGGAGCCAGGATCCACCAGTGAGCAAGAAAAACACAGTCCTTGCCCTTCTAGCAATACATTGTTGTGGGTGAGCATGGCATTTAACAAAAACGTTACATGATACATTATCAACCCAAATTCAATTCACATATTACTGCCGCAGGAAATGCAGGATGGCGGTAAGGACCTCTGGTTCAGGAAATTCTTCAAGGTCTTGGGGAGATATGTTTTGAAGGATGATTAGGAATTAACTAGGTGAGGATGGGAGGAAATGCATTCCAGTAACCGGCTGAGGCCCTAAGACCTAAGGGGCACAGTGGTTTGGAGTAATTTAAAGGAGGCTGGCGTGACTCGTATTCAGAAAGCTGGTGAAGATGGCAGGGCTCAGCTCACGTTGAGTTTTGTGGCCATATTAAGGGCAAAGGAAGAACAACCCTAAGAACAGCAAGAGGCCACTGAATGAATTGAAACGGGAGTCTGAAAAGATCTGATTTTCACTTCTTATACACACACCCTTCATCTCTACCTTGGTCCAGTCTACAGATCCTTTATTGAAATCTGATTCATCTTCATCTCTCATTCCCAGTTGTGTTCCCACCAACAATAAATCAACATTAACTGTGTTTAATAGACCAGGGTTGAAAAAAACCCCCAGGCTTACCAAGAACTTTCTTTTCTCTAATACAAATGTCCTAAAATTAAAGATGAAAATAAGATATCCAGCAGCATTTCCTCTGGGGTAGGTGTGCTTTGTCAAACTTGCATCAAAACACTTTTCCAAAGCCATTCCGAGCTAAAGTCCTATCTTATGCTTTACAAAAAAAAAAAAAAAGGCAAATTTTTCCTAATATTGTTGGATGGAGAATGAAAGCAGTCAGCGGGCTATGGGGCGACGGGCTGGAGTGAATTTATTGGTCCAGGCAGGCTTATGCCTCTTGTGACATTTTTCACATTATTTCCTTACATGCTTGTTGTATTTCTATGCTGGAGAAAGTTTTATACGTCTGTTAAGAGCTGCAATAAATTTGTGAGCCTAAACAGATGCTCAGAAATTTTAGTTCTCCACTACTTTGTCCATTTAAAGAGCTTAGGACATCTCAGGTTAAGGCTAAATTATTATCTGTGTTTTCATTGAAGCTAATGAAAAAGTTCTGCCACTTCTATTGCTTTGTCTTTCTGACTTATTAATAAATATTTCAGGGCTAGGACATTGCCTTAATCCAGAACCTCAGAATCAGAAATGAAATTAAGGAGGCTAATGAGACAGCAGAGAATAGGTATGCGTATACACACACACACACGCAGACATCACACACACATATCATATATGCTAAACAAGCTCTATAAAATAGATAGCAACATGCAAAAAGGGATAAAGAAAAGGTAAAATTATAATCTTATGTTGGGGGGAAAGATTTCTAGACCTAATCAAATTTTAAAATTAGTGAAGCTTTAACACGAGTTTCCTTTCCTTTTGCACGTTCTCTCACTTTTTACTGTACAAGATCCAAACCACAGACTCTTGGTTTTCCCTCCATAGTCGGCCTGACTCCAACCCCATCCTGGTCTGTTCTCCACAGTCAAGCTTCGTTTTTAAATAGTTGCTCACTCTTCTTCTCATTCTTTCCACTCCAAACAACGTAAGTCCTTTCCCCCAGGTTAACAAATAGCGATTTGGCAACTTGAGAATTGAGGAAAACAATATTTTTCAATTAAAGAGTAGGTGCAATTTCAGACAATGTGGGAGAGGTGTATTTTTTTAGGCAATAAAAATACCTTTCCTAGGTTTTTTTTTTTTTAATTTAGTACTTAGCGTGTCTAGCTGTGATCCCAGATAAATCATTTAACATTGGTGTCATTTTTTCAGATAACAGAATGAAAAGGTGATTGTTAAAATGTCTTCTAACTCCTGTATTTTTTCATTCTCTGCTGAGAATTTCTGTTCTTCTGTGCTTTTTTAGTGAACTTTGTTGTCTTAGGTTTCTCCTTGTACACTGTTTTCCCCAAAATTGTGTGAGTGTGTGTGTGTGTCTCTGTGAGTGTGTGGTGTATGTGTCCATGTGAGTGTATATGTGTGTGTGTCTGTGTGAGTGTATGTGTGTGTATGTGTGTCTGTGTATCTGTTTGTGTATCTGTGTGTGTACGTGTGTGTGTGTGTGTATGTGTTGTAAAGTGAGGTCCTGCATGTGTGGTGGCGAGTTAGGACGACATGGCTCAGCTATTGTATTTTTTGTTGATAAGAATATTGGGGCCTCTATAGAAGTTAAATAATTAAGCTAAAATTGCAAAACTAGTAACTAGAAAAGCCAGTTTTGAACCCAGACAGTTAAATAACAGCAGTTGTTGTTAGTAAAGACCTTAAAAAAATACCGAGTAAAAAATGCAAGTTGTGGAAAAATATGTACAGCGTGATCACACTTCTGCTAAACATACACAAGTATATATGCACACGTGTGTTTATAATTACATGTGAGTGTGTGTGTGTTTGTTTTCACTCATGTCCCATAGTCTCACATACACATGAAGGCAACTAATTAACTGTGCTTCCCTCTGGATTTGAGGAGGTCAGATGAGAGGAAGTGACCTGAAGGATCACTTTCATTGTGTTCATACGCTTGTAGGGTTTTGAAGGTTTACTTCTTAGTACAAAAGTACTAACATGGAGCTCGAACACAGCGCCATTCCTCTTTGCCCACCTCTACCGCTGCCACTCCAGCCTAAGCCCCTGTCAGTTCTTGCCTCCCTCTGGCTTGTCACCTGAGGTTAGTAACCAGCTTTGCCTGCACCCTGCTCTCCGACCCCCCCGAGTGCTGTCCTTGCTCTGGAAGAAGTCACATTATGATGAGCCTCTGCTACAAGCCCTCCAGTGAGCTCCTGGCTCATGCAGGATAAGAACCAGTCTCTTCAGAACTGTCTAGAAGACGTACAGCACTGGCCAAAGCACCCTCTCTGACCCAGACGCTTCCTCTTGCTCAGCCCCTCCACCACCTGCCCTCTTTCTGCCCCGGGGCTCTGCTCTGCTGCTTCCAATCGAAATATACAAATATGAACCCATGAGGTCTGGTATTTCTGTCCATTTTCTTCACTGCTCTATTTCCAGTGTTTAGAAGATATCCATAAGATCTATTTGATGAATGAAAACTGATTTGCAGGTTTATAACTATATTCAGTCTCATGAGTTCTGAGTGGGTAAGGGACCCACACATCTCTGGATTATATCACTATGCCATCTCTTCCTTGACAATTTGAATTTTGCCTGCTGGAATATTTAGAACCTACATCTAAGACTTTGCAGAATTTTTCTTTTTTTCCTTCTCATTCTTAAAGTACTAAATACTAAACAAGACTCTCTCCTGAGGGTGGTTCTTTCTTCCAGAAACATTTAGAAATGTGTGAGGAAGTTTGGGGACCCCAGTGAGTGGGTGTGTGAAAGATTGCAGTACTGGCCCCACTGCTTCAGCCCTCTCTATGTCCAAGTCTCCAGTAGCTGAATAATGGCCCCCAGAGATGTCCAGGTGTTCATCCCTGAAACCTGTGAATGTTACTCTGGGTGATTACCCGGCATTATTCTAGTGGGCCTTTGACATAATCACGGATGTCTTTATAAGAGAGAGGCAAAGGGAGATTTGACACAGGAGAAGACATGTGATCACCAATGTGAGATGCTCTGATCAATGCTCCCGATGAAGAGGAAGGACGGAAGGAGCCATGACCCACAAAATGCAATGAACACAGCTCTAGGATCTGGAAAAGAGAGGAAAACAGATTCTGCTCTACCTTCAGAGAAGAACGGTCCAGCCCATACTTTGGTTTTGGCCTCTTGAAATCGATTTTGGACTTCTGACTCTCCAGTATTGAAAAAAGAATGAATGTGTGTTGTTTTAAGCCTAAGTTTGTGGCACTTTGTTACAACAGCCAAAGGAAACTCATATAAAGGCTCTGCGAGTTAACTCTGCATTTCCTCTTCCATCCCTGGAATTTGGGCTCAATGATGTAATTGCTTTGGACCATAAGAGCGAAGCGGACATTTTGATGTGCCAGCTCCTAACAGCCTGGGCCTGAAGAACTTGTGTGTTTTTGATTACTTTAGTACTTCTGCCATTTTCAAGTGAAGGACGTGCCTAGCCTAACCCTCTGGTTCCTGGAAGAGGATGAGATGTGCATGGAACAGAGCTGCCCCAGGCAAGATCACCTGGAGTAGAGACTTGGAGACCATCAGACAGATAAGCAAGCCCACCAGAGATGAGCAGAGCTACGCCCACCAGCCTTCAAAGGCCTGAGAAATGAGTATTTATTATTTTACTTTACTGCATTTTATAGCTGTTTATTTTATAGCAATAGCTACCTGTTATAAGGGCAAATGGGACTTAGTGGGTGGAGACAAGGTATTCTAAATGATGAAGAATTACCCCATCCATGTACCAATAATACCCCTTGAGAAATGTCAAACAACTCCAATCTATTCAAAGAGCAGTAAGACATAGTGTAGGGCCTCCCTGATAATTAGTAAATCACACTCACATTCTATGAGATACATCATTTGCAGTTTGCACATAATGATCTTTGCTTAGGAACTAGTAACTGAGATTTTTCAAACCAAAGGGCCCTTAAGTAACTCAAGTATCCCAAAGCTCAGGCCAGTCTCAAAAAAAATTACACACATGCGTCTCTGTTGTTCCCAGTGACTAACTCACTTGCCAGTAGTAATTTGAGCTTAAGTAGACACATAGGTTTAGTATTGTACAACTGTGATGCAGTAAAGAAATAGCTATGAGTTTGATCAGGGCAAAGTGCCCGGCCGCTGAGCATTCCGTGGGGTATTCTGCAGCTGTATAGAAAGTTAATGACCCAGGAATGGAGTGTAGATTGCCCAGCTGAGGGTCAGTGACAGAACCAGATTCAGAATCACAAAGCTGGCCCTCCAACCTGCTTATGGTGTGTCCTTGGGCTTAAAGAGCCTTTCAAAGAGGGTGTTTCCCAAGACCTAATAAGTGTTTTTAATAATAAGGTAATAAAAAGAATATGAGATTCTCAGAGCGGAAAAAGAGAGGAGCAATATGCACGTTATTATCATTGCCATTTACGGGGCCCACCTTACAGGTTGTTTTCACCCCACTAAAAAAAATCTTATTTTTCAGCTCTGCAAGTTCAGAAATTTTATGTGGCACAGATTTATTTGGTTTTCTTAAATGCACTGTTACCCTATTCACACAAAGCTGATATATGCCAGAAGAACAAATGGATTCAAGTACAATGGAGACACAGCTGCCATGCCAACGGGAATTAATCTCATCAATGGTCCATTCACTCCTGTTCAGTAGGGAAATGTATGTGGGAAACCAAAGCAGGACAAAATGATTGCTTGATTAATATAAAATACAGCTAATACAGTAAGTGCCTACAGTGCCATTTGGTATCTTAATGCTCAATCTACAGCCACCTAACCAAGCCTCTTATCAGTGCCATGAGATAAGAACTCTTATTATCTCTAAAAGTGAGGAAGTTAAGGTGTAGTCTGATTAAATACCTTGTCCTAAGTCACAGAGATAGCAAGTGGCAGAGCTAAGGTTTGAACCCATGAGTCAGATTCCAGAATCTCCACTTCTAACCATTCTTTATCAAGAGTTAGTTGATACAGAGAGTTGTTTAATCAGATTAGACCAACTGTTTTGGCTAGGTCCTTATCTCCACAAAGGTGATGTATGATGTGACAGAGATGGCTAGATGCTTAGTCAGTATCCGTTTTGCCTTAGTGAGAAAACGGGGTATGCTCTGGGGTAGTGATGTGCCCACTGAAACACTGTTTCCCCAGCTTCCTTTGCAGGATGGTAGCTTGGTGACACCTTTTGACCAATGAGAATTAAATCTATATGTTGGGCATTTTTTCAGAAAGTTTTTCTTTCTCAGTTTAACTTCCTTGCTTTATTATTCCCTTTCTTCTTCTTATCTGAAATGTGCAAATGAAACTGAAAATGGAAAAGCTATCTTAAGGCAATTAGGATAAAAATTACACGGCAAAGATGACATGGATGGGGACAGAGGGCTCTGTGACATTAATGACAGGACAGAGCTGATGTAGAGGACTATTCTGCTTTCCTCTTGACTGCTATGTAAGAAAATTAAGCAATACTTATGTCTCTATAGGCAGATGATGTCGGTCTTCCTCACTTGACTTGGAGGAATTAGAACTCTGTTTGCTTGTTTTTATTACCATTGTTGCCTCAGAGGCTAATACAGCACCAGGCTAACCATAATTACTCAACAAAATTTTGAATAAGTGAATGAATGCATGAGTATGAATGGAGACTGCCAGGTACTCCCACTGATATTATGGTCACTTTGTCCCCTTTAGGAGCCACTGTCATTGAGAGAACAATAAGGAAGGCCTGTTAGCAACAAGATGTACCAAACAGAGGGGCTGTCGATGGGTTTTATATTGGGAGCATCTTTTAGAGTCAAGCCGGACAGAGTTACTGTTTGGGATTTTCTAGGCTGCTCTCCAGTTTCAGAAGCAGTCACATTCGTCTTTTGGAGGGAGAACACATATATTTAATCCTTCAATGTATTTTATACTGACGTAGAGTAAGGAGAATCACACCTGATTTTGTGTCTAATGTGTTCCAGGCACTTTTCTTGTGTCCTCTCATTATACACTTCTCAGTTTATTGCTCGGGAGCTTGAGGCTGCAAGTGTCAAGGTCATATAGCCAGTAGGTGTATCTCGATGTTAAACCCATGCTTCATGGGAATGCCCACAGCCTAAACCAGTTTGCCTCGGTCCTCACAGTTTCTCTCGAGGTAATCTGTTAGGGCTGGAGGACCACACACCTTGGACATGGACTTGGGGGAGCCCAGGGATCCACTTGTGAGAAGTCTGTCATTATTCTGTTTGACGTAAGGGGAGGGGGGACTAAGGCAAAGATGACCGTAGGGGAGATTGCTCACCCCAGCACTGACCGCAGTGCTCCACATATGACAAGCTACTTTTGAAGCACTGCTGGATTGAAAGGAATGATATGTTTTAACCAACAAAATATAGTCTTTGCAACATAGAGCCTAATTGCAAATGGTTGTAATTTTTCACCAGAGAAACTCTAGAATGGTTCTCTCATATTTAATGTTTTCCATATTTTAATTTGACTATGGGGGCCTGCTTATAGTCTGATTTTGTTTCGTGGTTTATCCTTCTCTGTTTTTTGTCTGTAACTTTGTATTTACATTGAATACTTTTCTCAAGCTATTCCCTAGTGGTCACTTCTCCACGCTTTTCTGACTACATTTGGGACCTTTCAACCCATCTGAAGACTTAGACTGGCCCCAGACCCTAGGTCAGTCCTGACCTCAGGAAAAGAGAAAATGATGAAGAGTTTCACACTGAGGATTTCTTTGTCACATTCTCATGGTTGTGAATCATCAAAAATATTGGACCCAAATTCCACACGTACGAATGGTGAGCTTCAGATTCTGAGGACACATCCTAACTAATATTCTACTTCTGGTGCCTGTATTCTTGTCCAGCTTTGTTTGTTCTTATCTGTGATTAGCTACTATGTGAGTGCCTAAATGTCTGTTATCAGTAGCCTATTCTGCAGGACTACAGATCTTGCCTCCTAGTTTCAATTCTCCAGACATCTGCCCAGGGCCCTGTTATCTGCTGACAGATTACCCAGTAACCATTATTCGTTTGCTGGCTTGTCTCTTTAATTCCACCTGCTCTGAGATTCTCCATCGCTCTGTTCTGTCTACCTGTCAAGTCATCTCTTTCCTTGTATTGAACTTTTCGAGATAATTAAGTGCCAAACCCACAAATGTGGCAAAAATAATAAAGGTTAAGACATAAAACCGTAGCAGGGTTCAATAATACCAGCAGTGTTTCCATGTGCTGCCCTAATAGGAATCTCTGCTTTTGTTTATTTCATACTCCCTGCTTCCCGATCACAAAAAAGACAGAAGCATAAAGTAAATTGAAAACTCCATTAAAGAAACACAGCACCTGGGGGAAAAACATGGCTTTAAAAGAACAGAGGAAAGGCCTTTGAAGTTCATCTTGCTGACCCCCTTTTTTTTAGATGGTCGGTGTTGCACTTTATGTGGGGATTATCTTCAGGATACAAAGGAAATATCCAGTTTGCATGGGTGATTTTGGGAATTTGGGGGTAAAAATCAGTCACAAAACCTAACAGTATTACCAGATGAAAGTAGAAACATAAACAGAGATCTAATCCAACAGGGAACCCTGGGAAAAGATCTTGGAAATAACTGAGGTTAAACAGAAGGGAAATGAAAAATAGCACCTCAAGAAGGACGTTATCTTACGCAAACAAAACCTCATCAAAATAAAATCCTGGGCTTCCATGGTGGCGCAGTGGTTGGGAGTCCGCCTGCCGATGCAGGGAACACGGGTTCGTGCCCCGATCCGGGAAGATCCCACATGCCGCGGAGCGGCTGGGCCTGTGAGCCATGGCCGCTGAGCCTGCGCGTCCGGAGCCTGTGCTCTGCAACGGGAGAGGCCACAAAAGTGAGAGGCCCGCGTACCAAAAATAAATAAATAAATAAAATCCTTACCAAATTGCTAAAAGGAATAAAATGGCTTGGTGTTGTCAAACAGCAGGTTAAAGATAACTCAGGGAAGAAAACAGACTCATTTGAGCTTCATAAAAAGGTCTTTGCTGACTCAGCACTAAGCTAAATGAACAGAGAAGCACAGAGAGAAAGAAAAGAAAATGTAATTGTTGCTAGTAATAAAAGGTTGGAAATGGTGTGGAGACAGTCCCTTTTTTGTTCTTTTTAATTATATATATTCCTCTTCTAAATTTTTTTAAGTGAAAATTTATTGCTGGCTCAGTGGAAACCTAAGTTTCCTTAGACATTAAATTGAAATTATATATATGAAAACCACATTTTTTGTGAGTAATGCACATCTCCTTTCATGATATTCATGCCAAAATCCATTACAACACGAAGATAATTGGCTGACTTCTGTGTATTTTACAACAGGCTATATTTGCAAATCACATTTACACGGCCTCATTCTTAGAAGAACGGCATTTCTCCTCAACAGATATTTATCTGGCAGAAATGTTCTTAGGATCTTAATTTAAGAGGTGTAGGGGAAAGGCACAGTCAGGCTAATTGACAATAAGAGAACCATTCTGGGTAGATTGGGAAGTGAAATCTCTAATTCTTGGCTTCTAGCCCAGTTTCTGAAGTTTAGAAAAAAACTGAAGAAACATAATTTAAATAGTTATTATAATAGAAAATATCCTGGGGCTGAGAACCAGGACTTTGGTTTCAGCATTAACTAGGGGTGTGACCTTGGACAAGTTACCTGCCTTCCCTTCCCTAAGGGGCCTTATCACGAAACAAATGGGGTCACCTCTGAACACCCCGTGGGTTGAAAAGGGTTCCTTCCCTTCCCACTGGAGATGTTAAGTCTGGATTCTTATTAATATCTTTATTAATGGTTTTTTCTTTGACATTCTTTTTTCTCTATACTTCATCCCAATTAAATTTCTCTCTATCCCAAATAGTGATGCCACATTCAACTCTTCCAGTACCATTTTTGTTGTATAATTTCCCTACAAAACAAACATTTAATAACTTCTTATTCCCAAGTGTTGAAATACAAAAGACAAAAAATCTTCCCCAAAAGATAAATATAATCTTCCTCTTATATTTCAGCATTCCCATATATGAATACTCTTCACATCAGCTTCTTCTCTTTACTCCTTGCCTCTTGGTATGCAACACATTTATTAAAATTCTTGATAAGGCATCAGCAATTTCAATCTCCTATTGAGTTTTCCCTTTTTTGTTTGCCTATCCAAATCTCTTCTATCCTTCAATACCTAGTTGAAAACTCTCAGAAGTGTCAACTTCCCATCACACTGAGGCATTTCTGAGCTCCAAGGGCAATTTCCTGTATATTTCATTCAAAGGTTTAATCATATTTTACCTTGTGGCATATTACTACTTTATTGTTATTCAGATTTCTTTCTATTGAATTAAAGCTCTGCTTTTCAAAACCTTTGGGAAATAATTTATTCTGTTAAGCTAAGCTTTCTGGCTAACTGGAGATTTACTCCTTTTTGTCTTAAACTTATTTTAACCATTGTAGATAAAAAAATTTTCTAAAATAGACAATATATTTCTGTGACTTTTGAAATTTAAAAAATGGTAATTTATTAGTTTTCTTGGTGGCTTATATCACTAGTGATATATATCACTAGTGTTATACTACAAAGTTGCTCTGAGAAGTTACTAATGGGAAAACTGCAGTGAGTACTGAGAAATATTTGTCTGCTTCGTAATTTTATTTGTTGTTTCCATTACAGATTTTTATTGGTGGTTTGGCCTCTTATAGCAGTGTCTGTAATCACCACTAATTCGCTAAGAACTTGATTGTATAACTGTGATTATGAAATGTTTGCCTAAAGTATGTATAAGTCGGCTCAGAATATATACAGTGTAAAAGTCCTTGAGATTTAGTTCTTAACAGTTGGATCACATCATTTGCTTTCCTGTGAAAGATCTCTATAGATATTTACCTCCCAATTTTTAGCTGAATTCAAGGTAGATACAATTGCAGGAGAGCCAAATTTCAAATAGATTTTTATTATTATTTTAACCTGTTTTGACTTATGTCTTATCTTTCCAACTCTACCAGAAGTAGAAACGTACAGTTCTACAGTTTTTAACTCTTTAAAGGATTTTGTCCAACGTTTTGTACTTTTAAGAGATACTCAAATAGGAATTGAATTCAAGAAATCTCAGATTTATATAAAGATACTTTACTGCTTAATCACTAACTTTTTAACAGGTTACATGTGGAAAGTATTTCTTAGAAAGACTCAGGGGTAGAGAGGAGAATATGAGAGATATAAATAATTTTGAGTGACTTTCTCCATATTTTTTTCTGCATTGCTTTTCCCTCCCTCTCTCCCTCCCTCCCTCCCTGCCTCTCTTTCTACTAATTAAGGACCCAAACTGTTTATGAAATGCATGATTTTTGATCTCCAACACTTTCCAATTCTATAACTACAGAGAGACGTTTCCTCAACTACAAAATTGCCCTGGTTGGTTGTTAGGTTTTATTTTAGTGTATTCAAGGCATTGTACACTTTGTATACAGTTTTATCCTAGTTATCCGTCTCAAACTTCTACATCAGATTTCTCTATATCTTTGGAAAAACCTCACATTTTCCAACCTCCATGGCATGTTATCTTTACGAAGATATTTTAAATGTTATGGAAGAGAAATAAACATTTTAACATGTGAATTTCTCATTCTCTTTTGCTCCCTACTGTTTTAAAAGAATCTTACCTTTGCCGTCACATTTCCTGGGCCTTGGCTGTGCCTGGAGAGAAATGAGACACATCCAGAGTAGATACTGAAGGTGAGATGGGAGTGACTGTAAAGCCAATAGTCAATACAAGTAGGGTTTTGGGGGAATTTAGAATAAAGGAAGAAAGTCACTATAGACAAAGAGAAAGAGATGAAAGAAACAAACTTTATGAATATTTTCAATGTTTTAAGAACAAATCAACACTTTCAAATTATATTTGATAGAAATTTAAAATTAGTTTAATTTTTTATTTTTTTTTTTTAATTGGCTGCGCCGTGTGGCTTGCAGGATCTCAGTTCCCTGACCAGGGACTGAACCTGGGCCATGGCAGTAAAAGTCTGGAATCCTAACCACTAGACCAGCATGGAACTCCCTAAATTTTAAAAATATTGAGAATTGTGTTTTACACATGAATGTATCTTTTCAGAGGAAAGACTCTTACTACTGCTATTACTACAAAAATGTGTCCACCACTCAGGTAAAAAATATAACTTTACATTGAGAATACTGGTACAGGAGGAAGTAGGTCTTTCTTGCCTGTTGTGGAATGTAACCATAGGAAAGAATAGATTACAATGATATATAAGGAAAAATTTAATTGAAAGAAGTTTTTTGACAAGTAGAGAATATTATATATGAAAATGAAAAGCAGTATTCATTATAAAAACAAAAATTGGAGACAACTTATATGCCTAGTATTATGAAATTGATAAATAGTACAAGATTAATAAAATATAACCAATGTAATCAGTAATAATATGATTAATAATAACAATAAGTCTATATTAATTAAAAACAGCTTCAATATAA
The DNA here is from genome assembly GCF_005190385.1 of Monodon monoceros. NCBI lineage: Eukaryota > Metazoa > Chordata > Mammalia > Artiodactyla > Monodontidae > Monodon > Monodon monoceros. Next base: position 9,135,886 of record NW_021703765.1, on the reverse strand, counting down.
GTAATGTGAAGTATATAAAGTTAGCTTATTTTTGTAAAATTTTATTTTTTGTATTTTTTCACAAAAAATCTCCCCTTCCCCCTCAGAGGTAACCACAAGTTTTGTTCTCTGTATCTGTGAGGCTGCTGCTTTTTTGCTGTATATACTAGTTTGTTGTATTTTTTAGATTCCACATATATATCACTTATATATACTATCATACAGTATTTGTCTTTGACATATTTCACTTAGCATAATGCCCTCCAAGTCCATCCATATTGATGCAAATGGCAAAATTTTGTTCTTTTTTATGGATCCTTTTGGCTTTTTGTTGGCTAACTGTGACTTTGTCACTTATAACGTCTCTGAGTCAGAACTTTGACATTTATAAAGCATTATTCCAACACCATCTGCCTATCTGCTTAACTCCTGGGGTGTTGTGATGAACAAATAAAATAATGCAGGTGAATGTCCTTTTGAAAAGATAACTATTATATAAATGTAAGATGTTTAGGAAGGGAGTTTGTAGATTTGAAATATCAAAATACTGAACAACTCATTGTATAGTCATAGACTATAAGATTTGATAACATAAACAGCATTGTATTATCAAATATTTTATATGAAAAATCAGCAATGCTATGCATACAATTTTTTTAAAGTAGGATACTTTAGCAACTATACTCCAATAAAATTAATATAAAAAAAAGAAAAAAATAAAGTAGGATACTTTGAGTAAACGCACTAAACAAAATAGAAAAGCTGATGAAATATAAAATTATTGTTCTGGATGATATATAATCCCACTGTTGACAGAAAAGGACACACTGACTAGAAGGCTGATGGGGATCAGATATGAAGTGTAAGTTGCAATCAGGTAAAACAGAAAAGAGATTTATGCAAAAAATAAAATAAAATCTCATTCTTCTGACAAGATGGATAAGAAGAAAGGAAAACCTGAACAAATAGATAAGGACTATAGTTTGGAATTACCCAACCAAGTCATAGTGACAGTCAGAATGGGAAGGGCATTGTCAAAACGCTGATTTCAGCTGAATGATGATGTATTTTGCAGAGACTCAGCATTAACAGGAGCAAATGCAATATTCTGAGTCATTTTTGAAGGGAATGGTATCAATGTGAAAATCGAATGCAGGTCATTTAAAATAAATCAAAACACATGGAAAGAAAGGTGCCTGTGTAATCAACTACTTTTCAGTGACGACACTTGCAGCCTTAAAATTCAGGTTTCTAAGAAGGATCTGGTCCCATCGTCACCTGGCTTCAGATTGCTCTGTATAATTGTCCTGTAGTTTCTTCATCTGTAAAATGAAAGAACTTTCTTGGATTACATGTATGATCTTGTTGTCAACAGTCAAAGAGTTAAGATGTTTAGAGAGAGATCACTTTAATATGCAGTGAGATTTAACATATTAATTATGTGGATCTGGAACAGCCTAAGGGAGCGAGTGGAACAGAGTCAGATGGTCTCAGCCTAGGAGACAAGTGTACTCAGGAAAGAGTTGGAGCGAGGAGGGATGTTTGTCACAAAATGAACTCGAAATGGTTTGTAAATGTCCCTGGAAGTTTCTTGCAATGAGGGGAAAGAATGTGGGGAATAGTTGTTTACTGGCCATGAAAGATGGGGTGAAGTGCGTAGTGTGTGTAGGCGCCCTACTATCAAAAACATGATGTAAATGAGCAGAAGTGGAGAGCTGTATTTTTTCATCTCACAGGCAGAGGAAGGAGGAGGGCTATAACTATCTTTTCTTTTCCTTGGTTGCTTGAGCTAATCTTTGCTAACTATGCTCCCAGGAAGGAGTGTCAGTAAAACCCAACACGCAGAAAGAAAACATGGAACAAATTTTTCTCTACCAAGCCTGGCATGGCAGCATGTGTGGCTTTGTGTGTAATCTAGTAGGAGCCCCTTGCTTCTGATGTCAACCAAGCTGACATTTATGGAAACAGCAACCTGGAATTAATGAAGAAAACATACAAACAAACCAAAACAAAACCCCACTTTCTGGGACTTCCCTGGTGGTCCATTGGCTAAGACTCCACGCTCCCAATGAAGGGGGCCTGGGTTTGATCCCTGGTCAGGGAACTAGATCCCACATGCCACAACTAAAGATCCTGTGTGCCACAACTAAGACACGGTGCAGACAAATAAATAAACATTAAAAAAACCACTTTCTGAAAGTACGAAAAAAACAGGTAAACCTAACAATGTGATTGAAATATTTACTTTGGCTATTTAAAATCCATGCCACAGCCTAGGATAGATGCAGCAATAAGAGGAGAACACCAAAATCATGAAGTAATCAAGAGATTGGTAGGGTTTTTGTTATTTTGCTTTGTTTTGCTTTTTCATATGAAACCATTGCTTGGCTCAGCCAGGAGAGTTTTTCTCACTAAAGATTTTCAGGGAGAAAAGTAAGAATTGCTTTCCAGTGAGTTTTGACCTCCTCCCTCTCAAATCTTCTCTATGCCATTCACAATTTTATCAAGGTGAAGAAAGGAAGAAAAAGAAAGAGAGAGAGAATAAAACATGCACAGATTGAGGAAGAGAGAGAGAGAGGTCATCTATGAGAAACTCACCTGAGAGAAAAGCTTTGTCATAGAAATGATGGCACAATTTGTATGCATTATGAAGAAAGAGCTGAGAGTAGCACTAAAGGTCCCAGAGAATGCCAAGATGATGAAGATAATGACAGACTAGAAGCAACTCTTTTATAACCTCATAGAGTTATTTTTACGCTAGAAGTGGTTAATTCAGGGTGGGGTGTAAGGTGTACATCACCAAATTACTGTTTATGCATTTCTCCCAGAAACAACATATTTTATATGTGTTATATGTATAGATGAGCTATGTCTATATATCTGTATATTTTAGTTATACCTATAATTATCTAGCTATATTATGAAAGAAAAGGTAGGAGAAAGATTCAGTTACATTCATGCAAACAAAAATGAAACCAGTTATAAATGATTCAAGCACTTTTGTTTCCTGACTGTTTGCTAAGTTAGAAATGTAGTCTCTACCAAAATTATAGAAGCTTAGTGCATGGGTCATATTACCAGAGAACTGGGTTCAAGATTCACATTTCTATTTGAATGTCTGAAATACCTTGTAAAAATAGTTCAACACCTTAAGCATCTGTTAATACCTCTGTAAAAATAACTGCAAGGATAGCACCTATCTCATTACATTGTCGAGATGATTTAAAGAGAAAATGAATTTTCAACACTGAGAGGTAAGGGTTGGTTTGATTGAGGCTAAACTCCCACAGCCTTGTTCCCAGAGCACAAGATGGCATTCTGCAGATCCTTAGAGGAAGCAACTCCAGCCAGTGCTTAAGGCAATCAGTTACCCTAGTCCACTGAGTGACTGGATTGTCCATGAGTTTCTGCCAATGAACATAGCTCTAGCTGCTCTGGTGTGCGTGCTGTTTGCCTTTGTTGGTGATGGTGTGGTGTCGGTGTGGTGTCTTAGTCTGTTCTGGCTGCTATAACAAAATAGCATAGCCTGGGTGGCTTGTAAACAACATAAGTTAGTTTCTTACACATCTGGAGGCTGGAAGTTCAAGATCCAAGATGCTAGCAGATTCTCTAGTGAGAGCCTGCTTCCTGGTTATCAGTTATCTAAATGTTGTTTGTATTACAAGACCCATGTAACTGAACCATTTCGACTATCTATCTATCTATCTATATCTATACATATATATAAAATTTTCTTAACTTGTATATAATTTTATAATTATATAAGTTAATTGATTAGTAGAATATACATAGTTTAGATATAGTTATATGTATTAATGTACAGCATGATTTCAGTTCTCTTTTGTGTTTTCTTTATAAAATCCCAACTTAAAGGATCTTTCAGATATGCCAAAGTGAATAAAGTGGGCAGCAACTGACAGTTGTCACAGACTTTCATTCCTCGAGTGGGAAGATGAATACATAGACAACTGTTTTTGCCTAATTTTATACTTTACTAAGTATGCTGCGTTATTACACAAGCCCAAAGAATCACTGTTTTACCACATTGAACAGCTGAATTACAAGTATTAATTTGATCAATAGCCACAAGAGTCAAACTAATTATGTGTTTTATTTTTCATTCACAGAGGGTGTCATTCTGACATAATAGTCTTGGAGGCTACATCATAAATTCTTAAAACTAGTCAACTAGCGATGTCTTATTCAGCCTTTTTTAGTCTATATAGTATAATGTAGTGTTATGTATAGATTACTTATAATCAAGCAAAATACCCTGGTAAACACTTCTGTTTTTTCCTTAGATTTGAGAATAAAAAATTTAAAATTATTTATCTGTAGCATGCAGCTACTCTGAACAAAAACACATTTATATGGTTCTGAAGAACCTCGGGGCAGGACAGGAATAAAGACGCAGACGTAGAGAATGCAGACATGGGGAGGGGGAAGGGTAAGCTGGGACGAAGTGAGAGAGTAGCATGGACATATATACACTACCAAATGTAAAATAGATAGCTAGTGGGAAGCAGCCACATAGCACAGGGAGATCAGCTCAGAGCTTTGTGTCCACCTAGAGGGGTGGGATAGGGAGGGTGGGAGGGAGACGCAAGAGGGAGGAGATATGGGGATATATGTATATGTAGAGCTGATTCACTTTGTTATACAGCAGAAACTAACACACCATTGTAAAGCAATTATACTCCAATAAAGATGTTAAAAAAAAAACAGCACGCATTTGTAATAGAACTTTTCCTTTATGTTCCAGTAGACTAGCAAAACAAATGAAAAATGCTAATTAACCTCAAAGACAGTGATAACATTATCTGTGTTTTAAAGGACAGTGTACTTTGACCAGTAAAGTAACCACAAGTTTATTTTACTCTATTTATATCTGTCTAGTCAGTAAACAAGGTTATTTTTCAGAACTAATGCTCCAGATAAAACCCCAATTTCTTGAATACCATTAAAGATACACAGTAGGTTGATATTCGGCATTCTGCATTAATTCTCTGGGAAGCAAATTAGCGCTCTGAAGCAAGGGTACAGTCAGCTGGAATGCAATAAAGATGATGGGATGTTGCCTGTTCAAAACACAATGAAATAGGGGTGAAGGGAAGTTTTCAATAAAATGGGTCTCAGGAAATCTTGAGTCAAATCCCCATGGTCATATAGTCATAAGACACAGTGAATATTAGGATTACCAAGGCTTGTGAAAGCCTATTTTGGTGATGGATTGGGGGACCTTTTGTAGGAATCATGGGTGGTGGACCAATTCATTAAAGCAAGAACGTCTCTGCTCTAGGTCACTCAGATACAAGCCGCCTTCATGGTTCTTATAAGTAATGTTGAATAGAGTGTCTCTGTTATTTCTTTTAGCCCCTACCTGGAGTTAGAATAACTAAAAGCAAGCTGAGATCAGACACTGAAAAAGTTCCTGGTGGATCAACAGAGTCTGCTGTGAAGGAAGATACAACAGTAGATCAAGGTCAGAAATTCAGTACAGGAGGACAAACCAAATGTGAGCAAGAAGCCAGGAAATAGAGGTTGAAGCTAATATTTACAGAGTTTAACAAATAAACAAGTAAAAAAAATCAAAGTAGTCAACATATCCTTAAATTCAGTCAAAGATTTATGAATAATGTCTTGCTGATGTGTAAACTCCATCAGAGACCAATAATCCCATGACCAGAGAGATTTACCATCTGTATCTTAAAAGTACAATATTCTAAACCTGTGGTCTGACACTGATCATAAAACTGAACAAGTAAACTGAATACCTGCAGAATAAGTATCCTGAGAGTATATTTAACAAATTTCTTAGAGTATTTTCAGTGACTATGAAATAAGTCTTGGACAATATTTCCAATTCTCCACATGTGAAATTTTTACCCCACTTATAGGTTAACTCCCTGAGGAAATGTAAGAAATAGGTCAGAGACATTACAACTTTACCACCTGGTCACATTATAACACTTTGGACTAGAAATGTTTCTTCTGGGGAAAGAAAGTTAGCATTTTTGAGAACCTAATTGTTGGCTTTTCTACAAGTGCCTTATTGGCCTATAGTTGGAGTTAATTAAAATGTCTAACTAGGGTGCTTCTTAAAACAGAATCAGAATGATTTATTCCAAAAAATTCTGGCGATTTCTTAATTGCTTTGGGACACAAAGATTGATTTCAAACCCAAGGATGTTGTACTAGTACTAAATTTGGCTATGGGTCATGGGTAGGGGGCTCTAAATAAATGTGCTAAGATTTATTTCCATAATTATGTCAGTTGAATTTGACCCAAGATAGTGCATGAAACTGAGTCTGCTGACTGATGGAGTGTAGTAGATTTGTTTCCCATAAAGAAACTCTCTTAATCATTCTAGGAATTAGTAAAATTGGGAATCTGGCCAAATTTGATTAGTTAGCCTAATTCTGATGTCAGTATATTATAGCCATTCCATAAACCAATGAAAGGCAGTGTGTTATGTTGGAGGGAACAAGGGGGCAAATGATCAAAGCTACAAATTTTCTCTCTTCCTCACATGAGCTGTTTGACCTTTGACAAGTTACTCAACCTCTGTAAACCTCAGTTTCCTCTTGTGTGCAATGCAGGTAGCACTAGTTGTCCAGAAAGTGTGTACAAAGTGGCAGAAAATGGGCATGTAATAAGCCCTCAATAAGCTGGAGCTAAAATATAGGAAAATCCATTGAAGGATTGGGTCTCCTCCTTGACTATGCATTAGAGTCACTTGGGGGAGCATTTAAAGCATACTCTTTACCCAGACTCTACCCCAGACCAATTATAACACAATGTCTAGGAGTGGTTCCTAGCATCAGTAACCTTTCAAATGTGTAGTAGGTATTTCTAATCTGCACGATCTATCTTACAAAAGAATTTCATCTAGAACTTAAAGGGATCGTGGGGATTATCACTCCAGTAGTTCTCAGATGCCCATCTGCAGACTCGCTTCATCAGAATCACTTTGGAAGCACACTAAATATATACATTCTCTCACCTTACTTCCTAGTTACAATGTTAGACTTCCCATGGGTTTTCCTTGGAGCCTGTAATGTTAACAAGATCTCCAAGAAATTCTGCTGAGTCATAGTTAAAACCACCCATGCAAAATGAGTTTCCTTGCCCATTCTCATTTTAAAAATAAGAAAACAAAGCTCCCAAGAGCAGAAATGACTTGTTTAAGGTCACCTAACAGTTAATGGCAGTGTCATAAAATCCCAATTTTCTCCAAGCCCTCAGTCTAGTTCTGTTGTTAATACACTGCTTTTAGTGCTTTGTTGATTTGGATTGAAAAATAAGATCTGTGAAACCAACTCCTGATTTCATTAATATGGTGACTGCAAGCAAGCTCAGTTGTTGAAAACGAAAGAGAGTCCTCAATTGTCAACAAAGCTGAAGGTTCAGCAAAAAAAATAGTACTGCTTTGGAATGGCATGTGGAAAATTAACAAATTCCTCTAAATCACAACCTTCACCTTTACTGGCGCTCTGAAGAAAAATATAAAAAGACAAAAATCACATTACTTGTTCTTCCTCTGCTTTGCTGAACAATAATTCTCTGTAATGTCTGGATTTGCCAGTTGCAGGGATAAGATTACAATAAAGCCAGTTGCAGATCTCCTTCCAGTGATCAAAACAAAGTCTTTTGCTTCTTTTGAGATCAGCTCATCATACCCTCTAGCCAGTTCTGCTAGGAAGATTGACAGGTCACATCATTGAGACACGCTGTTCAGGAGCCAGTCTAATAGCAGTGTGTATCAAATCATCTTCAGACAGCAGAAGAGAAGAGAGTGTGATCATTAGTCCTAGTGCAATTTGCATTCATCTCACATACCAAGGTGCTTAGGAGACAGACTCTGGTAAATGAAGATCAGGATATTTAAGATCTGAAGTAATTGCTGGCTGATGTAGTTTGGTAGGAAAGACTAGAAAATTTAGCGTTTATCTGCTATTTATATCGTCTGCTGGATAAATGATAATATATTGGACATTTTTAGGATGCATCAGAGTTATTTGCATTAGATTGTTCTTACAAAGAAATATGAGAAACATGATTTTCGATATAGGAAGACAAACAAAGAAAGCCATAATTATCTAGCTAGATAAAGGAGAAATCAGCATTTCAGCTAAAGTTTAATTTATTGTTCTGTTTAAATTAACGCTAGGGAGACTGTATTTGGAGACAAAAAGACTGAACTATAGCTCTGGTCTAACAAAGACTAACTCAACAACATTTTCTGTTTTACACTAGTTTTCTCACAAAAAAAGATTGCAGAGTTGGGCTATAATTATTTCCACCTCAAATGCAGTATTTTTTTGTGAATGATTGGTTCACCTTTTATATTAATTATGAGATGTACAATTAGTTTACTTAGAAAGATCTCAAATGTAATAGAACAGGATATTTATGATCTCGGGTGGCCTCGGCCTGCAGCGGCTTGAAGCAGTTTCCGTTCCCGGCCAGTGACTGAGGTCGGGTCGCGGCAGTGAGAACGCTGCATCCTGGCCACTAGTCCAGTGGTCAGTGACAAGGCCCTGGCTCTCCGGCTTTGCAGAAGAAGAATTTCCACAAAGACAGAAAGTAGTGAAACAGGTAATGTATTTATTAAGAGAAAAAAGGAGTACGGTACGTGTGGATAGACACACGGGCAGGCTCAGAGAGAGAGTCGTGCCCTCGCAGCAGTTTAAATCACTTATATGGGGCAGTTCTTCCGTGTTTCCTTTGTCCAATCATTTTGCTTTGCCTGGTTCAGAGCCCACATTTGGTGTATCTCAGGATCTTCCCATGTGTGCGTGCTCATCTGTTAGCCAAGATGGATTCCACCGAAGAGGCCTCTGGGTAAGTGAGCGTTTGTTGGCATCACTCCCCTTTTGACCTCCAACAAGCCTTTCTGTGCATGTGCAGTCAGGGAGGTCTCTTGACTTCAAGAATGAAGAATATGTGGCCTCTTATCTTCTATCTGGGCAGGGCCCACCTCCTCTCTCAATTGTCCTGTTATTAATTCCTGTCTTGGAGTGTCGGTCCACAAGGAACGAACTCAAACGGTTTGCCCTGAGGGCCCATCTGTCTCCTGCTTCATTTAAACTTTTAGGATAGAATTTCTGAAACATGAAGGAGTGTAATGAGTTAGTGTGTAACTTAAAGGTTTGATTTATAAAATAAAAATAAACCATATTAGAAATACATATCAGTAGGCAGAAGAAATAAAGATGGCTAACTAAAAATATCTACATTACTATTATAAAACTGAGTTGGATTGTTGAGGTAATTAATTAAAGAATAGAAAAAAAACTTAAAACCTGCCTCTTTGTTAAACATGCCTAAAGGGCTTCCATCTAAAAAACTAATATATTTTCCCCTGGGAATTCAGTGTCACTATTACTAGATATGTTCTGGGGGAAAAAAGAGATAAATGAATTCAAGGCTATAGGGATACAGAAACTTATATTACCCTTTAATTTTTTTCTTGAAGCAGTAAAAGTTATGAATCTGTAATGAGTTGTGAAAAAAAAAATTCTGCTTTTGATCCACTATATTTTAGAATTTGAACTTTGTACACAAAAAAGAAAACAGAAGATTTCAATATTTGACTTTTTTTTTTAAGATAGTTTGTCAATCTATGTTTTGCTCAAAAACTGCGAATCACTATAAAACCTGTACAGTTTCATGAAAACAAGGAAGTAATGGGTGTTAATGAGATCATACGTGTATTTCAACCATTACTGAATAACCAAGATTTTTATTCTGAGATGGGACGGGGCTCGCCAATCCTGTCTCACCACCTGCACATCATCATCCAAGTGAATTAGAAGCTCATTTGGGGAAGATTTTTCAAACTACACTGTTATTCTCAACTCAAAGATCAGATCTGCATTCCTCTGCTTTTTCCCTCTCTCCTTTAAATATTGCACAAGGAGAGATGTTTTGGATGGTAGGGGTATGGATGTGAATGGAGTGGGGCAGGAAATAATGTTGAATCTAACTGAGGGTCCTTGGGATTAGGATTTGAGAGCTGCATTAAATCCTAGTTGGGCAATAAGTGTTTGAATAGCGCATTTCTGTTGACTTTTTAAGTGACAGTTTATTTTATGTCCTTTAAGAAGAGACCTGATGGTAGAGCCCAACATGAGGAAAGTAGCCTGGACAAGTGTGCTCTGTCCCAGTGACACAATGTCATATTGCTTTCTGCCCTACATCTAGTAAGATGCGCTCAGAGTCAAAGAGGTTTGCAGTATTTATGACTTTATGCAGTCGCTAGAGGAGGTATTTGTTTAATTCTCCTTGATCATCATCATCAGTATCATCCTAACCGTAATTGAAAACAGCTTCTTTGAGTTTATGGTACTCATAGGCCTTGAGATTCGGAACTTTAATAAATGACAAACCACAGAACGCATGAAGGTCGGGTCAGTATCTTTCCTAGTTTCCAAGGAAAGGGAGTCAAAAGACCTCTAAAGCATTTCAATTTTATTAGTCCCTTGTATTAAAATTCTATGTGGAAGATCAAAGTTTTTCAGGCAAAAATGCAATCAGTCTTAGTATAAAGCAGCTGTGGAAGAAGATGATCAGGTTCTCTTTAAATCAGCACTTTTTGGGCTTCCGGGAAGATGGCGGAAGAGTAAGACGCGGAGATCACCTTCCTCCCCACAGATACACCAGAAATACATCTACACGTGGAACAACAACTACAGAACACACACTGAACGCTGGCAGAAGACCTCAGACCTCCCAAAAGGCAAGAAACCCCCCACGTACCTGGGTAGGGCAAAAGAAAAAAGAATAAACAGAGACCAAAGGATAGGGACGGGACCTGCACCAGTGGGAGGGAGCTGGGAAGGAGGAAAGGTCTCCACACACTAGAAGCCCCTTCGCGGGCGGAGACTGCGGGTGGCGGAGGGGGAAAGCTTCGGAGCCACAGGAGAGCACAGCAACAGGGGTGCGGAGGGAAAAGCGGGGAGATTCCCGCACAGAGGATAGGTGCCGACCGGCACTCACCAGCCCGAGAGGCTTGTCTGCTCACCCGCCGGGGCGGGCGGGGCTGGGAGCTGAGGCTCGGGCTTCTGTCGGAGCGAGCGCAGGGAGAGGACTGGGCGTGAACACAGCCTGCAGGGGATTAGTGCGCCATGGCTAGCCGGGAGGGAGTCTGGGGAAAAGTCTGGACCTGCCAAAGAGGCAAGAAGCTTTTTCTTCCCTCTTTGTTTCCTGGTGAGCGAGGAGAGGGGATTAAGAGCGCTGCTTAAAGGAGCTCCAGAGACGGACGCGAGCCGCGGCTAAAAGCGCGGACCCCAGAGACGGGCATGAGACGCTAAGCCTGCTGCTGCCGCCACCAAAAAGCCTGTGTGCGAGCACAAGTCACTATCCACACCTCCCCTCCCGGAGCCAGTGCAGCCCGCCACTGCCAGGGTCCCGGGATCCAGGGACAACTCCCTCGGGAGAACGCACGGCGCACCTCAGGCTGGTGCAACGTCATGCCGGCCTGCGCCTCAGGCTGGTGCAACGTCATGCCGGCCTCTGCCGCCGCAGGCTCGCCCCGCACTCCGTGCCCCTCCCTCCCCCCGGCCTAAGTGAGCCGGAGCCCCCAAATCAGCGGCTCTTTTAACCCCGTCCTGTCTGAGCGAAGAACAGACGCCCTCCGGCGACGTACACGCAGAGGCGGGTCCAAATCCAAAGCTGAGCCCCTGGTAGCTGTGAGAACAAAGAAGAGAAAGGGAAATCTCTCCCAGCAGCATGAGAAGCAGCGGATTAAATCTCCACAATCAAGTTGATGTACCCTGCATCTGTGGAATACAGGAATAGACAACGAATCATCCCAAATTGAGGAGGCGGATTTGAGAGCAAGATTTATGATTTTTTCCCCTTTTCCTCTTTTTGTGAGTGTATATGTGTATGCATCTGTGTGAGATTTTGTCTGTATAGCCTTGCTTCCAGCATTTGTCCTAGGGTTCTGTCTTTTTTTTTTAAATTTTTTTCTTAATAATTTTTTTAATAACTTTATTATATTTTATCTTACTTTATTTTATCTTACTTTATCTTCTTTCTTCCTACTTCTACTAATTCTTTCTTTCTACTTTCTCTCCCTTTTATTCTGAGCCGTGTGGGTGAAAGGTTTTTAGTGTTGCAGCCAGGAGTCAGTGCTGTGCCTCTGAGGTGGGAGAGCCAACTTCAGGACACTGGTCCACCTCCCAGCTCCACATAATATCAAACGGTGAAAATCTCCCAGAGATCTCCATCTCAACACCAGCACCCAGCTTCACTCAACGACGAGCAAGCTACAGTGCTGGACATCCTATGCCAAACAACTAGCAAGACAGGAACACAACCACACCCATTAGCAGAGAGGCTGCCTAAAATCATAATAAGTCCACAGACACCCCAAAACACACCACCAGACGTGGACATGCCCACCAGAAAGACAAGATCCAGCCTCATCCACCAGAATACAGGCACTAGTCCCCTCCACCAGGAAGCCTACACAACCCACTGAACCAACCTTAGCCACTGGGGACAGACACCAAACACAATGGGAACTACGAACATGCAGCCTGCAAAAAGGAGACCCCAAACACAGTAAGATAAACAAAATGAGAACACAGAAAAACACACAGAAGATGACGGAGCAAGATAAAAACCCACTAGACCTAACAAATGAAGAGGAAATAGGCAGTCTACCTGAAAAAGAATTCAGAATAATGATAGTAAAGATGATCCAAAATCTTGGAAATAGAATGGACAAAATGCAAGAAACATTTAACAAGGACCTAGAAGAACTAAAGATGAAACAAACAATGATGAACAACACAACAAATGAAATTAAAAAGACTCTAGATGGGATCAATAGCAGAATAACTGAGGCAGAAGAACGGATAAGTGACCTGGAAGATAAAATAGTGGAAATAACTACTGCAGAGCAGAATAAAGAAAAAAGAATGAAAAGAACTGAGGACAGTCTCAGAGACCTCTGGGACAACATTAAATGCACCAACATTCGAATTATAGGGGTTCCAGAAGAAGAAGAGAAAAAGAAAGGGACTGAGAAAATGTTTGAAGAGATTATTGAAAAATTCCCTAATATGGGAAAGGAAATAGTTAATCAAGTCCAGGAAGCACAGAGAGTCCCATACAGGATAAATCCAAGGAGAAACATGCCAGGACACATATTAATCAAACTGTCAAAAATTAAATACAAAGAAAACATATTAAAAGCACCAAGGGAAAAATAACACACAGGGAATCCCCATAAGGTTAATAGCTGATTTTTCAGCAGAAACTCTGCAAGCCAGAAGGGACTGGCAGGGCATATTTAAAGTGATGAAGGAGGAAAACCTACAACCAAGATTACCCAGCAAGGGTCTCATTCAGATTTGATGGAGAAATTAAAACCTTTAAAGATGCTACCAGAAAACTACTAGAGCTAATCAATGAATTTGGTAAAGTAGCAGGATACAAAATTAATGCACAGAAATCTCTGGCATTTCTATACACTAATGATGACAAATCTGAAAGTGAAATCAAGAAAACGCTCCCATTTACCATTGCAACAAAAAGAATAAAATATCTAGGAATAAACCTACCTAAGGAGACAAAAGACCTGGATGCAGAAAATTATAAGACACTGATGAAAGAAATTAAAGATGATACAAACAGATGGAGAGATATACCATGTTCTTGGATTAAAAGAATCAAAATTGTGAAAATGACTCTACTACCCAAAGCAATCTACAGATTCAATGCAATCCCTATCAAACTACCACTGGTATTTTTCACAGAACTAGAACAAAAAATTTCACAATTTGTATGGATCAAAAAAGACCCCGAATAGCCAAAGCAATTTTCAGAACGAAAAATGGAGCTGGAGGAATCAGGCTCCCTGACTTCACACTATACTACAAAGCTACAGTAATCAAGACAGTATGGTACTCACACAAAATCAGAAAGATAGATCAATGGAACAGGATAGAAACCCCAGAGATAAACCCAAGCACATATGGTCACCTTATCTTTGAGAAAGGAGGTAGGAATGTACAGTGGAGGAAGGACAGCCTCTTCAATAAGTGGTGCTGGGAAAACTGAACAGCTACATGTAAAAGTATGAGATTAGATCACTTCCTAACACCACACACAAAAATAAGCTCAAAATGGATTAAAGACCTAAACTTAAGGCCAGAAACTATCAAACTCTTAGAGGAAAACATAGGCAGAACACTCTATGACAGAAATCACAGCAAGATCCTTTTTGACCCACCTCCTAGAGAAATGGAAATAAAGACAAAAATAAACAAATGGGACCTAATGAAACTTCAAAGCTTTTGAACAGCAAAGGAAACCATAAACAAGACCAAAAGACAACCCTCAGAATGGGAGAAAAGATTTGCAAATGAAGCAACTGACCAAGGATTAATCTCCAAAATTTATAAGCAGCTCATGAAGCTCAATAACAAAAAAAAACCCAGTCCAAAAATGGGCAGAAGACCTAAATAGACATTTCTCCAAAGAAGATATACAGACTGCCAACAAACTCATGAAAGAATGCTCAACTTCATTAATCATTAGAGAAATGCAAGTCAAAATTACGAGATATCATCTCACACCAGTCAGAATGGCCATCATCAAAAAATCTAGAAACAATAAATGCTGGAGAGGGTGTGGAGCAAAGGGAACCCTGTTGCACTGTTGGTGGGAATGTAAATTGATACAGCCACTGTGGAGAACAGTATGGAGGTTCCTTAAAAATCTACAAATAAAACTACCATATGACCCAGCAATCCCACTACTGGGCATATACCCTGAGAAAACCATAATTCAAAGAGTCATGTACCAAAATGTTCATTGCACCTCTATTTACAATAGCCAGGAGATGGAAACAACCTAAGTGTCCATCTACAGATGAATGGATAAAGAAGATGTGGCACATATATACAATGGAATATTACTCAGCCATAAAAAGAAACTGAATTGAGCTATTTGCAATGAGGTGGATAGACCTAGAGTCTGTCATACAGAGTGAAGTCAGTCAGAAAGAGAGAGACAAATACCGTATGCTAACACATATATATACAATTTAAGGAAAGAAAAATGTCATGAAGAACCTAGGGGTAAGACAGGAATAAAGACACAGACCTACTAGAGAATGGACTTGAGGATATGGGGAGGGGGAAGGGTAAGCTGTGACAAAGCGAGAGAGAGGCATGGACATATATACACTACCAAACGTAAGGTAGATAGCTAGTGGGAAGCAGCCGCATAGCACAGGGAGATCAGCTCGATGGTTTGTGACAGCCTGGAGGGGTGGGATAGGGAGGATAGGAGGGAGGGAGACTCAAGAGGGAAGAGTTATGGGAACATACGTATATGTATAACTGATTCACTTTGTTATAAAGCAGAAACTAACACACCATTGTAAAGCAATTATACTCCAATAAAACAAAAAATCACTTTTTTATGACCATTTTTGAAATGTAAATGCAGACTATATTATAATTGGTTGAGACCTGTTTAAACAAAGAGGAAAATAGATAAATTAGAAAATAGATAAATAAGCTTGAAAGTAATTCCATATATATTTTGTTACTGTGGTCTGGTAAAGAAATTACTATTGCAAAGGGTAAAAATACGGAATTTTTGCAGTATTTGTTTCTGGATGTAAAAATGCAGGAATTACCTTGGAAAAGGAGCAGGGTAGTGAATATAGTACCTACAAGTTACAAAGTCCATAAAGCATATTTTAATATATGGCAAGAGTATTTTAATATATGTTTAACACACTTTGTCTCATTCTTTCTTTATTCTGTATTGATTTGACTATTATTACACTTTACTTATGAAATGGAAACCATACTGTATATTCCAAAATGTTCCTGTTGGATGTTCACATCCAATCCAACATCAAATTAACTTGTAATCTCCTGTCCTTTCCATTATTACCAATAAACAGCATATGCCTAACCTTGGATATTAGAGTCTGAATGCATCAGATGCTAATATTCTTCTAAATTATCTCTTTCCAGAACTTTAGGTCAGAGGGTACTTCTGTGTTCATAAACTAACCATGCAGCTATGCCAAGGGAAGCTGTGTTGTTGAAGACAACATGAGATTGAAATGAAAACAATTTTGCTTGGAATCCTAGTTCCGCCCCTCATTGAAGGTAGGACTTCTCACTTTTTGCCTTGAGCTTTAGTTTCTTTCAGTGTAAATGGGAATCCTACCACTGACACACAAAATATTCTTAGTGGGCCGTATTATGCACGAGGCAGCATAATAAACCCTGTGGTACATGAATAAGCAGAAGAGTTAACATCCGTGGCTTCGTAGAATTAGGCTTGGAGGAAGATTCAGATTCCAAATAAGCAATATGAGGGAAATGTAGAAAGTAATGTGCAAGCTTAGCACAGTGGCAAATGAACTAGTTTATTGAGGAAAAGGAATATTTTCATAAAAAAATGTATATCAAAGCTGAGACTTCAAAGGATGAAAAAAGATAATCAGATTAGAATTTGAGTAGGAGATAATATCTCAATCTGAGAAGTGAATACAAATGTGGGAGCTTGAAGGTATAAGAAGAGCTAAAAATATTTGTTGAGTTTGTGCACAGAATTTTTTTAAAAGATGAGAATATATTGGGATGAAAAGAAATACCTTCCTTTTATAGTTCTTATTAGGATTAAATATAATATGAAAAATCTACATATAATAAAAACTCATTATAAATTAATGAATATGGCCATTATACAATCCATTGCCATGAAATCAGGATATAAACTAGAATTTCTAATACAATTTTAGGAAATCTATATAACTAATGACCATTTAAACCTACTTTAGTTCCATGACTATGAATCAACATATAAATCTACTTAATATCCTTCATCTGTATTTAATTAAAATAACTATGAGCTTATTTCCAACTTGGATTCATAGTTCTCAGAAACAAACAAGCAAACGAATGAATTAAAAGCCTATGTAAAAACTGAAGAATTCGGGCTTCCCTGGTGGCGCAGTGGTTTAGAGTCTGCTTGCCAGTGCAGGGGACACGGGTTCGTGCCCCGGTCCGGGAGGATCCCGCGTGCTGCGGAGCGGCTGGGCCCGTGGACCATGGCCGCTGGGCCTGCGCGTCCGGGGCCTGTGCTCCGCGACGGAAAAAAAAAAGCTAAAGAATTCAAATCACTCATTTTACTAATATGTGAGTAAATAATTTGTTTTCATGAGCTTCTTAGAACAAATTTACATGAAAAAGTATGATTATAACTGTCAATCGATACTATTTAAGCAATCAAGCAAATAAATGAATATGTACTTGCCACTGGAACTAAATTATATAACAGAGTTAATGTGACATTTTAAGTGCATATTTTTTAAAATCCTATATAAAGGAATAAAACTACAAATTTCTGTAGACAATTGATTCTAGCTTCTGATCTATCTCCATTTTTGTGGCATAGCGTACGGCGCACATCTGTAGATTGATTTGCTTATTTTCAAGGAGTACTTGCACTGACAGCCATGGAAAGAAATTTAACAATTCCCTTTTGCATTGTAACATCCCCTCTGTTTTTCTTTCCCAGCCCAGCTATTAAACTCTCTTTGCAGTTCTCCTAACATTTTGGAGGTTTTTATAAAGCTATTAACAATCCTTTCAAATTTCTCCCTTCAAAGTGATTTGCTTTTACACTTCTTTTGGAAAAAATATTTTACATTCAACTTTATTGCTAACAAAGCATCAACACTAGCTTGGGCTTTTATAATAATTAGAACCAAGATTACTTTAAACGTTGTTGAATTGAGGAATTTTAGAAAAACTGGATTATTAAGCCAGAATCTATTTTTAATTCCAAACCCAAAAGAATATGAAGAAATTTAAGATGGCATTTAAGTTAAAATTACTGTCAATGGATGATTTGACATTTAAAATTTTTAGTTGGCTTATTTTTACATTGAAAGTAGCAAAAGAAAAAGAAAGTGTAACAAGGATTGAAAAGATCAATAATAGGCAAAGTACATATTTTATAAAAACTGTATCTTATAAACACGAGTAAAGCATAACTTTAAGAAATTAACCTACTTCCAAAAACATCAACACTAGTAACTGTCAACATGTCCCAGGGAAGAAGGAAGTAAGGGCAAAACTACTTTTATAGGAGCAATACTAATTAAAATCTTAAGTAAATCACTTGCTCCCCACAGGAAATATTGCCAACGGTAAATAGAACAATCAGTTTGATATGTAAAACTGATTTTACTCTCCAAAAGTAAATCTAAGCATATATACATATATAAAAGCATATATAAATATATAAAAAGTAAACATAAGCATATAGACATATGTATATACACATATATATTTTAAAATGCAAAGTGAAATGAATAATTTGAGTCAACAAAAATGGTTTTGGGCTGTGATTATATAAATCTGTTCTTTTCAATCTTTTTGCGTGAGACCTTTTTTTAAGCTGTTTGTTTGGAAATAATTTCAAACTTACTGAAAAATTGCAAAAATAAACTAAGCTCTTGGAATTTGTGGGACCCAGAGTGGGTAAATGAAGGAACTTCAAAGTAAGGAAATGTAGAGATAGTAGGGGGAGGGGAAGGGAGAGACAGAGGGGACAAGAGAATGAGAACCCTAAGAGAGGGATCCTGCAAGGCATTTTCAAAAGTGAGAGGTCGCTATTTTTTCTTGAAAATTACGAAGTTAATGAAAAATTTTACCTTATTTTCATCTTATGCTATACTTCACTTTGAGGATCTGGTTGCCTCTTCAGTAAAGAATTTTATCTGGATGTGGATACACTTGGAATGGAGACAGTTTGTCGCCTCACTGTTTCTCCTGCAAAGGCTCCAGCTACAGGGGCGTGGAGCCAATTTGTTTATTTACAAACCTACCCTTCCTACCTGAGACAGAAATTTCCCAGAGCCTCAAACTTTCCTACAGACCACTGGCCTCAGCATCTCCCAGGATTTTGCTGGAATGAAGTTATCTGACTTTTCCCTAGACAAAGGTGAACAAGAACCTGCATCATAAGATCCTCAGGTGATCACATTCCAGTTGTAGGAGCACTGCTCAGGGAAAGCCAGACACTGCCTAGGAAGAAACATGTGTCTGTTCTCAGGGCCTGTAAGGTACCACTTTATTCTCCACCTTCTGTTTGGTTCAGAATGGGAAGGTTGACTGCAATCTGATTCTCAGGTCCCCTGTGAGGCCCTGCACCGTTGACCACAGCAAGATGAGGGCTGTTATTTAACCTTAAGAACAGTTATAATTTACCACATGATTCCAGTTAGTGATCAGTTTTCTTTTATAGCCTCTTAGCTGAAGTATAATTACAATCTTTTATATCACAAACACAAGAGATTATGGAGGTTTCTTTTTTTCCCTCTTTGTGGAATCTTTCAGGGTTTCTACTTGTTTGTTTTGCTTCATCTATCTATCATCTAGCTAGCTAGCTATCTACCTACCTACTTTCTATCTATCTATCTAATGGTTTGTTGGTATTAATCAACTAGGAGTATGAGGAATAATCTGGTAAGAACTGATAGGCTGATTGAATACAGCCATGAATACACACGTATGTGTGTATATATGTATGTATATATATATATATATATACACACACATATATATTTCTAATATAAATTTCATATATTGGTTCTTAAATCACTTTTATGAGTCAATTACTTTTTAAACCTTCCTTTAGGAGTACAGGCTTGTCACCTTTACTCTGGTCATATGGCTCTGCAAAGTTGACACGCACAACAATCAAAGCAGAACTAGGTAATATTCCCTTAGAGAGAATTAATTCTTGATTCTTTTTCTGCCTCCTCCATCTAATATAGCTTTTAACCATGTTGTGCTTGTGGTCAGTAATTATATCTAGACAATGGATTTCCTGAGAACAGAGACTGGGCACTGTACGTGTGTGTGTGTGTTTCTATGGCAAGAGTCTTCTCTATAGTGTACAGAACCTGGGAAAATTCATGCCATATGCTTTCTGACTTCACTACTCCTGATATTTTTGTAAAGATTATACTGAACTAAAACAGGTGTATAAGACAGCTTTGAAGACAGACCAAACCAGTTAAAAACAATTGGGGTAGGGTGATTATGAAAAGACCATCTGTTGAGAGCACAAGCCCCTTGTCTTTGTCAGTTGGGAGCGTGGTGTTTGCGATGGAGAGCAGATACAAGCTTAATGGGAAGCAAGATGCAGATACAACTATTTCCTCTCCTTTCTCAAATGTCAACAAGTCAAGATCCTACAAAACTCAGGGAACAGAACAGGAGACCTGATTTATCATATCCCAGTATTTTTAATACCTGCTGTCTTGAAGTGAATAATTGTGGTTTGAAGAGCTATATTGAGTGTGTGTGTGTCTGTGTGTGTGTGAGTGAGCACCTTCAGTTGTTTATTTCTATGTAACATAATTTTAAGACAAAAATATGGGCAAAAAGAATGGACATAAATGTTCAGAATTCATTGTGGATTTATGAAATAATTCTTAAATCTCTTAAGAGCAATTCAGTATACTCATGTATACTAAAAAACAGGTCATTTTTCATTTAACATGTTTTGTTGGTATGTTGCATACTTGTGCTCAGGGGGGTGCATTTATCATCGAAGACAATACGAATGGTAATCCCCGGATTAGTGTAGCCTGGCAGCCCTGAGGTTTTTCAATGGAGCCAACAAATAGCACATTTCTCTGAGGTATGAATTAATTGCTGAATAAGAAACAAACACACTAAATAGTCAGTAAATAGAGAATGAAAATAATCACTCTACTGATACTTGAAATACTTAACAACTGCACGGCGAAGGCTTAGAACATTTAGAATAGTAGCATCCAAGCTTAACAACTGCAAGGCCACATGGGCCATGTCTGCTGAACATGAGCCCTATGTGTGTTGGTCAGAGTGACCTTGCTCTCTCCTACCCACCAGAAGAGTCAGGTAAAGACAAACCACGGGGAAGAAAGTTTACAAAGCTGTTACATCTCACCCACTTACATCTTGGTTCTTGTGGGATGAGATGCAGAAACAGATCAAACAATCCCCCTGGGAGCTCAGGACTATGGAGGAATTAACTGCTACTCACCCAAGAAGGGGACTATTGACTTTGAAGAAACAACCAGGTAACATATGTTACATCCCGGGTAGGAATAAAGGCTGAGATGAGCTTAGGAAGGCTTAAGAAAGAACCATCCTCCAGAAAGAAGTATCAGGAGAGGATGAAAGTGTTCCTTCCTACAATATCTCATCTTTTCTTTTTTTTTTTAAGATGTTGGGGGTAGGAGTTTATTAATTAATTAATTTATTTTTACTGTTTTCGGTCTTCGTTTCTGTGCGAGGGCTTTCTCTAGTTGTGGCAAGCGGGGGCCACTCTTCATCGCGGTGTGCGGGCCTCTCACTATCACGGCCTCTCTTGTTGCGGAGCACAGGCTCCAGACACGCAGGCTTAGTAGTTGTGGCTCACGGGCCTAGTTGCTCCGCGGCTTGTGGGATCTTCCCAGACCAGGGCTCGAACCCATGTCCCCTGCATTAGCAGGCAGATTCTCAACCACTGTGCCACCAGGGAAGCCCCCAATATCTCATCTTTAATGTTATATCTATAGCATGAATAAAATAAATAGGAAAGCTAGAGGAAAACTAGGTCAAAGGAAAGGAATATTGACTCAACAATACTTGGCATGTTTAGTTGACTGGACATTGATTTTATTTAAAGGAATACAACTGTTCTAAAAAATAGGGCTGAATTATCCCCCAAATATAGCAATTTTATCAATTACTAAAATATCTTAAAATGTATAGGTATGGACACACAACTTTATAATTGACCTGTAGAATATACAATTTTCCTATGTAAGTAAGCTCTTGCTTTCTTTTACATCAACTTTGAAAGGCCATTGTATATTGTCCACATTTTTAACAATAAAGATACCTGTGTTTTTTTAAATTAATTAATTAATATATATATATATTTTTTACTGTGTTGGGTCTTTGTTGCTGTGTGCAGGCTTTCTCTAGTTGTGGCGAGCAGTGGCTACCATTGCGGTGCGTGGGCTTATCATTGCGGTGGCTTCTCGTTGCAAAGCACGGTCTCTAGGCGTACAGGCTTCAGTAGTTGTGGCACGTGGGCTCAGTAGTTGTGGCACACGGGCTTAGTTGCTCCACGGCATGTGGGATCTTCCTGGGCCAGGGCTCGAACCCGTGTCCCCTGCATTGGCAGGCAGATTCTTAACCACTATGCCACCAGGGAAGTCCAAGATACCTGTATCTTAAAAAAGTTTTAATATGGTACAATGCAGCAAAGTCAGAGCTAGAAGACACACGTGCTATTAATACTTAATAGTAACAAAACAACAAATGCCAATAACTACAGGACACTTGATATGTGACAGGCACCAAACTGAGTACTTTATATATATTTACCTTTTAACACTTGTAATTATCCTATGAGATAGATATGGTTGTTATTCCATTTTATAGAGGAGGAAACTGAGTCATAGAGGCATTTTGGAGATTACATAATAATTCCACTTGGCAAAGTTTTTTCCCACTGGGGCATGGATAGAATTCTTAAACTGCTATACATGTATTCTGAAATTGAACAATTATGTAAACAGATGAAGGATGGTAGAAACCAGAGTTCTCAGTGTTGGAGTGGGAGATAACAGGTAAGCCAGGGAGGAGGCCACAATGACCCGTATGGTTGTGGATTAGAGCTGGGTACAGCAGTGTGATGTCATGTTTTGCTTAATACACACACAGATGGTTACATATAGACACATTTATAGATAATAATATGTACACAGGTTAGTACACACATATATTTCCTTGCTTTGTCAGCTGGGATCACCCAGATCTTGGTTTATGGTAGCTCTCTCCCTGAAAAGGAAATAGGACTCCTTCGAGATATGGCTGGTTCTAGGACTAGGGTAGGAATATCCAAGATAAACCTGGAGCATCTTGTAGTGCCAAAAAGGAAGAAAGTGCTAAAACAAATCTATCATAATGTCAACAGGGCACAGGAGAAAATGAAAGATCACAGGTCACAGGGCCACATGACCGATGGCCAAACCTGGAAAATTTGAACAACAAAATAGAAAAGACGTAATTGGAGGATAATCCAAAGTATATAATAAATACCGGTGAAGCAATATGGATAGTGTGAAGGAAGAAATGATTGTCGGAAATTGTGGGGATGACAGGTGTTCTACTTCCATTAAGTATAACTAGAAAGAAAAAAAAAAAAACTCTGTCTCTTATCCATGCTCCCCTCCCACCCTGTTGATTTTACCAACTCAAAACAGCTTCCTGACAAGGCAGAGCCTCAGGCTGCCAGGCTGTGTTCACTTTTAATGACTGTTTTCTTTTTGAAGTACAAGCCAAGATCACCTACTGAGAGTGGGGTGACTTAGAAAATAGGAGTGAATTAACAGGACTAGTGTTAAGAATAGCTGCTCTGGGGAAAAGAATGGAGATGTGACCAGGGTCCTAAGATATATTTTTGAATGTCATTGAGGGCTTAGCTGAGATTAGAGGCAGTTATTTAAAAGAAGAACCATTTGTATTATAATGTGAATATTTTCGATCAAGTTCCTAAATTGTTCAAAAATAATCTCTAAAGTCTACACTAGAGACATAATAATTATTATATTTCCTCCTATTCTGAAGTGCTCTTAACTGTAAAATGCACCATCATTCTAACAACTGCTTTTTATTCTTTCATGTAATAAATGTTCCATGACCTCATGAAGCTCACTGTCTATTGAGGTGAGAGAGTGGCTCATAAAATAAATATGTAATTATGATACATTTCAAGTGATGATCATTTCTACTGAGAACTGTAAAGCGGGAATACAGGAAGGGCAGATGTTCAGTTTTTCTGCTATAAATAGGTTGGTATATTAGACTTCATCACAATGGTCGCTTGTGGGCAAAGACCTAAAGAAAATGAGGGAACAGGTGTGCAGATTATCTGGGAGGCATGTATCCAGGTTCAAAGGAGCAAAGAATTCTGTGCAGCTGGAGAGTGAGCAAGGGGTAAATAGTAGCTGGTGAGTCAAGGGATTAGAAGGTTCAGGTACTCAGGGCTTTATGTGCCATATGAAGACTTGGCTTTTACTCTTAATGAGATGAAAAACCATGGAGGGTTTTAAGCAGAGAAGTGACAGTCTGACATGTTATAAAAAGGTCACTCTAGTTTCTGTATTAAGAGTAGACTGTAAGAAGGGAAGAAAGGAAGCAGGGGTATTAGCTAGAAAACTATTAAAATAAAATAGACAAGATGTTCATAACCTTGTCTAGTGTGGTAGTAAAGGAGAGGATAAAAAGATGAATTATTGTTATAGTTTGATGATATAGACAAGAGAATACAATTACCATTTTGGTCTAAGCATCTGGTATAGAAATGCTATTAACTGGGGAGACAGAGGAATGGGGTGATTAATTCAGTGGTTAAAATTTTGAGATGATTATTAAACATCCTAGTAAAGATGCTGAGTGCACTCCTGCATATGTCAGCCCGGGAGAGACCCAGGCACTACATATAAATTTGGGAGTTGTTGGCATATAAATTAAAGCCATGAGAATAATATAACCAATAGAATAAGGCTATATGGGAAAGTAGGTCTGGGACATTCCAATGTTTGAGGGATAGGAATAAAGGGGGAATAAGCCAAAAAGACTTAGAAGGATCAATGGAGATATGGTAACAAAAACATCAGAGTATTGGTACTTTGGAATGCAAGTTATAAAAGGGTATCTGAGGGGACTGAGGGACCATGCCTTCAAATGCTACTTGTAAGTCAACTAAGATGAAGATGCCAAATACACCGTTTGATTTAGCAACGTGAACGTCACTGGAGATTTTTTCATAAGTGTTGGTGGAATGGTGGGGGCAAAATGTGGTTAAAATGGATTAAAAAGAGAAAGTAGGGGGAGAGAAATTAGAGAGAGTGAGTCTAGTTCATGCTCTTTGGAAGTTTTGCAGTGCCTGGGAGGAAAGTAGAGAAGTTTCTGAAGGGAAATGTGGAGATAAAAGGACTTTTGTGAAAGAGATCAGAGGTATTATTACATGTTTGTTGCTAAAGATAATCATTCAGTTGGCTGAGAAAATTTGACAATGCATGAGAATCCAGAATTATATGCTTGGAAAAGTGGGAGGGAATATGGTATCTAGAGTTCAAGCTTAATTTTAGACAGTGGCGGAAAATGCATCTGGATTAACATGTTTGATGGCAGGATTCATGGACGGCGAGCCTGGGAGGTGGGTATTGTGATGTTAAGAGCCTATGGATGTTCTCTTCTGATTGCTCTTATTTGCTCAGTGAAGCGAGACCCAGTTATATGTGAGAATAAGCTTAGATGAGAAGGTATTAGGTATTTAAATAGAGAAGGTAAGATACAGAGTCATCATCCAAGAGACTGAAGTATGAGTGGATTAGGAAAATACAGAATGAATGATGGAAACTTTAGTAACTTTTGGGAAAAAAAACCCTCTCCCATATTAAATGGACTCATCAAACATGAAGTTTTAGAATTCTGTGGAAAAAGTTCTAAGAATCAGATGAATATGGCAATGAGTATTCTTAAATACTCAGAATTCTCTATTTTTGCATTCTTGTAGTCTCATAGAGGCTATACTCTTCTCTTCAATCAGAAGATTGTTGGAAGCCCATAAATCAAGCTCTGAAAAGCTTTGGCTCTGACTCTGGTCCTGCGCTTCGGAGGACTCTGTCACATTCTTTTACCTTGATAGTGTTGTCTTATTGATTAGATGATACATGTGATTTAAACATGGATTCAAGCGCTTATAAGAACCCTGGGCTCCAAAGTGGTGAGTTGTGATTGATTCAAGTTTGTGCCGAAGGGATCTTAGGTACACACAGGCGAGCAGGGACATTTTAGTGAGGGTCACAGTGAAAACCATTGAGCTCAGGATCATTTGGCAAATAGACAGTGACCAGATTAAGGCAGAATTGATGCAAGTTAATACTTGTGTTGCAAACAAATCATTATAATTCCAAGAAAAAAATATATAAAAAGAGGGGATTGGACTTGATGCTTATTTTTGCATTCTTTCTCTTAATGCTGAGATTTTAGAAAGATATTTTAGGGTCTATATATAATTCTGTTATTTTAAAGTGATTGCAAAGTGTTCTAAAAGAGAGTATGTTCTTGAAGTCATTTTAAAATATCTTTTAAAAAATTTATGCAAATTTATTATAGGATTTGTTTTCCTGGACATTTTTAGTGTTATTTTAGCAATTTCATATATTTTTCTGCTTAAATATGGACACATTTCTATGACTCATCTATGTTTTCTGATTGTGCAATATAATTATCACTATTTTTCATTTGTGTTAATAGTCCCTTGGAAATTAAAATAAATTGATCTCACATTTTTCAACATTTAATTTTTGAATACATAATTAAAAATGAAAATTATATGGAATATATATGTCTTAGTTCATTCGGGTTGCTATTACAAAAATTCCATAGACTGGGTGGCTTAAGCAACAAATATTTATTTCTCACAGTTCCGGAGGTTGGGAAGTTTAAGATCCAGGAGTTGGCATATGGTACATAGATGGCCGTCTTCTCCTTGTCTCCACACGTGGTGGAAAAATCAAGAGACTCAGAGGTCTCTTTTAGAAGGGCACTAATCCCACTCACAAGGACTCCATCCTTATGACCTAGTCACCTCCCCAAATCATCACATTGGGGGGGGGATGCAAACATTCAGTCTATAAAAATGTATAGACATATCTATATACCTATGTATACACACATATACATAATATATCTTCACTCAAATACATATATGTATTATGTGTGTATATGTATACACACATAATACACATTTAGTATATGTGTGATATGGTATATGTATGTGTATGATACATATACATATTCAGTAGTCATGTCACAAATACAAATAAAACTAGTTTCCCTAAACATATTAATTTATACACTAAATCCCTTTTTCTGGATAAGCAGTAATGTTATCTTAGTTTCAATTTTCTTAGGGTTTCAGTTAAGTCCTGAGGCTGCTCAAGCACCTCTGCTGTACAGCAGGCACAGAGGGTGTAGATGTCTGGTGTAGAGGTCATCCAGCCTCTGTTCACCCAACACCTGGTCAGGACTGCTCCGTGACTGCTTCCCACAGACCCCACAAACTCCTTTTGAGCCCCCTCTGCATGCCTGCTTCCAGGGTGGTAGCTCTTTCTGTGCTTCCCTGCTCCTTTTGTACACACATAGATCATCGGTTGCTCCTGGGCCATGGAAGTTGGGGGAGTTCGGTGACCCTGGAAGGTCCTGTCTACTTGGATCCAATATGAAATTGTGGAAGATGCTGTCTACCTGGGTACAATACTCAGGGGGCTTTTTCTCTGAAATTTTTCCATCTTCACTGAACTTTACTAGGAAGCAAAATGCAGGTCCCTTCTGCTTGTCCTCTTTCCTTTCTTTTCCTTTCTTTCTTTATTTTTCTTTCTTTCTTTCTTCCTTCTTTCCTTTCTTCTTTCTTTCTTTCTTTTTCTTTTTATTTCAGAATCTCATGGGCAACATGATGTGTGTAACTATTTAGCTATTTCTTTTAAAGTAGCAAGTATTAATAAAAATATTGGCATCAAATATGCAACCCTCCAATGTAAAGTGAATGTCATCCTATAGTATGGAATTTCGTATCAGTTTAATCTCTTGCTTCCTTTTATATACCTATCAGATCTGTGTGTGTGTGCGTGTATATGGATGTGTATGTGTGTGTGAAAAAGAGACAGGAAAGAACAAGTATACAAATGAGCAAACATTGGTAACTGTGGTTGTGGCTTTTCTGTTTTTGATTGCTTATTTGATTTCGTCCTTACATCTTGAGGGTTTGTTTTAAAGGGAAGTCTCCAAACCAAATTATTCTCTATTTTAAAATTTGAGATCTAATCCAACACATAGTAATATTGCAGTCTAATAATATGGACATTCAAGACATGAAACCTTTAGAGTTTATCTTAATATAAAAATTATATAAGCCTGTATTTTAAAGAGTTAAAAAAAACTTGATTTTTTACTATAAACTTTTTTTTAATGTCAAAAATAACAGTTTCCCTGTGTCTCCTTTCTCATATGTTTTTCCATTTTTCTGGACATATTTTTAAAATAGTATGCTTATATTCAAGTACCTCAACTTCCCACTTGCAGACAATGCTTACTAACTAATTTGAAAGATGAGGATTAGCTCTCCTTCATTACGACCCCCCTCCCATGCCTGTCCATTCCCAGGTCTGTGCCATATCTTCCTGTGCTGCATATTCAGAGCTGATGGTCAAAATACTTAATCACAGGTACAGACCCTGTTCTGGCCAATCAGAGTGGACACAGCCCTGAATAACTGGATTGGCAGTGCCAATGCTTAGTGGTAAATAACATCTCTCACTTGATCTTAAATGTTGTTATATGAGGATTCACTGTTTGTATTAATATAATTATGTAAATGTTCTTTTTTTGAGCCATGTAGTAATCACTGCTTCTTTTCCTTTCCTGCACAACCATGTGTTTTGACTGGAACTAATTATTTTGTTTTGCTATGGTTGTAGTATGTTGGCATGTTTAGTTTTCTATTTATTTATTGCTAATTCAAGATATATTTTCACATATGAAAATTTGTTCACATGTATTAAATACTCTATTTCTTTTTTTGTAAGAAACATCTCACAGATCCTCTGTGTTAACTCTGACCTTAATGACTTGAAAAACTTTGGCTGGAAATAATTTGCTCTTGGATTTCTGTCTTCCAGTGTTACTATTTAGAAGACTGAGTCCATTCTGATTCTTTAAACTTTTCATTAATCTTTTTTTTCTTCTCTGGGGAAGATTGCAAATTCTTTTCATTGCTCACAGTGTTCTAAAATTGTATAATGTGATTTGGTTCTATTTTCAATCATTGTGCTGAATGCTTAGAAGATCCTTCTAGTGCAGACACATAGGGCAGCAAGTCTTGATCCCAGCAGATGTAGCTTCAGGCTCAGTATATTCTAATGTGAGAGGAAATATTTCATCACTTCTCATCATGGACCTGTATCCAAAGTCACCCACTGTTCTGATAAACTGAATGTCATGATAACATGGTAATTATGATCTTCAGCAGAACAGTCAGAAAAATCTCCATATTTGTGTAGAACAGAGCAGAGGGAGACAGGAGATAGTTCTGATGAGGTTTGGAAGAAGCCATCAACAAGCAGGCTGACTCCAGAAGGATTACTTACTGGACATGCAGAGATGTCCTTGTGTCCTTCAGTCTTTTAAGTGTCCTCGGTTTGATTCATTCTGGGGGGACTGATTCACACAATCTCCACAGGAGGTCGGAGACTATGAAAAAGAATAACCTGATTATATGTATCCAGAACATTTCTTTCTTATATAAGAATGACCAGAAAGCTTAATTAATAATAATAAGGCTCCTAGCAGAATGAGGTCCGAGACAAGATTGGTGGGTAGCTTTCATAGATACTAAAATATAGAAAAGTGTACTAACTGTTGAAACAAGTCAGAATGCAGTGAGTGCCATGAATCACCTGCCCAGGTGAGAAAAGCTACATTCAGGAGACACATGCTCAGCTAGTGGATTAGTACGTGTCCTTGATGAGAGGCACCCCAAGCCACGTCTCACTAATTTAGGGGAGAAATGGGATTTGTTATTAGGATTTTGTGTAGTTCACAGTATCTGGGAGGGTAGGAGAGCTAAGGCTCAGGGGAACCGAATGAGAAGCAAGGTCCAATGTCACATCCCAGAGCAGGGCCCTTGATGCTGCTGTAACCAAATGGTCCAGTCTCAGCGACTGACTGGCAGCTCTGAGGGCTCGGGCAGCTTGGGAACTGGGTTCCCCTCAGAGAATTACTCCAGCAGGAGCCGCCACTGCTGCCACCTTGAGTGCAGAGCAGGTCCTGCCCTATCCACCCTCCTCACCAGAAGGCTGTTTGGCTGAGTCAGGCAGGGGTTTCTGAACCCACATCTCAGGCTGGCAATGTCATGATAAAGAAGGCTGTGGAAGCAAAACTTTGACATCTTCATATTCTCTTTATGCCCTTCAAGGAAGGAGTGTCTAAAAGGTGGGATCTCCAACATTGGAGAGTATACAGAAGTGAGGTGACCAAAAAAACCTTTGATTACTCAGGTGCAAGAATTTTGAATGTGATCATTAATTTTTTTTAACATCTTTATTGGAGTATAATTGCTTTACAATGGTGTGTTAGTTTCTGCTTTATAACAAAGTGAATCAGTTATACATATACGTATGTTCCCATAACTCTTCCCTCTTGAGTCTCCCTCCCTCCTATCCT